>NC_135236.1:562661674-562964704 GCF_051348905.1 Ranitomeya variabilis | reverse complement strand
TTGCCGTTCACTTCTGGACTGAATTCTATCACATTGCATAGTCTCAGGTGCCTGTTCAGAAGACACCGCCAACTGGTGCACAGGTTTGCGCTCCCGCAAACGCCGATCAATCTGAATGGCCATAGTCGTAGACTCATTCAGACCTGTAGGCGCAGGGAACCCCACCATAATATCCTTAATGGCCTCAGAAAGACCATCTCTGAAGTTTGCAGCCAGGGCGCACTCATTCCACTGAGTAAGTACCGACCATTTCCGAAATTTTTGACAATATACTTCCGCTTCATCATGCCCCTGAGAGAGGGCTAATAAAGCCTTTTCAGCCTGAATCTCCAGGTTAGGTTCCTCATAGAGCAATCCCAGTGCCAGAAAAAATGCATCCACACTGAGCAATGCAGGATCCCCTGGTGCCAATGCAAATGCCCAATTCTGAGGGTCGCCCCGCAGGAAAGATATTACAATCTTGACCTGCTGAGCAGGGTCTCCAGAGGAGCGAGATTTCAAAGAAAGAAACAATTTGCAATTGTTCCTGAAATTCAGGAAGGTAGATCTATCTCCAGAAAAAAACTCTGGAATAGGAATTCTAGGTTCAGACATAGGAGTGTGAACAACAAAATCCTGTATGTTTTGAACTTTTGCAGCGAGATTATTCAGGCTGGAAGCCAAACTCTGGACATCCATATTAAACAGCTAAGGTCAGAGCCATTCAAGGGTTAAGAGGAGGTAAGAAGCAGCTAGACAGCAATTAAAGGCTAGGCAGCAAAACTCTGAGGGAAAAAAAAAAAAAAAAAAATTTCCCTTCAACACTTCTTTTTCTCCTGCTTCAGCCCAAACAATTAACACTTTGTAGGCCGGCTATACTGTTATGGATCCCAATGGCTAGGGGATCGCACTGGACAAGCAAAAAATAACTCAAATAACGGACGAGCTCTAGGGTGATGGAACCTGGGCTGACCGCTGCCCTACTCCTGACAAACACAACTAGAAATAGCCAGGGAGCGTGCCTACGTTGATTAAGCCAGGTTAAATAGGAAACACCCAGCCTCAGATGGACAGGTGGAAACCAGAGACCGCAACCCACCAAAGTCACCCAGTACCAGTTGTAACCACCAGAGGGAGCCCAAAAACAGAATCCACAACAGGGGTCCCCGTGAAAGTTTTGGAGCAATTCACTGTCCATCACTCCATTGTCCATTTTTTAAATCTGTAGGAAGAAACTTACATAAACATTTTCAACCAAATAGTAACTATTGTTAGTATCTCCAAGTTTTGTAGCGAAGTGGAGTTTGATTCTTGGTGCTACGTGTAGACCTCCGCAGTGCAGGAGTGGCTATTGACCTAACAGGGCCCGCTAGGCTGGCTACCGTGGGTGTAGTGCACTGTCTCCTAGCTACACTCCTAGTGAGTCTGGGTAGCACTGGCAGGCTGGGGCTCTCAGGACTGCTGCTACGACTGATGGGCATGGCAGATTCACCGACAGCAGAGGGAGGACTGACCGTTTCAGCGGTTGGTCTGGCGTCCTCCAGTGTGGTCCGCTGCGGTTGCGGGTCCGGATGACCTGGCTCCACATTTAGTTCTGGCGATGTCAGTTTATGAAACGTTAGGACTGGTACCACAATGGCCTGGTTTATCTGAGTCCAAGACTGGGGAAAATCACCAAGAACAGTGTGTATCATCTTCTCCTCTTCTATGGGCGGAGACGTCCCGGGGTCTGTTTCCCCATCTCTCAGCTTATCAGGGCATATCTTAAGGTGGTCTCTGGATATTGCCGTTGAGGTTTCCCCTCCATCCTTGCTGATGAGACAGACCTTGGTATTGTCGAAATCAGATGGCAAGATGGTATATGGTTCCGCTTCCCATTGATCATCAAGCTTGTGTAGTCTCCGCTTTCGCTTGAGTACCTGCTCCCTGGGTGGCAAGGGAGTCGCAGGAGCATGCTGGTTGTAATCCCTCTCTTGTTTTTGTCAGGCTTGGGCGAGGCTTCTTTCCACACATTCTTGTACTTTGTGGTACCTTTGCTGCCTCTCGGTATCCCAGTCTGCATCTGGCGAGATATCCTCTGGGGTCAGGACTCCCATGTCCAGATCGATAGGTAACTTGCTAGACCTCCCTCGCATCAGGTACGCTGGGGTGCAGTTGGTGGAATTCACAGGGATGTGGTTGTACATATCCACCAAGTCGGGTAACTTTGTGGGCCACAAGTTCCGTTCCTCCACGGGTAAGGTCTTCAGTAAGTCGATCACCACCTGGTTCATCTTCTCACACATCCCGTTGGTTTGTGGATGGTACGGCATGGTTCTGATCTTCTTACATCCATACAGATTGCAGAACTCCTGAAACACTTCCGCTTCAAATGCTGGCCCCTGATCGGTTAGTACCTTCTCTGGGTACCCATGAGGCCGACAGAAGTACTGCTGGAAGGTTTTAGCGGCCATTCTAGCCATTAGATCTTTGACCGGCAAGACTACCAGGAATCTGGAGTAGTGGTCCACGATGGTGAGAGCATAGGTATAGTCTGACCGGCTAGGTGTTAGCTTCACGTGGTCCAGCGCGACCAGCTCGAGCGGCCGTTTGGTGACGATGGGCTGCAAGGGAGCCCGCTGGCTGTCACGATCCTTCCGGTGTAGGCTGCATGGGCCACACTCTCGGCACCACTTCTCGATGGCTTTCTTCATACCAACCCAGTAGAACCTCCCTCGGAGCAGCCTCTCCAGCTTCCTCCATCCGAAGTGTCCTGCCCATTGTGGTATTCAATGGGGCACCTTGTTTACTCCGGCGCCTGGCCTCCACCTGATGGGAACACTGGGTGGCCTTGGGGCGATGGAAAGCGGGCAGCTCTACCTCTTCAAATGCTTCTGCATCTTCCTCCGTCTCGGGCAAATGAGGCATTCGGGACAACGCGTCGGCATTTGCATTCTTGTGCCCCACCCGGTACTTGATGGTGAAGTCGTAATTGGATAACCGGGCCATCCAACGCTGCTCCAAGGCGCCGAGTTTTGCTGTGTCCAAGTGTGTTAGTGGATTATTATCCGTGAAGACGGTGAACTTTGCTGAGGCCAGGTAATGCTTGAACCTCTCCGTCACGGCCCAAACGACGGCAAGAAACTCCAGCTTAAAGGAACTATAGTTGTCAGGGTTCCTTTCGGTGGGGCGAAGTTTCCTGCTGGCGTACGCGATTACCCTTTCCTTGCCTTTCTGGACCTGGGACAGCACAGCTCCCAGCCCCACGTTGCTGGCATCCGTATACAATACGAACGGTTGGTCATATTCAGGGTAAGCCAGTATCTCTTCTCCCGTCAGTGCCGATTTTAAGCAGGTGAACGATCCCTCCAGTCCGTCGTTCCAATCAAATGGGGTGTTCTTACCCTTGGATTTCTTGGATTGGCCCACCAACAGGTCTTGCAACGGCGCGGCCTTCTTGGTGAAGTACTTGATGAACCTCCAGTAGTATATTAAATCCCATTACCCATAAGAGAATATCTATGGGAAAAAGGAGGCCTGAGCACTAATGTGACATAAAATAAATTTTATTACAAAATATCATTAAAAAACAAATAAATATTCAGCAGGAACAATTCTTTTAAAACAGTATACGCTGAGAACAACTACTTAGCAGGACATAAATAAACATGGTATTTTAGCACATCAGTTCACAGTAAATGAATGTACTGCAAGAATAAAAAATGCTCAAATGAGACATGTATACAGGACACAAAATTAATGCCCTATAATGATATGAATAAAGTCCTGTAAAAATATATGTTGAATGCTTATCTGGCTCAATGAGTAATAAAAAAACCTACCAATGTGGACCAGAAGCTACAAAAAAATATATTACAGTCCAATCAACTATCTGTACAAGAAGAAAATATAATTCAAACACCATGGAAACTTATTTCCTATGTATAAAGGTCAACCAAGTGCCTCAAGCAATCTGTATGATAGTACAATAGTGGATGAAGATGGACAGCAATAGTCCCAGGACCTTAGTTTCATATAGGGCTTAAAAAAAAAAAACAAAAAAACATTAGGGCTTTAGGAAAACATGTAACACGCTGATGTAGGATCAGCATCCCAAGCTCAAATGTAACATGTGTCAATAAAGTGAACCGTGCTATATAAAGTGAACAACTTACATGATAAATGTCCAAGCTAGTAGAATGTTCCACAGCGACCCCGACAGCGCCGTTTCGCCAAACTGGCTTCCTCAAATAGGGGGCGAGAGTCTCTCGCCCCCTATTTGAGGAAGCCAGTTTGGCGAAACGGCGCTGTCGGGGTCGCTGTGGAACATTCTACTAGCTTGGACATTTATCATGTAAGTTGTTCACTTTATATAGCACGGTTCACTTTATTGACACATGTTACATTTGAGCTTGGGATGCTGATCCTACATCAGCGTGTTACATGTTTTCCTAAAGCCCTAATGTTTTTTTGGTTTTTTTTTTTAAGCCCTATATGAAACTAAGGTCCTGGGACTATTGCTGTCCATCTTCATCCACTATTGTACTATCATACAGATTGCTTGAGGCACTTGGTTGACCTTTATACATAGGAAATAAGTTTCCATGGTGTTTGAATTATATTTTCTTCTTGTACAGATAGTTGATTGGACTGTAATATATTTTTTTGTAGCTTCTGGTCCACATTGGTAGGTTTTTTTATTACTCATTGAGCCAGATAAGCATTCAACATATATTTTTACAGGACTTTATTCATATCATTATAGGGCATTAATTTTGTGTCCTGTATACATGTCTCATTTGAGCATTTTTTATTCTTGCAGTACATTCATTTACTGTGAACTGATGTGCTAAAATACCATGTTTATTTATGTCCTGCTAAGTAGTTGTTCTCAGCGTATACTGTTTTAAAAGAATTGTTCCTGCTGAATATTTATTTGTTTTTTAATGATATTTTGTAATAAAATTTATTTTATGTCACATTAGTGCTCAGGCCTCCTTTTTCCCATAGATATTCTCTTATGGGTAATGGGATTTAATATGCAATTTTTGAGGTGTGCACAACACTATTTAAGGGCAAATGATAATATATTAACCTCCAGTAGTAGCCCACCAACCCGAGGAATTGCCAGACTTCATGGAGGTTACCGGGCTTCGGCCAGTCCTTGATCACCGTGACCTTGTCGGGGTCTGGGGCCACTCCTTCAGCACTCACCACATGGCCAAGGTACTGCACTTTGGGTTTGAGTAGGTGGAATTTGGATGGTTTCACCTTTAAGCCGAAGTTGGACAGAGCTTCAAACACCTCGGCCAGATGCTTCAAATGGTCCTCATATGTCTTAGAGAAGACAATAACATCGTCCAGATAGAGCAGCACGGTCTCAAAGTTCTTGTGTCCCAGACAGCACTCCATCATCCTCTGAAACGTCCCCGGGGCGTTACACAATCCGAAAGGCATATAGTTGAACTCGCAGAGACCCATCGGCGTCGTGAAGGCCGTCTTCTCCTTGTCCGCCTCTGCCACAGGAACCTGCCAGTACCCACTGGTGAGATCCAAGGTGGAGAAGTAGTTAGCAGACTTTAAAGCAGCCAATGACTCCTCTATCCTGGGCAGGGGGTATGCATCCTTACGTGTAATGCGATTTAGTTGCCTATAATCCACACACATCCTCATGGTGCCATCTTTCTTCCTAACGAGGACTAATGGAGCTGCCCAGGGGCTACAACTGTCTCTCACTACCCCAGCCTCCTTCATCTCTCGTAACATGTCCTTGGCACACTGATAATGAGCTGGGGGTACAGGACGGTATCTCTCTTTGATGGGTGGGTGATCTCCCGTGGGGATATGATGCTGAATCCCTTTTACTTGCCCGAAATCTAGGGGGTGTTTGCTGAATACCCGCTCATACTCATGAATCACCCTGTAAGCCCCCTGGGTTTGGTGAGATGGGGTAGAATCAGTGCCCACATGTAATTCCCGACACCAGTCTTTCATTTGCCCTGCAGAGCCATTGTCCTCCGCCGGGCTGGACGGAACCAAGGGCCCAGGTGCCTGCATCACGCTATTATTAACAGTAAACAGCTTGGCCAGCGTGACATTTTTGGTTAGGTGGACTTCTTCCTCCCCACAGTTAAGAACACGTACCGGCACCCTCCCCTTACGGACAACAACCACCCCTCTGGCTGTCAGGAGGGTAGGCCTATTATCTGAATACACAGGTTCTACCAGGGCCTGATAGTCTTTACCCCTAAGGCCTATGGCTGCCCGACAACATATCAACATTTCGCTCCTGGAGGGTATCGCAATGGGGTTTGAATCACTCACTGTGACCCGGCCAATCTCACCACCAGTCAACTCCACTTGCTGTCTCTGCATTAGAGCTCTGATTTCTTTCTGCAAGGCACGTTGTTCACTGTAACCCGCTGTTTTGGCGACCTGCTGCAACAAGACAATAACTTCTGCAAGACAATTTTCTATGACATTAGTACCGATGGTCATCATGGGGTTACCTTCACGTCGGTCAATATCAACAATAACAATTCCCTGGGCCTTCAATTCTACCCGCCCCACCTTAATGGTGACCTCTTTGTACCCCACTTGTTGCAGTGGCTGACCATTACTAGCTATTATGGAGAAATCATCATCAGGGACATGGGTAATGTCGGTGTCCTCCCAATAATGTCTATAAAGGATGTAAGGCATAGTTGTCACCTGGGAACCCGTGTCCAGCAAAGAGTTCATGGGGATACCGTCGATCACGATGGGGAGAACTGGTCGCCCTCCGATGTACTTGGCTCTCCAATTCTGCGGGCCTGATCGTCCTACTCCTGGGGGTTGGCCCTTTGCCCCAGGGGTTGCTCGTTTAAAGGACAGTACCTTGCAAGATGGCCCACCTGGTGGCAGCGGCGGCAGATAGGTCGTCCATCCCGATGAAAGCGATCGTCGTCTCTGCCACTGGTCAATGGAATCCTCCGCTGTCGCGGCCAGGGGACATCTTCCAGTCCAGAGGCCAGCTGGATCTTCTCCTTGGGGGCCTCCTGGAGGGACTGGATGGTCCGGGCTAGGGCAGCAACGCTCTTGGTCAGCTCTTGCATCTGGAGGCGTAGTCCTGCAGGAGAGTCGTCTTCCAGGATCTGGGCATCGGCCTCGGCGGAGACGGGTGCTTCCGGCGCCACCTCCTGGTGGTACGTGAGGGCTTGACGCCTGGGAAGTACAGCACGGCTGGGCTGTCGCTCTGGTAGTGCTTGGATGTCTTTATCTTTAAATTGCGCAAAAGTCAGGTCGGGATTCTGCATGGCTAGGAAGTGTAGCTGGGCCCTTTGGTGACTGCACAGGAGCCCCTCGATGAACCGCTCCTTTAGGAGTTTATCTTCATCTTGTATACCGCTTGGATCACTCTGCTTAATGGCCCTCAGTGCCTCCTGCAGATTAAGGGCATAGTCCCGTAAGCTATCCTGCGGCCTTTGCTTGCATCCATAAAATGTCAATTTAATTTCTGTAGCAGTGCGGGTGTCAAAGGTGGTTTTAAGCTTTGCAAAGATCTGTTGCGCAGTCTTTTTATCAGCAGTGGGCCAGGACTTCACTTCTCTCAAGGCTGCTCCAAAGAGTTGGTTCGTTATCATATGAACTTTCTGAGGCTCTGTCAAGGGATAAAATTCGAGCAGGCTGCAAATCCCCTCTTTAAAGTCAGTTAATTTATGGGACTCTCCCGAGTATCGTGGGAGCCAAGCGGCTCCGGGTAGGTACTGCATGGAAAAGGGCATTATGGCTGTCGTAGCTGCGGCAGTGTCCGGCTGGTCGGTGGGAGCAGCAAGCCCCGCGGCATCTGGCGGTGGTGCAAGGCCCACAGCTGCATCTACTACGGGGCCTGGAGGTGCCCCCGCGTCTGCGGCTGCGACCGCCGCCTCTGCCCCTCCGGGGTCCGACATGGCTGTTCCTTCCCCCTGCTAACCTGCTGGGGCCGGGGTTCCTCTTCCGGAGTCAGTACCCTCCCGCGGTTTCTCGTTCCGCGCTCTTTTTCGGCCGGCTCCGCCCACGAAACTATGGCTCCTCCCTCCGTGCTCCGCTCAGCGCAGCAATGGCGGATTTTGGGCGGCAAACAGAAATACACAGTCTTTGCAATAAGTCACTGTTCAAGCACAATCCAACACAGTCCCAAGGCACACATGACCTGATTCTTCAGGCGTAGATCCTGTTCGTGATGCCAAGTTGGAGCGCCCCCAGACGCAGGGCCGCGGGGTACTCGGTACCGGGCCTCTCTGGCTCAGTTCTGGGGTTGTCACGGTGGCTAGACCTGGTCCATGACCCTGCTAAGGGGCGTCCAATGAAAGATAAGATGATGGTGCGTGGTGCAGGTCGCAATGAATAACGAGGACACAGGGTTGCAGTCTCTTTACCTCTTTACTGAAGGCTTCAGGATCCTCAATCCAGAGCACTGCTAACAGGGCTGGCTGAGACCGGCCGGTCCGAAGGCACATCCAGAGTTCCCTTTGCAGGTGGAAATCAGTGCCTACCTTCTAGCGCCTGTGTGTTGTATTACCTCCCTGCTGAGCATCACGGGATAGTCCTCACAACTGTTGTGTCTGTTTCTGATGTTCTTTCTCCGTCCCCCAGATGATATGGCTAGGACGCACCCGTATGACGGGGTAGGCCTGGAGTTATTCTGGGACCCTAGAGACACCCCTCTCCCACAATTGCCTCCTTTGTCTTCGTTAGGTGTTTAAGGTGAGACAGCCAACCTATAGTTAACTGTCCTGCCACTGTTCGAAGTTATACGTAAAGTCTCTTACTTCCTCGGTGCTCCGGCCACCGGCTACGCGCCTCAGAAGGATGTTGCCACGGTCTTAAGGGCACGACTCCTTCTGGTTCTATCTCCTCTTCACTGTGATCTCGCTTCTCACTTCTTCGCAATATACTCTGCTTTCGTGTCCTTTCTTAGGAGTCTGCCACTGTAACACTCAAGCATGGCTCCGTAACGTTCTATCTCTCCTAGGCTGCTGTCAGGATCCCACCCCTGACAGGTCCTCTCCCGAGCTCTCCCTAGCTACTTCTCTGTTGTGAATTCTGCTCTTGGGCTCCCTCCAGTGGTTGTAAGTAGCACTTTTGTGAGTTCTGCTCTTGGGCTCCCTCCGGTGGTTTTGAGTGGTATGGCTGCTTCTTAGATTTAGCATCAGCAGCTGCTTCCACTGATCGTCTTTCTGGCTCGGCTATTTTAGTCTGGCCTTATCCCTCAATCAATGCCAGTTGTCAATTGTTCTTGCTTGGAGTCACGGCTCTTTTGGATTTCCCTGACACTCTGACCTGTTCAGCAAAGATAAGTCCTTGCTTGTCCTTTTGCAGTCCTCTTGTTGTGGACTTATTGTTCAGCACATTCTATGTTTTGCTCATTTGTCCAGCTTATCAGTATGGATTTATTCAGCTAAGCTGGAAGCTCTGGGTAGCAGATTTTGCCCTCCACACCTTTAGTCAGGTGTGGAGATTTTTGCATTTCTCTGCGGTGGACTTTTTCTAGTTTTTATTACTGACCGCACAGTGTTCTGTGCTGTACTATCTATCTAGCTAGTAGTGGCCTCCTTTGCTGAATCTTGTTTCATTCTAAGTATGTCATTTCCTTCTCCTCTCACAGTCATTATTTGTGGGGGGCTGTCTGTCCTTTGGGAATTTTCTCTGAGGCAAGATAGCTTTCCTGTTTCTACCTTTAGGGGTAGCTAGTTCTCCGGCTGTGATGAGGTGTCCAGGGAGTGACAGGAACATCCCATGGCTACTTCTAGTGTTGTGTTAAGATCAGGAACTGCGGTCCGTATAGTTACCACCTGCTCAGAGCTAGTCGCATGTCGCTCCTAAATCACCAGTCCATAACAGTACAACTGGCCAAAAATGAGTTGAATGCATCTCAAAAGAAGGAAAAGAAAAAGAGTTCTGAGTAGTGTTGAGCATTCCGATACCGCAAGTATCGGGTATCGGCCGATACTTGTGGGTATCGGAATTCCGATACCGAGATCCGATACTTTTGTGTTATCGGGTATCGGTATCGAAACAACATTAATGTGTAAAAGAAAGAATTAAAATAAAAAAAAAATTGCTATACTCACCTCTCCGATGCAGCCTGGACCTTACCGAGGGAACCGGCAGCGTTCTTTGCTTAAAATGCGCGCATTTACTGCCTTCCGTGACGTCACGGCTTGTGATTGGTCGCGTGCCGCCCATGTGGCCGCGACGTGACCAATCACAGCAAGCCGTGACGTAATTTCAGGTCCTGAATGCCTAATTCTGCATTCAGGACCTGAAAATTACGTCACGGCTTGCTGTGATTGGTCGCGTCGCGGTCACATGGGCGGCACGCAACCAATCACAAGCCGTGACGTAATTTTTAAAATGCGTGCGTTTCTTGCCTCCCGTGACGTCACGGCTTGTGATTGGTCGCGTCGCCCATGTGACCGCGACGCGACCAATCACAAGCCGTAACGTAATTTTCAAATCCTGAATGCCTAGAATTAGGCATTCAGGACCTGAAAATTACATCACGGCTTGCTGTGATTGGTCGTGTCGCGGCCACATGGGCGGCACGCGACCAATCACAAGCCGTGACGTCACGGAAGGCAGTAAACGCGCGCATTTTAAGCAAAGAACGCTGCCGGTTCCCTCGGTAAGGTCCAGGCTGCGTCGGAGAGGTGAGTATAGCAATATTTTTTATTTTAATTCTTTCTTTTACACATTAATATGGATCCCAGGGCCTGAAGGAAAGTTTCCTCTCCTTCAGACCCTGGGAACCATCAGGGATACCGTCCGATACTTGAGCTCCATTGACTTGTATTGGTATCGGGTATCATTATCGGATTAGATCCGATACTTTGCCGGTATCGGCCGATACTTTCCAATACCGATACTTTCAAGTATCGGACGGTATCGCTCAACATTAGTTCTGAGCCTTTTTTTTTTCTTTAGTCTGTTTTGTCTTTTTCCTTCCTCTTAATCTCTGGGTGGTTCAGGATTTGGGCGCGGGCATGGATGTTCAGTGTTTGTTTTCTCGTGTGGATCAACTTGCTGCAAGGGTACAGAGTATCCAAAATTATGTTGTTCAGACTCCGGCTTTAGAGCCTAGAATTTCTACTCCAGATTTGTTTTATGGGGATAGATCCAAGTTTTTGAACTTTAAAAATAACTGCAAATAGTTTTTTACTCTGAAACCCTGTTCCTCTGGTGACCCCATTCAGCAAGATAAAATAGTTATTTCTTTGCTGCGTGGTGACCCTCAGGACTGGGCATTCTCCCTTGAGTCAGGGGATCCGGCATTGCTTAATGTAGATGCATTTTTTCAATCGCTCGGATTATTGTATGACGAATAGTGTTGAGCGATACCGTCCGATACTTGAAAGTATCGGTATCGGAAAGTATCGGCCGATACCGGCAAAGTATCGGATCCAATCCGATACCGATACCCGATACCAATACAAGTCAATGGGACTCAAGTATCGGACGGTATTCCTGATGGTTCCCAGGGTCTGAAGGAGAGGAAACTCTCCTTCAGGCCCTGGGAACCATATTAATGTGTAAAATAAAGAATTAAAATAAAAAATATCGCTATACTCACCTGTCCGACGCAGCCGGGACCTCAGCGAGGGAACCGGCAGCGTTGTTTGTTTAAAATTCGCGCTTTTACTTGGTTACGTGAAGTCCCGGCTTGTGATTGGTTAGGGCGGCCATGTTGCCGGGACGCGGACCAATCACAGCAAGCCGTGACGAAATTACGTCACGGCTTGCTGTGATTGGTCCGCGTCCCGGCAACATGGCCGCCATTAACCAATCACAAGCCGTGACGTCACGGGAGGCTGGACATGCGCGTATTTTGAAAAGCGCGCGTGTCCAGCCTCCAGTGACGTCCCGGCTTATGATTGGTCACGGCGCCATGTTGCCGGGACGCGGACCAATCACAGCAAGCCGTGACGAAATTACGTCACGGCTTGCTGTGATTGGTCCGCGCTCCTGGCAACATGGCCGCAATTAACCAATCACAAGCCGTGACGTCACGGGAGGCTGGACACGCGCGTATTTTAAAAAGCGCGCGTGTCCAGCCTCCAGTGACGTCCCGGCTTGTGATTGGTTAATGGCGGCCATGTTGCCGGGACGTCACTGGAGGCTGGACACGCGCGCTTTTCAAAATACGCGCATGTCCAGCCTCCCGTGACGTCATGGCTTGTGATTGGTTAATGGCGGCCATGTTGCCGGGACGTCACTGGAGGCTGGACACGCGCGCTTTTCAAAATACGCGCATGTCCAGCCTCCCGTGACGTCACGGCTTGTGATTGGTTAATGGCGGCCATGTTGCCGGGACGTCACTGGAGGCTGGACACGCGCGCTTTTCAAAATACGCGCATGTCCAGCCTCCCGTGACGTCACGGCTTGTGATTGGTTAATGGCGGCCATGTTGCCGGGACGTCACTGGAGGCTGGACACGCGCGCTTTTCAAAATACGCGCATGTCCAGCCTCCCGTGACGTCACGGCTTGTGATTGGTTAATGGCGGCCATGTTGCCGGGACGTCACTGGAGGCTGGACACGCGCGCTTTTCAAAATACGCGCATGTCCAGCCTCCCGTGACGTCACGGCTTGTGATTGGTTAATGGCGGCCATGTTGCCGGGACGCGGACCAATCACAGCAAGCCGTGACGTAATTTCGTCACGGCTTGCTGTGATTGGTCCGCGTCCCGGCAACATGGCCGCCCTGACCAATCACAAGCCGGGACTTCACGTAACCAAGTAAAAGCGAGAAATTTAAACAAACAACGCTGCCGGTTCCCTCGCTGAAGTCCAGGCTGCGTCGGACAGGTGAGTATAGCGATATTTTTTATTTTAATTCTCTTTTTTACACATTATTACATTAATGTTGTTGCGATACCCGATACCCGATACCACAAAAGTATCGGATCTCGGTATCGGAAATTCCGATACAGCAAGTATCGGCCGATACCCGATACTTGCAGTATCGGAATGCTCAACACTAATGACGAACCTAACTCTGTGTATCATGCGGAAAAAACCTTGTTGGCCCTGTGTCAGGGTCAGGAAACGGCAGAATTATACTGCCAGAAATTTAGAAAATGGTCTGTGCTCACTAAATGGAATGAGGACGCTCTGGCTGCAATTTTCAGTAAGGGTCTTTGTGAAGCCCTTAAAGATGTTATGGTGGGGTTCCCCACGCCTGTTGGCTTGAGCGAATCTATGTCTCTAGCCATTCAGATTGATTGGCGCCTGCGCGAGCGCAAAGTGGTGCACCATATGGCAGCGTCCTCTGAACAGAGTCCTGAGCCTATGCAATGTCATAGGATTTTGACTAGAGCAGAACAGCGGGGATACAGACGTCAGAATGGGCTGTGTTTTTACTGTTGTGATTCTGCTCATGCTATTTCTGATTGCCCTAAGCGTATTAAGAGGGTCGCTAGATCTGTTACCATCAGTACTGTACAGCCTAAATTTCTCCTGTCTGTGACCCTGATTTGCTCATTGTCATCCTTTTCTGTCATGGCATTTGTGGATTCAGGCGCTGCCCTGAACTTAATGGACTTAGAATTCGCCAGGCGCTGTGGTTTTTCTTTGCAGCCTTTGCAGAGCCCTATTCCTCTGAGGGGTATTGATGCTACACCGTTGGCCAAGAATAAACCTCAGTATTGGACTCAGCTGACTATGTGCATGGCTCCAGCACATCAGGAAGATTGCCGTTTTCTGGTGTTGCATAATTTACATGATGTTGTTGTACTGGGTTTTCCATGGTTACAAGTACACAATCCAGTGCTGGATTGGAAATCTATGTCTGTGACTAGTTGGGGTTGTCAAGGGGTACATAGTGACGTTCCTTTGATGTCAATTTCCTCTTCCCCCTCTTCTGATGTTCCTGAATTTTTGTCAGATTTCCAGGATGTATTTGATGAGCCCAAGTCCAGTTCCCTTCCTCCACATAGGGACTGTGATTGTGCTATTGACTTGATTCCTGGCTGTAAGTTTCCTAAGGGCCGACTTTTCAATCTATCTGTGCCAGAGCATGCCGCCATGCGGAGCTATGTAAAGGAGTCTTTGGAGAAGGGGCATATTCGGCCATCTTCGTCACCATTGGGAGCGGGATTTTTTTTTGTTGCTAAGAAGGATGGCTCCTTGAGACCCTATATTGATTATCACCTTCTTAATAAGATCACGGTCAAATTCCAATACCCTTTACCTTTGCTTTCAGATTTGTTTGCTCGGAATAAGGGGGCTAGTTGGTTGGTTGGCATATAATCTTGTTCGTATTAAACAGGGTGACGAAAGGAAAACTGCATTTAACATGCCCGAAGGCCATTTTGAATACCTTGTGATGCCTTTCGGGCTTTCTAATGCTCCTTCTGTATTTCAGTCCTTCATGCATGATATTTTCCGCAATTATCTTGATAAATTCTTGATTGTGTATTTGGATGATATTTTGATTTTTTCCGATGATTGGGAGTCTCATGTGAAGCAGGTCAGGATGGTATTCCAGATCCTTCGTGATAATGCCCTATTTGTGAAGGGGTCTAAGTGCCTATTTGGAGTTCAGAAGGTCTCTTTTTTGGGGTTTATTTTTTCTCCTTCGTCTATAGAAATGGATCCTGTTAAGGTCCAAGCCATTCATGACTGGATTCAGCCCACATCTGTGAAGAGCCTTCAGAAATTTTTGGGCTTTGCTAATTTTTATCGTCGTTTCATTGCCAACTTCTCCAGTGTGGTTAAACCCCTGACCGATTTGACGAAGAAAGGCGCTGATGTGACGAATTGGTCCTCTGCGGCTGTTGAGGCCTTTCAGGAGCTTAAACGCCGATTTACTTCTGCCCCTGTGTTGCGTCAGCCGGATGTTTCTCTTCCTTTTCAGGTTGAGGTTGACGCTTCTGAGATTGGGGCAGGGGCCGTTTTGTCACAGAGGAATTCTGATGGTTCCTTGATGAAACCATGTGCCTTCTTTTCCTGAAAGTTTTCGCCTGCGGAGCGCAATTATGATGTCGGCAATCGGGAGTTGTTGGCTATGAAGTGGGCATTTGAGGAGTGGCGACATTGGCTTGAGGGAGCCAAGCACTGCGTTGTGGTCTTGACCGATCATAAGAATCTGATTTACCTCGAGTCGGCCAAGCGGCTGAACCCTAGACAGGCTCGATGGTCCCTGTTTTTCTCCCGTTTTGATTTTGTGGTCTTGTATCTTCCGGGATCTAAGAATGTTAAGGCTGATGCCCTCTCTAGGAGTTTTTTGCCTGATTCTCCTGGAGTTCTTGAGCCGGTTGGCATTCTTAGGGAAGGGGTGGTTCTTTCTGCCATCTCCCCTGATTTACGGCGGGTGCTTCAGGAATTTCAGGCTGATAAATCTGACCGCTGTCCTATGGGGAAGCTGTTTGTTCCTGATAGATGGACAAGTAAGGTAATTTCTGAGGTCCATTGTTCGGTGTTGGCCGGTCATCCTGGGATTTTTGGTACCAGAGATTTGGTTGCTAGGTCCTTTTGGTGGCCTTCCTTGTCGCGGGATGTGCGTTCTTTTGTGCAGTCCTGTGGGACTTGTGCCCGGGCTAAGCCTTGCTGTTCCTGCGCTAGTGGGTTGCTTTTGCCTTTGCCTGTCCCTGAGAGGCCCTGGACGCATATTTCCATGGATTTTATTTCGGATTTTCCTGTGTCCCAAAGGATGTCTGTTATCTGGGTGGTTTGTGACCGGTTCTCTAAAATGGTCCATTTGGTACCTTTGCCTAAATTGCCTTCCTCCTCTGATTTGGTTCCATTGTTTTTTCAGCATGTGGTTCGTTTGCATGGCATTCCGGAAAATATTGTGTCTGACAGAGGTTCCCAGTTTGTTTCCAGGTTTTGGCGGGCCTTTTGTGCTAGAATGGGCATTAATTTGTCTTTTTTTTCGGCGTTCCATCCTCAGACAAATGGCCAAACTGAGCGAACTAATCAAACCTTGGAAACCTGTTGTGAAATTGGATTTTGGGCTCCCCCGGTGGCCACTGGTGGAATTGAACTGGTGTGCATCATCCCATCTGTTCACCTGTTCCCATCAGGATGTGGGAGTCGCTATTTAGCCTTGCTCCTCTGTCACTTCCATGCCGGTCAACATTGTAATCAGAAGCCTTTCTGTGCATGTTCCTGCTGCTAGACTACTCCCAGATAAGTTGGACTTTAGTCCTCGTTTGTTTTTGCATTTTGTTCCAGTTCACAGCTGTAGTTTCGTTTCTGTGTCTGGAAAGCTCTTGTGATCTGAAATTGCCACTCTGATGTTATGAGTTAATACTAGAGTCTTAAAGTAATTTCAGGATGGTATTTTGATAGGGTTTTCAGCTGACCATGAAAGTGCCCTTTCTGTCTTCCTGCTATCTAGTAAGCGGACCTCAATTTTGCTAAACCTATTTTCATACTACGTTTGTCATTTTCATCTAAAATCACCGCCAGTATATGTGGGGGCCTCTGTCTGCCTTTCGGGGAAATTTCTCTAGAGGTGAGCCAGGACTATATTTTCCTCTGCCAGGATTAGTTAGTCCTCCGGCCGGCGCTGGGCGTCTAGGGATAAAACGCAGGCAACGCTACCCGGCTACTGTTAGTTGTGCGGCATGTTTAGTTCATGGTCAGTTTAGTTTCCATCCTTCCAAGAGCTAGTTCTTATGTTTGCTGGGCTATGTTCTCTTGCCATTGAGAACCATAACAGTTTGACCGGCCACAAAAGGGTTAAATTAATTGACAGAGAAAGGAGAGAAAAGAGAAGTCTGCTGAAGATTTTTTTTTTTTCCCTTCAGTTCTGAGTGTGCTTGTAATTGAATCTCTTGCAAGTCTGCCTATATTGCAGCCTTTCTCTCCCTCTCTCCTTCTAATCCTGGAATGGCTCTGTGTCCACCTGTTTAAAATGGATATTCAGAGTTTAGCTGCAGGTTTGAATAATCTCACCACGAAAGTTCAAAATTTACAAGATTTTGTTGTTCATGTTCCTATATCTGAACCTAAAATTCCTTTGCCTGAATTTTTCTCGGGGAATAGATCTTGCTTTCAAAATTTCAAAAATAATTGCAAGTTGTTTTTGTCCCTGAAATCTCGCTCTGCTGGAGATCCTGCTCAGCAGGTCAGGATTGTGATTTCCTTGCTCCGGGGCGACCCTCAGGATTGGGCTTTTGCATTGGCTCCAGGGGATCCTGCGTTGCTCAATGTGGATGCGTTTTTTCTGGCCTTGGGGTTGCTTTATGAGGAACCCCAGTTAGAACTTCAGGCGGAAAAGGCCTTGATGTCCCTATCTCAGGGGCAAGACGAAGCTGAAATATACTGCCAGAAATTTCGTAAATGGGCTGTGCTTACTCAGTGGAATGAGTGCGCCCTGGCGGCGAATTTCAGAGAGGGTCTCTCTGACGCCATTAAGGATGTTATGGTGGGGTTCCCTGTGCCTGCGGGTCTGAATGAGTCCATGACAATGGCTATCCAGATCGATAGGCGTCTGCGGGAGCGCAAACCTGTGCACCATTTGGCGGTGTCTGCTGAGAAGACGCCAGAGAATATGCAATGTGATAGAATTCTGTCCAGAAGTGAACGGCAGAATTTTAGACGGAAAAATGGGTTGTGCTTCTATTGCGGTGATTCTACTCATGTTATATCAGCATGCTCTAAGCGTACTAAGAAGCTTGATAAGTCTGTTTCAATTGGCACTTTACAGTCTAAGTTTATTCTATCTGTGACCCTGATTTGTTCTTTATCATCTATTACCGCGGATGCCTATGTCGACTCTGGCGCCGCTTTGAGTCTTATGGATTGGTCCTTTGCCAAACGCTGTGGGTATGATTTGGAGCCTCTTGAAACTCCTATACCCCTGAAGGGGATTGACTCCACCCCATTGGCTAGCAATAAACCACAATACTGGACACAAGTAACTATGCGGATTAATCCGGATCATCAGGAGATTATTCGCTTTCTTGTGCTGTATAACCTACATGATGTGTTGGTGCTTGGATTGCCATGGCTGCAATCTCATAACCCAGTCCTTGACTGGAAAGCTATGTCTGTGTTAAGCTGGGGATGTAAGGAGACGCATGGGGACGTACCTGTGGTTTCCATTTCATCATCTATTCCCTCTGAGATTCCTGAATTCTTGACTGAATATCGTGACGTTTTTGAAGAACCTAAGCTTGGTTCATTACCTCCGCACCGGGAGTGCGATTGTGCCATAGATTTGATTCCGGGTAGTAAATACCCTAAGGGTCGTTTATTTAATCTGTCTGTGCCTGAACATGCTGCTATGCGAGAATTTATAAAGGAGTCCTTGGAAAAGGGACATATTCGTCCTTCGTCATCTCCCTTAGGAGCCGGTTTTTTCTTTGTGGCTAAAAAAGATGGCTCTTTGAGGCCGTGTATTGATTATCGGCTTTTGAATAAAATCACGGTTAAATATCAATATCCGTTGCCACTGCTGACTGATTTGTTTGCTCGCATAAAGGGGGCCAAGTGGTTCTCTAAGATAGATCTCCGTGGGGCGTATAATTTAGTGCGAATTAAGCAGGGGGATGAGTGGAAAACCGCATTTAATACGCCCGAGGGCCACTTTGAGTATTTGGTGATGCCTTTTGGTCTTTCTAATGCACCTTCGGTCTTTCAGTCCTTTATGCATGACATTTTCCGTGATTATTTGGATAAATTTATGATTGTGTATCTGGATGATATTTTGATTTTTTCGGATGACTGGGACTCTCATGTCCAGCAGGTCAGGAGGGTTTTTCAGGTTTTGCGGTCTAATTCCTTGTGTGTGAAGGGTTCTAAGTGCGTTTTTGGGGTTCAAAAGATTTCCTTTTTGGGATATATTTTTTCCCCCTCTTCCATCGAGATGGATCCTGTCAAGGTTCAGGCTATTTGTGATTGTACGCAACCCTCTTCTCTTAAGAGTCTTCAGAAATTTTTGGGCTTTGCTAACTTTTATCGTCGATTTATTACTGGTTTTTCTGATGTTGTTAAACCATTGACTGATTTGACTAAGAAGGGTGCTGATGTTGCTGATTGGTCCCCTGCTGCTGTGGAGGCCTTTCGGGAGCTTAAGCGCCGCTTTTCTTCCGCCCCTGTGTTGCGTCAGCCTGATGTTGCTCTTCCTTTTCAGGTTGAGGTCGACGCTTCTGAAATCGGAGCTGGGGCGGTTTTGTCGCAGAGAAGTTCCGATTGCTCCGTGATGAGACCTTGTGCTTTTTCTCGCGTAAATTTTCGCCTGCCGAGCGGAATTATGATGTTGGGAATCGGGAGCTTTTGGCCATGAAGTGGGCTTTTGAGGAGTGGCGTCATTGGCTTGAGGGGGCTAGACATCAGGTGGTGGTATTGACTGACCACAAAAATCTAATTTATCTTGAGTCCGCCAGACGCCTGAATCCTAGACAGGCGCGCTGGTCGTTGTTTTTCTCTCGGTTTAATTTTGTGGTGTCCTACCTGCCGGGTTCTAAGAATGTTAAGGCGGATGCCCTTTCTAGGAGTTTTTAACCTGTCCATCACAGAATCTACACAAGGACAATCAGAAGGCTCAACCTGCCCTGAAGAAAAACGAGGATGGAAGCCAAAATTACAAAAAAAAGGCGAAACCAAAGTAGCCGAACTGGCCCGATTATTAAGGGCAAACTCGGCCAACGGCAAGAAAGCCACCCAATCATCCTGATCAGCAGACACAAAGCATCTCAAATAGGTTTCTGTTATGGTTCTCAATGGCAAGAGAACATAGCCCAGCAAACATAAGAACTAGCTCTTGGAAGGATGGAAACTAAACTGACCATGAACTAAACCTGCCGCACAACTAACAGTAGCCGGGTAGCGTTGCCTGCGTTTTATCCCTAGACGCCCAGCGCCGGCCGGAGGACTAACTAATCCTGGCAGAGGAAAATATAGTCCTGGCTCACCTCTAGAGAAATTTCCCCGAAAGGCAGACAGAGGCCCCCACATATATTGGCGGTGATTTTAGATGAAAATGACAAACGTAGTATGAAAATAGGTTTAGCAAAATTGAGGTCCGCTTACTAGATAGCAGGAAGACAGAAAGGGCACTTTCATGGTCAGCTGAAAACCCTATCAAAATACCATCCTGAAATTACTTTAAGACTCTAGTATTAACTCATAACATCAGAGTGGCAATTTCAGATCACAAGAGCTTTCCAGACACAGAAACGAAACTACAGCTGTGAACTGGAACAAAATGCAAAAACAAACGAGGACTAAAGTCCAACTTATCTGGGAGTAGTCTAGCAGCAGGAACATGCACAGAAAGGCTTCTGATTACAATGTTGACCGGCATGGAAGTGACAGAGGAGCAAGGCTAAATAGCGACTCCCACATCCTGATGGGAACAGGTGAACAGAGGGGATGATGCACACCAGTTCAATTCCACCAGTGGCCACCGGGGGAGCCCAAAATCCAATTTCACAACAGTACCCCCCCCCCCTCAAGGAGGGGGCACCGAACCCTCACCAGAACCACCAGGGCGATCAGGCTGAGCCCTATGAAAGGCACGGACCAGATCGGAGGCATGAACATCAGAGGCAGTCACCCAAGAATTATCCTCCTGACCGTATCCCTTCCATTTGACCAGATACTGTTGTGCGGCAGGTTTAGTTCATGGTCAGTTTAGTTTCCATCCTTCCAAGAGCTAGTTCTTATGTTTGCTGGGCTATGTTCTCTTGCCATTGAGAACCATAACAGTTTGACCGGCCACAAAAGGGTTAAATTAATTGACAGAGAAAGGAGAGAAAAGAGAAGTCTGCTGAAGATTTTTTTTTTTTCATTACCTCCGCACCGGGAGTGCGATTGTGCCATAGATTTGATTCCGGGTAGTAAATACCCTAAGGGTCGTTTATTTAATCTGTCTGTGCCTGAACATGCTGCTATGCGAGAATTTATAAAGGAGTCCTTGGAAAAGGGACATATTCGTCCTTCGTCATCTCCCTTAGGAGCCGGTTTTTTCTTTGTGGCTAAGAAAGATGGCTCTTTGAGGCCGTGTATTGATTATCGGCTTTTGAATAAAATCACGGTTAAATGTGATTTGACTAAGAAGGGTGCTGATGTTGCTGATTGGTCCCCTGATGCTGTGGAGGCCTTTCGGGAGCTTAAGCGCCGCTTTTCTTCCGCCCCTGTGTTGCGTCAGCCTGATGTTGCTCTTCCTTTTCAGGTTGAGGTCGACGCTTCTGAAATCGGAGCTGGGGCGGTGTTGTCGCAGAGAAGTTCCGACTGCCCCGTGATGAGACCTTGTGCTTTTTTTTCCCGTAAATTTTCGCCCGCCGAGCGGAATTATGATATTGGGAATCGGGAGCTTTTGGCCATGAAGTGGGCTTTTGAGGAGTGGCGTCACTGGCTTGAGGGGGCCAGACATCAGGTGGTGGTATTGACTGACCACAAAAATTTAATTTACCTTGAGTCTGCCAGGCGCCTGAATCCTAGACAGGCGCGCTGGTCGTTGTTTTTCTCTCGGTTTAATTTTGTGGTGTCATACCTACCGGGTTCTAAGAATGTTAAGGCGGATGCCCTTTCTAGGAGTTTTGAGCCTGACTCCCCTGGTAATTCTGAGCCCACAGGTATCCTTAAGGATGGAGTGATATTGTCTGCCGTTTCTCCAGACCTGCGGCGGGCCTTGCAGGAGTTTCAGGCGGATAGACCGGATCGTTGCCCACCTGGTAGACTGTTTGTTCCTGATGATTGGACCAGTAGAGTAATCTCTGAGGTTCATTCTTCTGCGTTGGCAGGTCATCCTGGAATCTTTGGTACCAGGGATTTGGTGGCAAGGTCCTTCTGGTGGCCTTCCCTGTCACGAGATGTGCGAGGCTTTGTGCAGTCTTGTGACGTTTGTGCTCGGGCCAAGCCTTGTTGTTCTCGGGCTAGTGGATTGTTGTTGCCCTTGCCTATTCCGAAGAGGCCTTGGACGCACATCTCGATGGATTTTATTTCGGATCTGCCTGTTTCTCAGAAGATGTCTGTCATCTGGGTGGTGTGTGACCGTTTCTCTAAGATGGTCCATTTGGTTCCCTTGCCTAAGTTGCCTTCTTCTTCCGAGTTGGTTCCTCTGTTTTTTCAAAATGTTGTTCGTTTGCATGGTATTCCGGAGAATATCGTTTCTGACAGAGGGACCCAATTCGTGTCTAGATTTTGGCGGGCATTCTGTGCTAGGATGGGCATAGATTTGTCTTTTTCGTCTGCTTTCCATCCTCAGACTAATGGCCAGACCGAGCGGACTAATCAGACCTTGGAGACATATTTGAGGTGTTTTGTGTCTGCGGATCAGGATGATTGGGTTGCTTTTTTGCCATTGGCGGAGTTCGCCCTCAATAATCGGGCCAGCTCTGCCACCTTGGTGTCCCCGTTTTTCTGTAATTCGGGGTTTCATCCTCGATTTTCCTCCGGTCAGGTGGAATCTTCGGATTGTCCTGGAGTGGATGCTGTGGTGGAGAGGTTGCATCAGATTTGGGGGCAGGTAGTGGACAATTTGAAGTTGTCCCAGGAGAAGACTCAGCTTTTTGCCAACCGCCGTCGTCGTGTTGGTCCTCGGCTTTGTGTTGGGGACTTGGTGTGGTTGTCTTCTCGTTTTGTCCCTATGAGGGTTTCTTCTCCTAAGTTTAAGCCTCGGTTCATCGGCCCGTACAAGATATTGGAGATTCTTAACCCTGTGTCCTTCCGTTTGGACCTCCCTGCATCTTTTTCTATTCATAATGTTTTTCATCGGTCATTATTGCGCAGGTATGAGGTACCGGTTGTGCCTTCCGTTGAGCCTCCTGCTCCGGTGTTGGTTGAGGGTGAGTTGGAGTACGTTGTGGAAAAGATCTTAGACTCCCGTGTTTCCAGACGGAAACTCCAGTATCTGGTCAAATGGAAGGGATACGGTCAGGAGGATAATTCTTGGGTGACTGCCTCTGATGTTCATGCCTCCGATCTTGTCCGTGCCTTTCATAGGGCTCATCCTGATCGCCCTGGTGGTTCTGGTGAGGGTTCGGTGCCCCCTCCTTGAGGGGGGGGTACTGTTGTGAAATTGGATTCTGGGCTCCCCCGGTGGCCACTGGTGGAATTGAACTTGTGTGCATCATCCTCTCTGTTCACCTGTTCCCATCAGGATGTGGGAGTCTCTATATAACCTTGCTCCTCTGTCAGTTTCATGCCGGTCAACAATGTAATCAGAAGCCTTTCTTTGCATGTTCCTGCTACTAGACAACTCCCAGCTAAGTTGGACTTTCGTCCTTGTTTGTTTTTGCATTTTGTTCCAGTTCACAGCTGCTGTTTCGTTACTGTGTCTGGAAAGCTCTTGTGATCTGAAATTGCCACTCTGGTGTTATGAGTTAATACTAGAGTCTTAAAGTAATTTCTGGATGGTGTTTTGATAGGGTTTTCAGCTGACCATGAAAGTGCCCTTTCTGTCTTCCTGCTATCTAGTAAGCAGACCTCGATTTTGCTAAACCTATTTTCATACTACGTTTGTCATTTCATCTAAAATCACCGCCAATATATGTGGGGGCCTCTGTCTGCCTTTTGGGGAAATTTCTCTAGAGGTGAGCCAGGACTGTGTTTTCCTCTGCTAGGATTAGTTAGTCCTCCGGCTGGCGCTGGGCGTCTAGGGATAAAACGTAGGCACGCTACCCGGCCACTGTTAATTGTGCGGCAGGTTTAGTTCATGGTCAGTTTAGATTCCATCTTCCAAGAGCTAGTTCTTATATATGCTGGGCTATGTTCTCTCGCCATTGAGAATCATGACACTGTCCTTAGACCTGGAGGCGGTCCGAAGCTTCCTCGGTGAATCTCCCAACGGCCGTCACTCTTCTCTTCTGGGGATGTGGTCGCCGCCCCCTGCGCGCTGTTTCTTCTTAAATCCGGCGCCTGCGCGGTGCGTGCCTGCCTGGGGCAGGC
This sequence comes from Ranitomeya variabilis, assembly GCF_051348905.1. Lineage (NCBI taxonomy): Eukaryota > Metazoa > Chordata > Amphibia > Anura > Dendrobatidae > Ranitomeya > Ranitomeya variabilis. Next base: position 562,940,885 of record NC_135236.1, on the reverse strand, counting down.
GCAGTCTTCATTGTCCATCATAGGTCAGATGCAGGGTGCCTGACTGCGCCTGTGCGGGCAGTGTGGCAACCCTGTTGCTGAATCCCCACCCCGCACTGTGTTATTCATTATGCACAGTGCGGGGCTGGGGTTCCTGGGCATGCGCACTGCGCTGTTCAGACGCTCCCCCAGCTCAGACGCTCCCCCAGCTCCCCCGCCTTCCAGCATTGTTATTTGCGGCTGCTTCATTCCAAACGCTGGCAAGGAAACCTGTATATTACGGCAACGCTGGAAGGTGGAGGACCGGGGGAGCGTCTGAACAGCGCAGTGCGCATGCCCAGGAACCCCAGCCCCGCACTGTGCATAATGAATAACACAGTGCGGTGCGGGGATTCAGCAACAGGGTGGCCACACTGCCCGCACAGGCGCAGTCAGGCACCCTGCATCTGACCTATGACGGACAATGAAGACTGCGCCTGCCCCAGGCAGGCACGCACAGCGTAGGCGCCGGATTTAAGAAGAAACAGCGCGCAGGGGGCGGCGACCACATCCCCAGAAGAGAAGAGTGACGGCCATTGGGAGATTCACCGAGGAAGCTTCGGACCGCCTCCAGGTCTAAGGACAGGTTATTTTGTACAAATTTTAAAACGCTTTATTGAGGGAATAACTGAATCAAAAACTAAAAGAGCCACCTTGTTAGACTGCAGCATTACTGCTGCACAAGGTGGCTCTTTTAGTTTATAACGGCTGGAGGGGGTGACAGTGGCCCTTTAAGATCAGCAACTGCGGTCCGTATAGTTACCACCTGCTCAGAGCTAGTCGCATGTCGCTCCTAAATCACCAGTCCATAACACTTCTCCCTAACTTCCTGTCCAACCCCCAGTTTTACCAGAGTGTGAGGAGTGGCCTAATAGATAGAACCACCCCCCTGATGGCCGGAGTGTGAAGTGTAGTGTGTGTCTGTGATACCTGGTCAGGTGAACTCCTTTCGTGCAATCAGACGTAACATCACTCTCCTTAGTGGCAGAGCGACATTACTGCAACGACCAGGACTCTGGGGCGCTGCACTATACTTTAGCAAACTAGTATTTTGTCACAGTTGTTTTTTTTTCTAAGTACAGCATTTACTGTTTGGGTTAATTAATTTTAAATTTTAAAACATCAGTCTTTTGACGTTGCAATAGCAATTATTCATCTTTTTTATTTACTGTTTTATTATTTCTTTACTATTAAAGTTGGAAAAAGTGAGTGCTTCAAATTTTTTTTTGCATATTTGTAAAACTTTTATTTATTTTTTTCCCTTCATTTTTAGTCCCCGTAGAGGACTTAAACATGAGATCATCTTATTGCTTGTTCTATAAAGTGTAATACATCAGTATTGCAGTGTATGCCGTTATGGCCAAAAGTTTTGAGACTGTTACAAATTAGATTTTTTTCACAAAGTTTGTTGCTTAAGTGTTTTCAGATCTTTTAGTGAGATGTATTTATTATTACTGAAGTACACTTAGAAGCATTTCATAAGTTTTACATTTTTGTTGACATTCATCAAGTTTGGGTAAAGACTCAATATTTACTTTTTTGACCCTTATTTTTCAAAACTTCTGCAATTTACGCAGGGAGCTGGACTGAGGGCAACTCATCCTTGCCTAATAAGAGCTTGGAGTTTATCATTATTTCTGTGTTTTTGGTTGTTCATCTGCTTTTTGAGTATGGATTATAGGTTCTTAATGGGATTAAGGTCTGGGGAGTTTCCTGGCCATGGACCAAAATTTTAATATTGAATTCACCAAGTTACTTAGTTATCACTTTGCATTTCGACATGGTGCTCTAACTTGCTGGAAAAAAAGCATTGTTCAGCACCAGATTACTTCAGGATTGTTAAGAGAAGTCGGTCTTGGAGGATGATACATATGGCAGTGATCTTAGATAGTGATGAGCGAGTATATTCGTTATTATTTTACATAGTTATTAAGGTTGAAGGAAGACTGTAAGTCCATCTAGTTCAACCCATAGCCTAACCTAACATGCCCTAACATGTTGATCCAGGGGAAGGCAAAAAAAACCCATGTGGCAAAGAGTAACTCCACCATGGGGAAAAAAATTCCTTCCCGACTCCACATACGGCAATCAGACTAGTTCCCTGGATCAACGCCTTATCAAGGAATCTAGTGTATATACCCTGTAACATTATACTTTTCCAGAAAGGTATCCAGTCCCCTCTTAAATTTAATTAATGAATCACTCATTACAACATCATACGGCAGAGAGTTCCATAGTCTCACTGCTCTTACAGTAAAGAATCCGCGTCTGTTATTATGCTTAAACCTTCTTTCCTCCAGACGTAGAGGATGCCCCCTTGTCCCTGTCTCAGGTCTATGATTAAAAAGATCATCAGAAAGGTCTTTGTACTGTCCCCTCATATATTTATACATTAACATAAGATCACCCCTTAGTCTTCGTTTTTCCAAACTAAATAGCCCCAAGTGTAATAACCTATCTTGGTATTGCAGACCCCTCAGTCCTCTAATAACCTTGGTCGCTCTTCTCTGCACCCGCTCCAGTTCAGCTATGTCTTTCTTATACACCGGAGACCAGAACTGTGCACAGTATTCTAAGTGTGGTCGAACTAGTGACTTGTATAGAGGTAAAATTATGTTCTCCTCATGAGCATCTATGCCTCTTTTAATACATCCCATTATTTTATTTGCCTTTGTAGCAGCTGCCTGACACTGGCCACTGAATATGAGTTTGTCATCCACCCATACACCCAGGTCTTTTTCATTGAGGGTTTTGCCCAGAGTTTTAGAATTAAGCACATAGTTATACATCTTATTACTTCTACCCAAGTGCATGACCTTACATTTATCCCCATTAAAGCTCATTATTCACTATTCGCACGGATAGTAAGGTATTCGGGTTACTCGTTACATTGTGAGTACTCGCCTCTCTATATTTGGATGTCCCGCTGTGCAGTTTTCGTGCCTCCTTTGCAGCCACTTAACATGCTGGACTTCTTAACCAATCTCAGTAATGCAGCAGAGATCTTGGCTGTGGCATTACAGTGATTGGCTGGCCACCCAGGGTCATAGGATCTATTGAAGCCCTGCTGACGCTATTTTATGCATATTGCTTCTGGAAAGCATAGGGAGAGATCGCTCCACTGCTAGGGAGAGTCTTTAGGCCTCTTAATAACACAAAAGCTATTTTCAGGGCTACCTGCAGTATATACTAGGTCAGTGTACAGTAGGGAGAGAGAGATACTCAAGCAGAGACAGTTTAAAGGAGCCGGTCACTAGCTCCATAATACCACCAAAAAATAGCTCTTTTAATAGCTGAAGACGCACGACAAAGTCAGAGTACAGGGAGGGAGAGATTGCGTATTAGGTAGGGAGAGGTTAAAGTGTTCTTCCAGAGTCCATCTTAAAACAGCTCTTGTTAAATGAAAGCAATATTTTTCCAGCACACAGAGCACAAGCATTTAGTGCTGCCTTTTTTTCTAAAGCACGGGTCTATTTTCCCTGCTGTCTTTGGGGTCAGAGCCTGGCTTCTGCTGTCCACATTAGTCCACTTAAAAGGCATTGAGTAACCCAGGCAAAGCAGTAGTCCAAACATTTCTTATTGCCTGCTACCAAGCATGCACCAGGCCACTTTCCCCTCTGTTTTGGGGGTCCGAGCCTTATTTCTGCTGTCCACATTAGTCCACTTAAAAAGTCGTTAAATGCCCTACGCAAAGCAGTTGTCCAAATATTTCCTACTGCCTGCTACCAAGCATGCACGAGGACATTTTCCCCGCTGTTTTTGGGGTCAGTGCCTGGCTTCTACTGTCCACATTAGTCCACTTAAAAAGGTGGTTAGTTCCCGATGCAAAGCAGTAGTCTAAACATTTCCTACTGCCTGCTTCTAAGCATGTACCAGGTCCATTTTCCCGCTGGTTTTATGCTCACAGCCTGCCTTCTGCTGTCCATATTAGTCCACTTAAAAAGGCGGTTAGTGTCCTATGCAAAGCAGCAGTCCAAACATTTCCTCCTACCAAGCACGCAATAGGCCATTTTACCCACTATTTTGCCCGGTGTGACGTCCCTGCGTTACGCAAGCATGTGTTAAACAATATGAACCGTGCTCTCACCAACGCCATAACTGGGAAGCTCCACCTAACAACAGACACCTGGACAAGTTGATGTGGACAGGGATGATACATTTCTGTCATGGCACACTGGGTGAACCTGGTGGAGGCTGGGACTGTAACGGGGTCCTTCTCCGGTATCACACAATCAACAGAGCAAGAGAATAGTGAACAATCCCAAGACCTTTATTTAGGCAAAAATAAGAAAGGTCCATTTACAATCCACCACACAAAGGATAAGATAGTAGTCCAGAGCCCGAATGCAGTTCAGCAAAAGGATAAAAGCACTGGGAAATGAGGGTCCAACAATCCAGCAGAGGATAACATAGTCCATATATTCTCTGAGGTGCTCACATCATCGTTCCACACAAGATCTGCTCTTGTGTCTCATCTTCCTGATATTTTAAAAGTCCCTCTCTTAATTCATAGGTCAGGGGGGAAACATCGCAAGGGCTCATTGTTTCAACAACAAAAAGTTCAATATGTCATTAGAATATTAGCAAGCAACATGATTCACTGACCCTGTGGAAAGATAACAGTACAGTACTGTGGGGGCTGATATCAGATGGCAACAATAGCCATTCATCAATTAGCAAATAACAACTCATCCTACAAGAAAGCACCATGAACATCAGTAAAATATTAATACAAACAAAATGATCCCCACATACCTTCCCCATCTTAATAAGTGAGCATGATATGAGGTCTACACAGACCTCTGGCCTGGTCACTGTAGTCCACTTTGCTCTACTATTTATAGTTCCTTGTACAGTGGCAGGGGTTGTAATTATCATGAGCACTTGTTGTCTTTCCATAAATTCCTGGGTCCTGGCGTTAGTCATACCAGGTTTTTTTGACTGGAATGGGCCATTCACTGATGTTCATTAGCCAAGGTAGCTAGCTGGGCGAGATGGTCTTTGAACTCTAGAACGTAGGGAATGATGGGCGTTCCGATGTCTGCGATATCTCCCTCCAATTGTTCTTTCAGAAGAGTGAGAGGCCCACAGACAGGGCCGGCTCCAGGTTTTCGTGGGTTCCTGGGCGAAAGAGTCTGAGTAGGCCTCTTTAACACATACCACAATTCATAATGCACAGTTACAGCAGAGAAATATAGGTATAGTACATTGCCAAAAATTTCACTTCTTACATTACATGAGTGATATCTATTGTAAATTCTTCAATAGGTCAGAAACCGGAAAGTATAGTTCTCCATACAGTATTATGGGCATCACATAATGCTCCATGCAGAATAATGTGCCCCATATATTGCTCCTTACAGTATTATTGGCACCACGTGGTGCTCCATACTGAATAAAGTGCCCCATATATTTCTCCATACAGTATTATGGGCACCACATAATGCTCCATACATAATAATGAGCCCCACATATTGCTCCATACAGAATAATGAGCAACATATATTGCTCCATACAGAATAATGGACCCCATGCAGTGCTCCATGCAGTATAATGAGCCACATATAATGCTCCATACAGTACAATGCGCCTCATATATTGCTCCGTACAGTATTATGGGCACCATATATTGCTCCATTCAGAATAATAGGCCCTATATAATGCTACATACACAATAATGAGCCCCATAAATTTAACCATAATGAATAATAGACCTCATATAGTGCTCCATACAGTATAATGAGCCACATATATTGCTCCATACAGAATAATGAGCCCCATATATTGCTCCATGCAGTATATAATAGGCCCCATATATTGCTCCATACAGTATAATGAGCCCCATGTATTACTCCGTATTGTATAATAGGCCCCATATATTGCTCTATACATAATGGGTCCCATATAATGTTCCATGCAGTATATAATGAGCTGCATATAATGGTCCAGTGTATGATGGGCCCCATATATTGCTCCATATATAGCGGGACCTATATAATGCTCCATACAGTGTAGGATGGGCCCCATAGAGTATAATGAGCTCCAGATATTGCTCCATACAGTACAATGAGCCCCAAATAATGGTCTATATAGTATAATAAGCCTCACATAATGCTCCATACAGTATATGATGGGCCCCATATAATGCTCCATATAGAATAGTTCCCATAAAATGCTCCATATATAGTGGGCCCCATATATAATGCTCCAGTGTATGATGTGCCCATATCATGCTCCATATATAATTGGCCTCATATATGATGCTCCAGAGTATGATAGGCCCATATATGATGGGCCCCATATATGATGCTCCAGTGTATGATGGTCCCCATGTATAATGCTCCAAACATAAAAAAATGAAATGCTCACCTCTCATCACTAGCTGCTGCTCTTCTCCGGACTCCTCAGCATTGTTGTCTTCCAGCTCTCTGAACTGTGGCTGCTCAGGCAGAGGGTGCACAGATGTGATGTCATCGCACCCTCTGACCTGAACATCACAGTCATCAAACGCCGCAGCGGTGGAGCTGGGAGAGGTATGTATCACAAGTGCCGGGACCCTGATCAAGCTGAGGGGCCCACTTGCGGGTGTCTGCACTAGCACAGACACCGGGCCCCCATAGTGCGCAGGTGTCCCCGATGGCGAGTGGGTCCCCCCGCCTGCTCAGGGCCCTGGCACTTGCCCGGGTACGCCGAGTGCTGACGCCGGCTCTGGTTCTCATGATAAGGAATGACTTTGCATTGCTTTGTAATTCATCTGATCACTGTAGATAATAATCTAGTTAATGCAATATTATAAACCTGTCCCAGGTATCCCAGGTTCTACCATCTGTGTTTACTGTGCTTTAACATCCATTAATCTCTGCTGAATCCCAATTCTTCTGTCCTAGTGCTTTTGTGACTGCTGTCTGTCCTCACAGTTCCATATGTCCTCAAAGAAGCTGTACTAACATCCAGGGTCCATGTGTACACTCGAAACAGAGACTTAGTGGATACACCTCACCAGTAGGGTTAAGCGACTTTCATTTTTTTAAGATCGAGTTGGGTTTTGTGAAACCCGACTTTGCCCAAAGTCGAGTCGAGTGCAGTCGGCCGATTATCGCGAAATGTTGGGGATCGACCGAAACACGAAACCCGATGCAAGTCAATGGGGAAGCATAGTCGGCAGTGAGTGGAGGCCAGGAAAACACCTACAGTGCCCATTTTAATGCCAAAAACATCCATTCTTGTTTCTGAAGCTTGTCAATCTTAATTAACTTTCTAATAATAGTTGGGCATTGGAAATTGGGGGTCATTTGGCAAAAGTTGTGGGGGGTAGGGCTGGTTCAAGGTTTTAGTGGGCCCAGGAAACGTAGATTACGTCACGGCGGTGGAGCAGTGAGAGGTAAGTATTTCAACTTTGCAAGTGCTGTGATCCTGGGCAAGCAGGGAGGCCCACTCGTTCGCATTGGCACTGGCACAGGGCCCCTCAAAGTACAGCGGTGTGTTTGCACGGCGGGGGCGCCTCCCACCGGCAGCGACACTTTTGCGTACTCTGAGGGGCCCTGTGCCTGTGACGTCGCCAACGATTATGCCCCCTACCTGTTAAAGAAACCTGCACTTTCATCTGCACCTTCCTCTTTGTCCCTGTGTAAGGTGGTATAGTATGCGGGAAGGGGAACCTGACTTTCAGCAGGGTCAGATTGTGGCTGTGTAGCGTGCAAGGGGAATGTAGTGGTCTGGGTCAAAGTACCACAAGACTCATGTAGCACCGGCTGGGCAATGGGCAGGATGAGGAGGAAACACTGATATAGGGCCAAATAATAAAGTGGGCTAAATGCAATTCAAAATTGGTAACAGGACTAACCAGGCAGCATTGCTTAGTTCAGTGGAGGACAACTGTAATGAGAGGCAGACACAGTTAGTAGGCCCAAATAATAAAGTGGGCAAAATAAAGTTCAAAATTGGTAACAGGAGTAAACAGGCGGCACTGCTTTGTTCAGTGGAGAACACCTTTGAGCGGCAGACACCGTTAGTAGGCCCAACCCAACTAGTAGGCCCTATGCAGTTTAATATTACAAATGAAGGCCGAAAGTCTGAAGATTAAAGGTCAGGAAAATAACACAGGACAACACCAAGGTGCGGCAGACACCGTTAGTAGGCCCAAACCACCAAATTTTTAAAAAACAGCACTTAATGAGAGCCAGAAGGTTGAAGCTCAGAGTTATACAGTGGAGGACAACTGTTGTGATTCGGTTCGTGGGCTCCCCCGGTGGTCTCTTGTGGTACTGGTGTCCTGCAAGCTTTGCCTTCTCAGTTCACCTGTTCCTATCAGGATGTGGGAGTATCCTATTTAACCTTGCTCCTCAGTCATTCTAATGCTGGCCATCAATGTATCCAGAGTGATTCTGTTGCATGTTCCTGCTCCCAGTTTTCTGCTCAGCTAAGTTGGACACTTTAGTCCTTAAGTCTATTTTTGTATGTTTTGTCCAGTTTGCACTTATGTGAATCTCTGCAGCTGGAAGCTCTTGTTGGGCTGAAATTACCACTCCGGTGTCATGAGTTGTCACATGAGTTAAGGTAATTTCAGGATGGTGTTTTGAAGGGTTTTGCAGCTGACCGCGAAGTCCTCTGTTGTATCTTTCTGCTATTTAGTTAGCGGGCCTCTCTGTGCTAAATCTGCTTTCATACTACGTGTGTCTTTTCATCTGCTCTCACCGTTATTATATGTGGGGGGCTGCTATCTCCTGTGGGGACATTCACTGGAGGCAAGCCAGGACTGTGTTTTCTTCTACCAGAGGTAGTTAGTTCTCCGGCTGGCGCGCGGCATCTAGAGACAACGCAGGAATGCCCCCTGGCTACTTCTAGTGTGGTGTGTAGGTTTAGCATCGCAGTCAGCTCTAGTTTCCATCACCCGAGAGCTTGTCCGTTTATTCTATGCTTCTGATGTTTCCTTGCCATTGGAAACCATAACAGTATGGCCAGCCCAAATGTTTAATCTATAGGCTGAAGCAGGAGAGAAAAGGAACTGTGTGAAACCTTTTTTTTTTTTTTTTTTTTTCCTTCCTCTGAAGTTGCACTCCAGCTCTAATTGTAGTCTCCTGTTTTCCTCTCCTCTTAACCCCTGAATGGCTCAGACTTTATCTGTTGAAATATGGATCCCCAGAGTCTGGCTACCAATTTGAATAATCTTGCCTTTAAAGTTCAGAATATACAAGATTTTTTGTTACATGCTCCTCGGTCTGAACCTAAAATTCCTATACCGGAGTTTTTTTCTGGAGATCGATCTTGTTTTCTAAATTTTAAATACAATTGTAAATTGTTTCTTTCGCTGAGATCTCATTCTGCTGGAGATCCTGCCCAGCAAGTAAAAATTGTTATTTCTTTACTGCGGGGTGACCCCCAAAATTGGGCATTTTCATTGGCACCAGGGGATCCTGCGTTGCTCAATGTGGATGCGTTTTTTCTGGCTTTGGGGTTGCTTTATGAGGAACCAAATTTGGAGATTCAGGCTGAGAAAGCCCTAATAGCCCTCTCTCAGGGGCAAGATGAAGCCGAAATATATTGCCAAAAATTTCGAAAATGGTCTGTGCTTACTCAGTGGAATGAGTGCGCTCTGGCGGCAATTTTCAGAGAAGGTCTCTCTGATGCTGTAAAAGACGTCATGGTGGGGTTTCCTGCGCCTACTGGTCTGAATGAGTCCATGACAATGGCAATTCAGATTGATCGGCGTTTACGGGAACGCAAACCTGTGCACCAGTTGGCGGTGTCTTCTGAAGAGGCACCACAGAGTATGCAATGTGATAGCTTTCTGTCCAGAAGCGAACGACAGATTTATAGGCGCAAAATTCATTTGTGCTTCTATTGTGGAAATTCTACTCATATTATAACAGCATGCTCTAAACGAACAAAGAAAGTTGATAAATCCTCTGCTATTTGCACTTTGCAGTCCAAGTTTATTTTGTCTGTAACTCTAATTTGTTCGTTATCTTCTATTGTTGCGGATGCGTATGTGGATTCTGGCGCCGCTTTGAGTCTTATGGATTGGTCCTTTGCCAGGCGCTGTGGGTTTGATCTAGAGCCTCTGGAAGTTCCTATACCTTTAAAGGGTATTGATTCTACACCATTGGCTAGTAATAAACCACAATACTGGACACAAGTGACTATGCGTATGACTCCAGACCATCAAGAGGTGATTCGCTTCCTTGTACTGTATAATCTATATGATGTGTTGGTGCTGGGATTGCCATGGTTGCAAACTCATAACCCAGTCCTTGACTGGAAAACAATGTCTGTACTAAGCTGGGGATGTCAGGGAAATCATGGGGACACATCTTTGGTCTCCATTGCTTCATCTATTCCCTCTGAAATTCCTGAGTTTTTGTCTGATTATCGTGAGGTTTTTGAGGAATCTACTCTTAATTCTCTTCCTCCTCACAGAGATTGCAATTGCGCCATAGATTTGATCCCTGGCAGTAAATTTCCTAAGGGTCGTCTATTCAATCTGTCTGTACCTGAACATGCTGCCATGCGAGAGTATATTAGGGAGTCCTTGGAAAAGGGACATATTCGTCCTTCTTCGTCTCCTCTTGGAGCGGGGTTCTTTTTCGTAGCTAAAAGCGATGGTTCTTTGAGACCTTGTATTGATTATAGACTCTTGAATAAGATCACAGTCAAGTATCAGTATCCTTTGCCATTGCTGACAGATTTATTTGCTCGCATTGAGGGGGCGAAGTGGTTCTCTAAGATTGATCTTCGCGGTGCGTATAATTTGGTGCGAATTAAGCAGGGGGATGAGTGGAAAACCGCATTTAATACGCCCGAGGGCCATTTTGAGTATTTGGTGATGCCTTTTGGTCTGTCAAATGCCCCTTCGGTCTTTCAGTCTTTTATGCACAATATTTTCCGTGAATATCTGGATAAATTTATGATTGTGTATTTGGACGATATCTTGATTTTTTCGGATGACTGGGAATCTCATGTTCAACAAGTTAGGAGGGTTTTTCAGGTTTTGCGGACCAATTCTCTGTTTGTTAAAGGTTCAAAGTGTGTTTTTGGGGTTCAGAAGATTTCTTTTTTGGGGTACATTTTTTCCCCCTCTTCTATTGAGATGGATCCTGTGAAGGTTCGGGCTATTTGTGACTGGACGCAACCGACTTCTCTTGAGGGCCTTCAGAAATTTTTGGGCTTTGCTAACTTTTATCGTCGATTCATAACTGGTTTTTCTAGCGTTGTCAGGCCTTTGACTGATTTGACTAAAAAGGGTGCTGATGTTGCAGATTGGTCTCCTGCTGCTGTGGAGGCCTTTCGGGAGCTTAAGCGCCGTTTTTCTTCTGCTCCGGTGTTGTGCCAGCCTGATGTTTCTCTTCCTTTTCAGGTGGAAGTTGATGCTTCCGAGATCGGAGCGGGGGCGGTTTTGTCGCAGAAAAGTTCAGATTGTTCAGTGATGAGACCTTGTGCGTTCTTTTCTCGAAAATTTTCGCCCGCCGAGCGAAATTATGACGTCGGTAATCGGGAGCTTTTGGCGATGAAGTGGGCATTCGAGGAGTGGCGTCATTGGCTTGAGGGTGCTAAACATCAGGTGGTGGTCTTGACTGATCACAAAAATTTGATTTATCTTGAGTCGGCCAGACGTCTGAATCCTAGACAGGCGCGCTGGTCGTTGTTTTTCTCCCGGTTTAATTTTGTGGTTTCGTATCTGCCAGGTACTAAGAATGTGAAGGCGGATGCCCTTTCTAGGAGTTTTGAACCTGATTCCCCTGGTGATTCTAAACCTACGGGTATACTTAAGGATGGGGTGATATTGTCTGCTGTCTTCCCAGACCTGCGACGTGCTTTACAAGAGTTTCAGGCGGATCGGCCTGATCGTTGTCCGCCTGGTAGATTGTTTGTGCCGGATGAGTGGACCAATAGAGTCATCTCGGAGGTTCATTCTTCTGCGTTGGCAGGTCATCCGGGAATTTTTGGTACCAGAGATTTGGTGGCTAGGTCCTTCTGGTGGCCTTCCCTGTCTCGGGACGTGCGTACCTTTGTGCAGTCTTGCGATGTTTGTGCTCGGGCCAAGCCTTGTTGTTCTCGGGCTAGTGGGTTGTTGTTGCCCTTGCCTGTTCCTAAGAGGCCTTGGACACACATCTCTATGGATTTTATTTCTGATCTCCCTGTTTCTCAGAAGATGTCCGTCATTTGGGTGGTGTGTGACCGCTTTTCTAAGATGGTTCATTTGGTGCCCTTGCCCAAGCTGCCTTCCTCATCTGAGTTGGTGCCCCTGTTTTTTCAGAATGTGGTTCGGCTGCATGGTATTCCGGAGAATATCGTTTCCGACAGGGGATCCCAGTTTGTGTCCAGATTTTGGCGGGCGTTTTGTGCCAGGATGGGCATTGATTTGTCTTTTTCGTCTGCATTTCATCCCCAGACAATGGCCAGACGGAACGTACTAATCAGACCTTGGAGACTTATTTGAGGTGTTTCGTGTCTGCTGATCAGGATGACTGGGTCTCCTTTTTGCCGTTGGCTGAGTTTGCCCTTAATAATCGGGCCAGTTCTGCCACTTTGGTCTCCCCTTTCTTTTGCAATTCAGGGTTCCATCCTCGTTTTTCATCTGGTCAGGTGGAGTCTTCGGATTGTCCTGGAGTGGATACCATGGTGGATAGGTTGCATCATATTTGGGGGCAGGTGGTGGACAATTTGGAGTTGTCCCAGGAGAGGACTCAACGTTTTGCTAATCGCCATCGTCGTGTTGGTCCTCGTCTTCGTGTTGGGGACTTGGTGTGGTTGTCCTCCCGTTTTGTCCCTATGAGGGTCTCTTCTCCTAAGTTTAAGCCTCGGTTCATCGGTCCTTATAAGATTTTGGAAATTCTTAACCCTGTGTCTTTTCGTTTGGACCTCCCAGCATCCTTTGCTATCCATAATGTCTTCCATCGGTCATTATTGCGGAGGTATGAGGTACCACTTGTGCCTTCTGTTGAGCCTCCTGCTCCTGTGCTGGTTGAGGGTGAATTGGAGTACGTGGTGGAGAAAATCTTGGACTCCCGTGTTTCCAGACGGAGACTTCAATATCTGGTGAAATGGAAGGGCTACGGTCAAGAGGATAATTCTTGGGTTACAGCTTCTGATGTTCATGCTTCTGATTTGGTCCGTGCCTTTCATAGGGCTCATCCAGATCGCCCTGGTGGTTCTTGTGAGGGTTCGGTGCCCTGTTATGATTTTCCCAATGGCAGGGAAATCAAAATAACAACGGACTAGCTCTCGGGTGATGGGAACTAAAGTGACCGTGACCTGAACCTGACACGACACTGGAAGTAGCCGGGGAGTGTTTCCTACGATGCCCTAGACACCACGCGCCAGCCGGAGATCTAACTACCCCTATCAGAGGAATATACAGGCCTGCCTTACCTCCAGAGATGAACCCCAAAAGGAGATAGCAGTCCCCCACAGATATTGACGGTGAGTCAAGAGGAAAAGACATACGTAGGATGAACAGCAGATTTAGCACAGTGAGGTCCGCTTACTAGATAGCAGAAGTACAGGAAAGAGTCACTTCACGGTCAACTTCAAAACACTACTCAAAAACACCATCCTGAAATTACTTTAAAACTCCAGTGACAACTCATGCCACTGGAGTGGCAATTTCAGTCCACGAGAGCTTCCAGCTACAGAGAGTCACATTGCAAATAGCTGGACAAAAATAGCATTAACTAGAAACAAAATTCAACTTAGCTGAACAGGATCTTGAGGCAGGAGAATGCAACAGAATGCTACTGATACATTGTTGGCCGGCATCGGACCAGCAGCCAAGCAGCCTTAAATAGGAAACTCCCCTAATGGGTGTCAACAGGTGATCAAGGATAGAAGAAGGCAAATAAGTGGCAATACCATAAAACACCACCGGGGGAGCCCACAAACAGAATTCACAACAGTACCCCCCCCCTTAAGGAGGGGGCACCGAACCCTCACCAGAACCACCAGGGCGATCTGGATGAGCACTATGGAATGCACGAACCAAATCAGGAGCATGAACATCAGATGCTGTCACCCAAGAATTATCCTCCTGACCATAGCCTTTCCACTTAACCAGATACTGAAGTTTCCGTCTGGAAACACGGGAGTCCAAGATCTTTTCCACCACATACTCCAACTCACCCTCAACCAGCACAGGAGCAGGAGGATCAGCAGACGGAACAACCGGCACCTCATACCTCCGCAATAATGACCGATGAAAAACATTATGAATAGTAAAAGATGCTGGGAGGTCCAAACGAAAGGACACAGGATTGAGAACCTCCAGAATCCTATAAGGGCCGATAAACCGAGGCTTAAACTTAGGAGACGAGACCTTCATAGGAACAAATCGAGAAGACAACCAAACCAGGTCCCCAACACAAAGACGAGGACCGACACGCCGATGACGATTAGTGAACTGTTGAGTCTTCTCCTGGGACAACTTCAGATTGTCTACAACCTGTCCCCAAATCTGATGCATTCTATCAACCACAGCATCTACTCCAGGACAATCCGAAGACTCCAATTGACCGGACGAAAAGCGAGGGTGAAACCCTGAATTACAAAAAAATGGAGAAACCAAAGTGGCAGAACTGGCCCGATTGTTAAGGGCAAACTCTGCCAATGGCAAAAAATCAAGCCAATCGTCCTGATCAGCGGACACAAAACACCTCAAGTAAGTCTCCAAGGTCTGATTAGTACGCTCAGTCTGGCCATTAGTCTGAGGATGGAATGCAGACGAAAAAGACAAGTCGATGCCCATCCTTGCACAGAACGCCCGCCAAAATCTAGACACAAACTGAGTACCCCTGTCAGACACTATATTCTCAGGAATACCATGCAAACGCACAACATTCTGAAAAAATAGAGGGACCAGCTCAGAGGAGGAGGGCAATTTGGGCAAAGGTACCAAGTGAACCATCTTGGAAAAACGGTCACACACCACCCAGATGACGGACATCCTACGAGAAACAGGAAGGTCAGAAATAAAGTCCATAGAGATGTGCGTCCAAGGCCTCTTAGGAATAGGCAAGGACAACAACAACCCGCTGGCCCGGGAACAGCAGGGCTTAGCCCGAGCACAAACATCACAAGACTGCACAAAAATACGTACATCTCGAGACAAGGAAGGCCACCAGAAGGACCTAGACACCAGATCCCTGGTGCCAAAAATTCCAGGATGACCTGCCAACGCGGAAGAGTAAACCTCCGAAATAACTCTACTGGTCCAGTCATCAGGGACAAACAGTCTACCAGGCGGACAGCGATCAGGCCTATCCACCTGAAACTCCTGCAAAGAGCGCCGCAGGTCTGGGGAGACAGCTGACAATATCACCCCATCCTTCAGGATGCCAGTAGGTTCGGAATCACCAGGCGAATCAGGCTCAAAACTCCTAGAGAGGGCATCCGCCCTCACATTCTTAGACCCAGGCAGATATGAGACCACAAAGTTAAATCGAGAGAAAAACAACGACCAGCGCGCCTGTCTAGGATTCAGACGCCTGGCTGACTCAAGATAAATTAGATTTTTGTGGTCAGTCAAGACCACCACCTGGTGTCTAGCACCCTCAAGCCAATGACGCCACTCCTCAAATGCCCACTTCATGGCCAAGAGCTCCCGATTTCCAACATCATAATTCCGCTCAGCGGGCGAAAACTTTCGAGAGAAAAATGCACATGGTCTCATCACTGAGCAGTCAGGACCTTTCTGCGACAAAACTGCACCTGCTCCGATCTCGGAAGCATCTACTTCAACCTGGAACGGGAGCGAAACATCAGGCTGGCGCAACACAGGAGCGGAAGAAAAGCGGCGCTTAAGCTCCCGAAAGGCCTCCACAGCCGCAGAGGACCAATTAGCAACATCAGCACCCTTCTTGGTCAAATCAGTCAAAGGTTTAGCAATGGCAGAAAAACCCGCTATGAATCGGCGATAGAAATTAGCAAATCCCAAGAATTTCTGAAGACTCTTTAGAGAAGTAGGTTGTATCCAATCACAAATAGCCTGAACCTTAACAGGGTCCATCTCCATAGATGAAGGGGAAAAAATATATCCCAGAAAGGAAATTCTCTGAACCCCAAAAATACACTTTGAGCCCTTCACAAATAGAGAATTAGCTCGTAAAACCTGAAAAACTCTCCTGACCTGTTGAACATGAGATTCCCAGTCCTCCGAAAAAATCAAAATATCATCCAAATACACAATCATAAATTTATCCAGATATTCACGGAAAATATCGTGCATAAAGGACTGAAAAACGGAAGGGGCATTCGTGAGACCGAAAGGCATTACCAAATACTCAAAATGGCCTTCAGGCGTATTAAATGCGGTCTTCCACTCATCCCCCTGCTTAATCCGCACCAAATTATACGCACCACGTAGATCGATCTTAGTGAACCACTTTGCCACCTTTATGCGAGCAAAAAGATCAGTCAGTAAAGGTAACGGGTACTGGTATTTAACTGTAATCTTATTCAGAAGTCGATAGTCGATACAAGGTCTCAATGAACCATCCTTTTTACCCACAAAGAAAAACCCTGCCCCCAATGGAGACAAAGAGGGGCGAATATGACCCTTTTCCAAAGATTCTCTGATATACTCCCGCATAGCAGTATGTTCAGGTACAGACAAATTAAACAAGCGACCCTTAGGAAATTTACTACCGGGAATCAACTCAATAGCGCAGTCACACTCTCTGTGAGGGGGGAGAGAATCAGTTTTAGGCTCCTGAAAGACATCATAAAAATCTGACAGAAATGCTGGGATCTCAGAGGGAGTAGATGAAGAAATGGGAACCAAAGGTGCATCCCCATGAATCCCCCGACATCCCCAGCTCAGCACAGACATTGATCTCCAGTCCAAGACTGGATTATGAATCTGTAACCATGGTAATCCAAGTACTAATACGTCATGTAGATTATATAACACAAGGAAACGAATAATCTCCTGATGGTCTGGGGAAAGATGCATAGTCACTTGTGTCCAATATTGTGGTTTATTGCTAGCCAAAGGTGTAGAATCAATACCCTTTAAGGGAATAGAAACCTCCAGAGGCTCTAAATCAAACCCAAAACGCTTGGCAAAGGACCAATCCATGAGACTCAGAGCGGCGCCAGAATCCACATAAGCATCCACAGTAACAGATGATAAAGTACAAATCAATGTCACGGACAAAAGAAATTTAGACTGCAAGGTACCCATAGAAAAAGATTTATCAACCTTTTTATCAACCTTCTTTATGCGTTTAGAGCATGCTGATATAACATGAGCTGGATCTCCACAATAGAAGCACAACCCATTTTTGCGCCTGTAATTCTGTCGTTCGCCTCTAGACAATACACTATCGCATTGCATATGCTCTGGTGCCTTTTCAGAGGTCACCGCCAAATGATGCACAGGTTTTTGCTCAGAAGATACCACCATATGGTGCACAGGTTTTTGCTCAGAAGATACCGCCATATGGTGCACAGGTTTTTGCTCAAAAGATACCGCCATATGGTGCACAGATTTTTGCTCAGAAGATATCGCCATATGGTGCACAGATTTGCGCTCCCATAAACGCCGATCAATCTGGATAGCCAATTTCATGGCATCATTCAGACCTGTAGGCACAGGGAACCCCACCATGACCTCCTTCACGGCATCAGAGAGACCTTCTCTGAAATTAGCTGCTAGAGCGCACTCATTCCATTTAGTAAGCACCGACCATTTACGAAATTTCTGGCAGTATATCTCAGCATCATTTTGCCCTTGGGAAAGAGCTATCAAGGCTTTCTCAGCCAAAATCTCTAAATTAGGTTCTTCATAAAGCAACCCCAAAGCCAGAAAAAACGCATCTACATTTAATAACGCAGGATCCCCTGGCGACAATGCAAATGCCCAACTTTGTGGGTCACCCCGCAATAGAGAAATAACAATTTTAACCTGTTGCGCAGGATCACCAGCAGAGTGAGATTTCAGAGACAAAAATAATTTACAATTCTCTCTGAAATTCAAAAAACGGGATCTGTCTCCGGTAAAAAATTCAGGCATAGGGATCTTAGGTTCAGACATTGGAGCACGTATAACAAAATCTTGTAAGTTCTGGACCTTTGAAGCCAGGTTATTCAGACCTGCAACCAAACTCTGTGGATCCATGATTCAAACAGGTGTAACCAAAGCCATTCAGAGATTAAGAGGAGAGGAGAAAAAAAAAAAGGCTGAAGACTGCAGTTTAAGCAAGGAGTACAAATAAGCACTAAGGTGCACTTTCCAAACACAGAAGGAAAAAAAAAAACCTTTTATATCCTTTCCTGCTTTAGTGCATAGTTTTAACACATGTGGGCCGGCCAAACTGTTATGATTTTCCCAATGGCAGGGAAATCAAAATAACAACGGACTAGCTCTCGGGTGATGGGAACTAAAGTGACCGTGACCTGAACCTGACACGACACTGGAAGTAGCCGGGGAGTGTTTCCTACGATGCCCTAGACACCACGCGCCAGCCGGAGATCTAACTACCCCTATCAGAGGAATATACAGGCCTGCCTTACCTCCAGAGATGAACCCCAAAAGGAGATAGCAGTCCCCCACAGATATTGACGGTGAGTCAAGAGGAAAAGACATACGTAGGATGAACAGCAGATTTAGCACAGTGAGGTCCGCTTACTAGATAGCAGAAGTACAGGAAAGAGTCACTTCACGGTCAACTTCAAAACACTACTCAAAAACACCATCCTGAAATTACTTTAAAACTCCAGTGACAACTCATGCCACTGGAGTGGCAATTTCAGTCCACGAGAGCTTCCAGCTACAGAGAGTCACATTGCAAATAGCTGGACAAAAATAGCATTAACTAGAAACAAAATTCAACTTAGCTGAACAGGATCTTGAGGCAGGAGAATGCAACAGAATGCTACTGATACATTGTTGGCCGGCATCGGACCAGCAGCCAAGCAGCCTTAAATAGGAAACTCCCCTAATGGGTGTCAACAGGTGATCAAGGATAGAAGAAGGCAAATAAGTGGCAATACCATAAAACACCACCGGGGGAGCCCACAAACAGAATTCACAACAGTGCCCCCTCCTTAAGGGGGGGGGGTACTGTTGTGATTCGGTTCGTGGGCTCCCCCGGTGGTCTCTTGTGGTACTGGTGTCCTGCAAGCTTTGCCTTCTCAGTTCACCTGTTCCTATCAGGATGTGGGAGTATCCTATTTAACCTTGCTCCTCAGTCATTCTAATGCTGGCCATCAATGTATCCAGAGTGATTCTGTTGCATGTTCCTGCTCCCAGTTTTCTGCTCAGCTAAGTTGGACACTTTAGTCCTTAAGTCTATTTTTGTATGTTTTGTCCAGTTTGCACTTATGTGAATCTCTGCAGCTGGAAGCTCTTGTTGGGCTGAAATTACCACTCCGGTGTCATGAGTTGTCACATGAGTTAAGGTAATTTCAGGATGGTGTTTTGAAGGGTTTTGCAGCTGACCGCGAAGTCCTCTGTTGTATCTTTCTGCTATTTAGTTAGCGGGCCTCTCTGTGCTAAATCTGCTTTCATACTACGTGTGTCTTTTCATCTGCTCTCACCGTTATTATATGTGGGGGGCTGCTATCTCCTGTGGGGACATTCACTGGAGGCAAGCCAGGACTGTGTTTTCTTCTACCAGGGGTAGTTAGTTCTCCGGATGGCGCGCGGCATCTAGAGACAACGCAGGAATGCCCCCTGGCTACTTCTAGTGTGGTGTGTAGGTTTAGCATCGCGGTCAGCTCTAGTTTCCATCACCCGAGAGCTTGTCCGTTTATTCTATGCTTCTGATGTTTCCTTGCCATTGGAAACCATAACAGACAACACCAGGGAGCGGCAGACACCGTTAGTAGGCCCTAACCACCATTTTTTTTAAAAAAAGCACTTAATGAGAGCCAGAAGGTTGAAGCTCAGATTTATACAGTGGAGGACAACACCAGGGAGCGGCAGACACCGTTAGTAGGCCCCAACCACCATTTTTAAAAAAAACAGCACTTAATGAGAGCCAGAAGGTTGAAGCTCAGATTTATACAGTTGAGGACAACACCAGGGAGCGGCAGACACCGTTAGTAGTCCCTAACCACCAATTTTATTAAAAACAGCACTTAATGAGAGCCAGAAGGTTGAAGCTCAGATTTATACAGTTGAGGACAACACCAGGGAGCGGCAGACACCGTTAGTAGGCCCTAACCACCAATTTTTTTAAAAAAAAGCACTTAATGAGAGCCAGAAGGTTGAAGCTCAGACAAGGAAACCTGGAGGAGAACACTAAGGAGGAGGAGAACACCCAGGAGCGTCAGACATCAACAGTAGGCCCCAACCAAACTAGTAGCCCAAATGCAGTTTCCTATTTTTTAAAAAAGCCCGAAAACCTGAATTGAGGACAATTTGAATTAGGGACTGCAGACAGACTTAGTACGCTGTCCCCTGTGGACCATGCATCCACCACATTAACCCATTGCGCTGTAATGGACACGTAACCTTCCGTGGCCATGCCTACAGGTCCATGCGTCTGTTGTCAGGTGTACCTTTGTACTCACAGATTGACAGAGTGCATGGACAATGCGGTCTTTTAAATGCTGGTGGAGGGTTGGGATGGCTTTTCTCGCAAAAGAAGTGTCAACTGGGTAGCTCGTAGCGTGGTACAGCGTAGTCCCTCATGGCTTTATTAATATTAAATAAAAGAAAAAAATAGGCTCTATGCAGTTTTAAATAGGTTACATGGGTACACAGGCAGCATTGTTGTGGTCAGTGGAGGAGGATTGCAAGGAGGGACCGCAGACAGGCTTACTAGGCCTAAAATAAATAAAAATAGGCTCTATGCAGTTTTAAATAGGTTACATGGGTACACAGGCAGCATTGTTGTGGTCAGTGGAGGAGGATTGCAAGGAGGGACCGCAGACAGGCTTACTGGGCCTAAAATAAATAAAAATAGGCTCAAGGCACTTACAGCTATCTCGCTGGGGTACACAGGCAGCATTGTTGTGGTCAGCGGAGGACGATTGCAAGGAGTGTCTGACACAGTTAGTACTCACAAAAAATAAATAGATGTTAATGTCTCGCAAAACAACAACAACAACAAAAAAAGGGTGGCATACTTAGGTACAGGGGTGTGCTCATCTGCTGAGTTTCTGACATAGTAATTTGGCAGTAAGTATTTACTGGTGTCAATATAGGACACTGACCCAGACTACTTTAACTAGCATCATAGATGTCAACAAATTGGTATTGTCAGTGCCAGGCATTGAATGATGTCAGCGCATAGACTAAACATTGGTGGAGCTGTGCGAGATAATTTTGCACGTGGTAGAGCACAGTTTGAGCTGGGGGGGTGGGGGAACTCTCTTGTGGCCGGCGGTACCGTCCCATGGCCCCTCATGTTACAACGGTGTGTCTGACGTTGGGTGCGCACCACCACCGTCAGAGACACTACATTGTACTATGAGGGACCCAGTGGCAGTGCCGTCGACCAAAAGCGGGCACACCCACCTCTTCAGACAAACAGCACTGTAACGGGTGCTTGCGACAAGTGGCGAGACCACGGCCCGTGGGGGGAGTTTTCCCATTGGGGGAGGTGTAAACATGCCGTATGCTGGACAAACAGCTGCTGCAAATTAAGAGATTGGAACACTCAGTAAGACCAGTCCACAAGCAAGACCTTTTTATAGGAAAGCTAGGTGTCAGCCGGGAAAGGTGGGGCAAAATAATTTGAAATCCAGGAGTGGTTCATTTTAATGAAGGTTAGATCATCCACATTTTGGGTAGCCAGACGAGTCCTTTTTTCGGTTAATATTGAACCAGCAGCACTGAATACTCTTTCTGATAGCACACTAGCTGCTGGGCAAGCAAGCTCCTGCAATGCATATTCTGCCAATTCAGGCCAGGTGTCTAATTTGGATGCCCAGTAATCAAATGGGAATGACGGTTGAGGGAGAACATCGATAAGGGATGAAAAATAGTCAGTAACCATACTGGACAAATGTTGTCTCCTGTCACTTTGAATAGATGCTGCAGTACCTGTCCTGTCTGCGGTCATTGCGAAATCACTCCACAACCTGGTCAGAAAACCCCTCTGTCCAACGCCACTTCTGATTTGTGCACCTCTAACACCTCTGCCCTGTTGCCCCCTGCAGCTCGTGTGAGAACCATCACCGGCGCTGTGTGCTGGGAATGCCTGAATCAAACGGTCTACAAGAGTAGCTTGTTTGGTTGCTAATATTTGTTCGAGGTTCTCATGTGGCATAATATTTTGCAATTTGCCTTTATAGCGAGGGTCAAGGATGCAGGCCAACCAGTAATCGTCATCGCTCATCATTTTAATAATGCGTGGGTCCCTTTTGAGGATACGTAAGGCATAATCCGCCATGTGGGCCAAAGTTCCAGTTGTCAAATCTGTGGTTGTGCTGGTTTGAGGGGCAGTTACAGGCAAATCTACGTCACTTGTCTCCCTTAAAAAAACAGAACCCGGCCTTGCAACGCCACTAATTTCTGTTGGCCCAGGAGAAGCTTCCTCATTAAAAAAGTACTCATCCCTATCATCCTCCTCGTCCTCCTCCTCCTCTTCGCCCGCTACCGCGTCCTCTACACGGCCCTGACCAGACAATGGCTGACTGTCATCAATGCTTTCCTCTTCCTCGGCTGCAGACGCCTGCTCCTTTATGTGCGTCAAACTTTGCATCAGCAGACGCATTAGGGGGATGCTGATGCTTATTATGGCGTTGTCTGCACTAACCAGCCATGTGCATTCCTCAAAACACTGAAGGACTTGACACAGGTCTTGTAGCTTCGACCACTGCACACCTGACAACTCCATGTCTGCCATCCAACTGTCTGCCCATGTATCCTCCCACAAATACATAACAGCACGCCTCTGTTCGCACAGTCTCTGAAGCATGTGCAGTGTGGAGTTCCACCTTGTTGCAACGTCGATGATTAGGCGATGCTGGGGAAGGTTCAAAGACCGCTGATAGTTCTGCATACGTCTGGAGTGTACGGGCGAACGGCGGATATGCGAGCAAAGTCTGCGCACTTTGAGGAGCACGTCGGGTAACCCCGGATAACTTTTCAGGAAGCACTGCACCACCAGGTTTAAGGTGTGAGCCAGGCAAGGAATGTGTTTCAGTTGGGAAAGGGCTATGGCAGCCATGAAATTCCTTCCGTTATCACTCACTACCTTGCCTGCCTCAAGATGTACAGTGCCCAGCCATGACTGAGTTGCTTTCTGCAAGAACTCAGACAGAACTTCCGCGGTGTGTCTGTTGTCGCCCAAACACTTCATTGCCAATACAGCCTGCTGACACTTGCCACTAGCTGTCCCATAATGGCACACCTGGTGTGCAACAGTGGCAGCTGCGGATGGAGTGGATGTGCGACTGCGGTCTGTGGACGAGCTCTCGCTTCTGCAGGAGGAGGAGGAAGAGGTGGAGGGGGGGCGAACGCCTACAGCCAACTCTTTCCTTGACCGTGGGCTAGGCAGAACTGTCCCAATATTGCTGTCCCCTGTGGACCCTGCATCCACCACATTCACCCAGTGTGCCGTGATGGACACGTAACGTCCCTGGCCATGCCTACTGGTCCATGCATCTGTTGTCAGGTGCACCTTTGTAGTCACAGACTGCCTGAGTGCATGGACGATGCGGTCTTCAACATGCTGTTGGAGGGCTGGGATGGCTTTTCTAGAAAAGAAGTGCCGACTGGGTAGCTCGTAGCGTGGTACAGCGTAGTCCATCAGCGCTTTGAAAGCTTCGCTTTCAACTAACCGGTAGGGCATCATCTCTAATGAGATTAGTCTAGCAATGTGGGCGTTCAAACCCTGTGTACGCGGATGCGAGGATGAGTACTTCCTTTTCCTAACAAGAGTCTCATGTAGGGTGAGCTGGACTGGAGAGCTGGAGATCGTGGAACTAGCGGTGGTGCCGGTGGACATGGGTGACTGAGAGAGGGTTGGAGATGGTATTCTTGCCGGTGCCCTACATGCAGTGTTTCCTACTACGAACCTGGTGATTCCCTGACTGCTTTGGCCTGGAGACAAAAGCTGCACAGATACTGCAGGTGGCGCGGGAAATGGTGGGCTTACAGGGAGGGAAGGGATGTAGCGTTGCTGACTAGCTTCATTGGCCGAGGGTGCTGCAACCTTTAGGGATGTTTGGTAGTTAGTCCAGGATTGCAAATGCATGGTGGATAAATGTCTATGCATGCAACTTGTATTTAGACTTTTAAGATTCTGATCTCTGCTTAAGGTAGTTGAACATTTTTGACAGATGACTTTGCGCTGATCATTTGGATGCTGTTTAAAAAAATGCCAGACTGCGCTCTTTCTACTATCGGATACCTTTTCAGGCATTGCAGACTGAGCTTCTTTAACCGGATGGCCACGCTGTCCTCCAACTGGTTTTGGTTTTGCCACGCGTTTTTGGCCAGATACGGGCCCGGCAGATGGAACCTGTTGTGATGTTGATGCCTGCTGCGGCTCCTCCTCCGCTTCAGAACTACTGCCGCCTGCACCCTGTTCCCCCAATGGCTGCCAATCGGGGTCAACAACTGGGTCATCTATGACCTCCTCTTCTATGTCGTGTGCAACTTCGTTTGTGTCACCGTGTAAGCCGGTGGTATTGCGTTCGTGATGGGGCACCATAGTCTCCGCTGGGTTTGATTCTGCCTCAGTACACTGCGAGGGCAATGTTCTGGTCTGAGTCAAAGGAACAGCATAGTAATCTGGCTGTGGCTGTGCATCTGTGCACTCCATGTCCGATTCAACTTCGAATGGGCATGGCCTGTTAACTGTTTCACTGTCTAACCCAGGAACGGTATGTGTAAAGAGCTCCATGGAGTAACCTGTTGTGTCGACTGACGCATCCTTCACTGTTGTTCTGGGTGAAGGACACAAGGAAGCGACTTGTTCCTGACCGGGAGAATCCACTGACGATGCACTGCTCTGACATTTGGCACTTTTCGAGGAGGAGGCGAAAGAGCTAGAGGCAGAGTCAGCAATGAAACCAAATACTTGTTCCTCCTGCTCCGGCTTCAAAAGTGGTTTTCCTACTCCCAGAAAAGAGAGTGTTCGAGGCCTTGTGTAGCCAGACGACGAACCTGGCTCAACAACTCGAGACTTAGGTGCTGTACTGCTTTTACCATGACCACCTGATGCTCCACCACCACTACCATCATTACCAGCTGACAATGACCGCCCACGGCCACGACCTCTTCCACTAGACTTCCTCATTGTTTGCAAAACGTAACAAAGGTATTTGTTACTGTAAAACAACTTATAAGGTGAACTCAAACCTCTGTAGGATTTATATATACCTTTATAGGTGCCTGACACTGAAAGGAAAATCAGGCCCAATGTTACACACTAGGTTTTCTGTGCCCCAATAATTTGAGACAGATGCCACACACAGGACTGGCACAGAGGCAGACTTGCCAATCTTTGTCTCCCACTAATTATTTTTTTTTTACAGGGAGAATTTACCCCCCCAAAAAAATGGCCAAGTATTACACAGTGGTTTTCGGTGGCACACAATGAGAGACAGATGCCACACACAGGACTGGCACAGAGGCAGACTTGCCAATCTTTATCTCCCACTAATTATTTTTTTTTTAAAAGGGAGAATTTACCCCCCCCCAAAAAAAAAGGCCAAGTATTACACAGTGGTTTTCGGTGGCAGACAATGAGAGACAGATGCCACACACAGGACTGGCACAGAGGCAGACTTGCCAATCTTTATCTCCCACTAATTATTTTTTTTTTTTACAGGGAGAATTTACCCCCCCCAAAAAAATGGCCAAGTATTACACAGTGGTTTTCGGTGGCACACAATGAGAGACAGATGCCACACACAGGACTGGCACAGAGGCAGATTTGCCAATCTTTATCTCCCACTAATTATTATTTTTTTTACAGGGAGAATTTACCCCCCCCCAAAAAAAAATGGCCAAGTATTACACAGTGGTTTTCTGTGGCACACAATGAGAGACAGATGCCACACACAGGACTGGCACAGAGGCAGACTTGCCAATCTTTATCTCCCACTATTTTTTTTTTTTTCAGGTAGAATTGACAAAAAAAAAAAAGGGCCCAGTATTACACACTGGTTTTCTGTGGCACACAATGAGAGACAGATGCCACACACAGCAATGGCACAGAGGCAGATTTGCCAATCTTTTTCTCCCACTATTTATTTATTTTTTTCAGGTAGAATTTACAAAAAAAAAAAATGGCCCAGTATTACACACTGGTTTTCTGTGGCACACAATGAGAGACAGATGCCACACACAGCAATGGCACAGAGGCAGACATGCCAATCTTTATCTCCCACTATTTATTTATTTTTTTACAGGGAGAATTAAAAAAAAATGGCCCAGTATTACACACTGGTTTTCTGTGGCACACAATGAGAGACAGATGCCACACACAGCAATGGCACAGAGGCAGACTTGCCAATCTTTATCTCCCACTATTTATTTTTTTTCAGGGAGAATTTACAAAAAAAAAAATGGCCCAGTATTACACACTGGTTTTCTGTGGCACACTATGAGAGACAGATGCCACACACAGCAATGGCACAGAGGCAGACTTGCCAATCTTTAACTCCCACTATTTATTTATTTTTTTTCAGGGAGAATTTACCAAAAAAAAAAAAATGGCCCAGTATTACACACTGGTTTTCTGTGGCACACTATGAGAGACAGATGCCACACACAGCAATGGCACAGAGGCAGACTTGCCAATCTTTATCTCCCACTATTTTATTTTTTTTTTTACAGGGAGAATTTACAAAAAAAAAAAAAATGGCCCAGTATTACACACTAGGTTTTCTGTGGCACACAATGAGATACAGATGCCACACACAGCACTGGCACAGAGGCAGACTTGCCAATCTTTATCTCCCTGCAGTAATCTCAGAAAAGTATGGCAGGCAGCTATAAAATGGAATGCTGCACACAAAAGTGTGGACAAACAAACATGATAGCTGTGCAGAAAGGAAGGAACAACAGGATTTGTGCTTTGAAAAAAGCAGTTGGTTTGCACAGCGGCGTACACACACAGCAACGCAGCTATCAGGGAGCCTTCTAGGGCAGCCCAATGAGCTACAGCGCTGAGGAAAAAAAAATGTAGCTTCCACTGTCCCTGCAAACAAAAGGTGGTGTTGGACAGTGGAAATCGCTACAGCACAAGCGGTTTGGGGGTGAATGTACCCTGCCTAACACTATCCCTGCTTCTGACGAAGAGGCCAGCAACCTCTCCCTACGCTCAGATCAGCAGCAGTAAGATGGCGGTCGGCGGGAACGCCCCTTTATAGCCCCTGTGACGCCGCAGAAAGCAAGCCAATCACTGCAATGCCCTTCTCTAAGATGGTGGGGACTGAGATCTATGTCATCACGCTGCCCACACTCTGCGTCCACCTTCATTGGCTGAGAAATGGCGCTTTTAGCGTCATTGAAACGCGACTTTGGCGCGAAAGTCGCGTACCGCATGGCCGACCCCACACAGGGATCGGGTCGGGTTTCATGAGACGCCGACTTTGCCAAAAGTCGGCGTCTTATGAAAATGAACGATCCGTTTCGCTCAACCCTACTCACCAGGTGAGCCTTACATGCAAGTTTCCACTGTAAAAACTGAAGCAGCAACCTTTTCGAAATCCAAAATGTTTGTGTCAGTCTTAACTTTTGTCTAAGAATGTAGACATAATGATGTTCTCCTAAGGAGCCCAGGCTTAGCTGGGCTTCACAGAAGGATAAAGAAAGAAGTCGTGGAGGTCTTTCACAGGCCCTTGGCAGCCAGGACAACCCACTGGTCAATGGGAGCTAGTGCACGTGTGCATAAGCTATCATGCTATTTAAATACTTCTGTTAATTATTGGCAAAAAATATGTCAAATATTGAATAATTCACTTAATAAATATTTTCAGGTAAACAAATAATTTCAGTTTTATAGATAGATGTTAGGATATCTAAGATAATACAGCTGAGAGAGCTCTAGGTGCCCTTTAACCTTTACTTGTCTACTGTGTTTGCCTGTGATTGATAGACTGCTTGGTGGGCATGCTAAAGTGTATATTGTAACCAATATTGAAATGGGGGTGTAGAAATGAAGGATCCGAGATGTTGTCAAGGACAGGAGGCAGATCAAGAGTTAGCAAATTAATTTACAGAGTTAAATTCCATGCAGGCAGAGAGGGAGTATGGGAGTTAAGGTAAAGAACAATATGGGGACGGAGGGAATGAAAAGGGAGAACTAGTGTAAGGCGAAAATTCAAGAGAGAGAGTAAACTTATCAGTCTGTCGGTTTCTTGATTGCAGCGTCTCGGCCTCCAATGATGGTGCCGACATCAGCAACACGTGATGTCCCGGAGTTGTCCTGAGAAGACGGAGGTCAGATTCTTGATGTAAGTGAAAACCTAAAAAACAAGGACCCCTAAAATATAACTTTTATTCAACAACATTTAAAACTCTCTTAACAAAAACAAGAAATGAGTAATAAAATAAGCAACAAGTTGTGTACCTGTTGGATCCTAGGAAATAACTACACTTAGCCCTACCTGGCAGTGGGGGTAGACACCCTAATTTGCTGCGGTAGGTGCCCCCACTCAGCGTAGGCTAACCCTCAGAAAACCCTAGAATTCCCTAAATAGGGAACCCTGAAAAAATACTAGAAAATCCCTAGAGGGAAAATACTACCTAGCAGTGGGGGTAGGCACCCTAATGTAAAGCGGTAGGCGCCCCCACTCCGCGACGACTGGCCCTAGAATATATTTGTATACTAGCATGTCAGATCAGAGTAACAAGCCTGCAGCCCCCAAGGAGGTAATATTTTCTTATGGAAGGACACAATCCTATCTTCTTGCAGCTACATGTACCCCTGATGAACCCCCGATATACAAGATGGGGGAGAAACGCGTCGGGCATTGTTTTGGGGAGACTGCCGCTCAGCGCTTGTTGTGATTGTTAAATTCATCCAGTGGTGCCACAAGGTTTCAACGAGCCTGTAGATGAGTATCAAAAATGTTGGTATTTTTCTCATAAATGGGGATGATTGTGTCCTTCCATAAGAAAATATTACCTCTTTGGGGGCTGCAGGCTTGTTACTCTGATCTGTCATGCTAGTATACAAAACTGAATAGTTAGGGTATGATATATTGTTTTTTCCACATGCCCTGGGGATTTTCTTCATGTAATATCTGACATGTCACACTGCAATACGCACTTTAACTATTGATATGCTATTTATATGTCATGAGCACCTGCTATAGTAAGGGCAGTATACATTGCTTTACCCATATGCCCTGAGTATTTGCTCTATTTTTTGACATGTTACATTGCAATATGCACTTTAGATAGTATTGGCATGCTATACTGAAGTATTTGTTTTGAGCACCTACCTATTACTATTATTATTGTGCTATTGATGTTATAAGAGCGCCTTTGTTTGATCTTTTTTGGACAATTTTGAGATTTTCCATCCACCTATACTGAGACCATTTATGTCCTACTTATTTATTTGATGTATTTTTTTGTGGGGCATAATTTGCTCTAGTTATAGATGTTTGCTATGCGATTCCTGGGCACATCTATATAATTGGTGAGATCTTGTCTCACGTTTTTTTCAATATTTGTGCATTTTTTCATTTTTTTGTTTCTCAATTTTTTTGGGTGTTTGGGAGTTTTGGGCACATTTCTTTAATCTATCCCGATATAGGGATTTTGTAGGGATTCTAGGGCCAGTCGCCGCGGAGTGGGGGCGCCTACCGCTTTACATTAGGGCGCCTACCCCCACTGCTAGGTAGTATTTTCCCTCTAGGGATTTTCTAGTATTTTTTCAGGGTTCCCTATTTAGGTAATTCTAGGGTTTTCTGAGGGTTAGCCTACGCTGAGTGGGGGCACCTACCGCAGCAAATTAGGGTGTCTACCCCCACTGCCAGGTAGGGCTAAGTGTAGTTATTTCCTAGGATCCAACAGGTACACAACTTGTTGCTTATTTTATTACTCATTTCTTGTTTTTGTTAAGAGAGTTTTAAATGTTGTTGAATAAAAGTTATATTTTAGGGGTCCTTGTTTTTTAGGTTCTCACATATATCTAGGATCCCAGGTTATCCT
This sequence comes from Ranitomeya variabilis, assembly GCF_051348905.1. Lineage (NCBI taxonomy): Eukaryota > Metazoa > Chordata > Amphibia > Anura > Dendrobatidae > Ranitomeya > Ranitomeya variabilis. The sequence goes on along the minus strand of NC_135236.1, from coordinate 562,910,803 downwards.
GTTTGTGGTTTGGTTTTCAGATTTTTGATGTAAGCAGGGACTCCTTACTGTCCTAGATGGGCTCCTGTTCCCACGGTTTCTTTGTATAGGGCTCAACTCAAAGGGTGATAACTAGTGTTGAGCATTCCGATACTGCAAGTATCAGGTATCGGCCGATACTTGCTGTATCGGAATTTCCGATACCGAGATCCGATACTTTTGTGGTATCGGGTATCGGGTATCGCAACAACATTAATGTAATAATGTGTAAAAAAGAGAATTAAAATAAAAAATATCGCTATACTCACCTGTCCGACGCAGCCGGGACCTCAGCGAGGGAAGCGGCAGCGTTGTTTGTTTAAATTTCGCGCTTTTACTTGGTTACGTGAAGTCCCGGCTTGTGATTGGTCAGGGCGGCCATGTTGCCGGGACGCGGACCAATCACAGCAAGCCGTGACGAAATTACGTCACGGCTTGCTGTGATTGGTCCGCGTCCCGGCAACATGGCCGCCATTAACCAATCACAAGCCGTGACGTCACGGGAGGCTGGACATGTGCGTATTTTGAAAAGCGCGCGTGTCCAGCCTCCAGTGACGTCCCGGCAACATGGCCGCCATTAACCAATCACAAGCCGTGACGTCACGGGAGGCTGGACATGCGCGTATTTTGAAAAGCGCGCGTGTCCAGCCTCCAGTGACGTCCCGGCAACATGGCCGCCATTAACCAATCACAAGCCGTGACGTCACGGGAGGCTGGACATGCGCGTATTTTGAAAAGCGCGCGTGTCCAGCCTCCCGTGACGTCACGGCTTGTGATTGGTTAATGGCGGCCATGTTGCCGGGACGCGGACCAATCACAGCAAGCCGTGACGTAATTTCGTCACGGCTTGCTGTGATTGGTCCGCGTCCCGGCAACATGGCGCCGTGACCAATCATAAGCCGGGACGTCACTGGAGGCTGGACACGCGCGCTTTTCAAAATACGCGCATGTCCAGCCTCCCGTGACGTCACGGCTTGTGATTGGTTAATGGCGGCCATGTTGCCGAGACGCGGACCAATCACAGCAAGCCGTGATGTAATTTCGTCACGGCTTGCTGTGATTGGTCCGCGTCCCGGCAACATGGCCGCCCTGACCAATCACAAGCCGGGACCTCACGTAACCAAGTAAAAGCGCGAATTTTAAACAAACAACGCTGCCGGTTCCCTCGCTGAGGTCCCGGCTGCGTCGGACAGGTGAGTATAGCGATATTTTTTATTTTAATTCTTTCTTTTACACATTAATATGGTTCCCAGGGCCTGAAGGAGAGTTTCCTCTCCTTCAGACCCTGGGAACCATCAGGAATACCGTCCGATACCTGAGTCCCATTGACTTGTATTGGTATCGGGTATCGGTATCGGATTGGATCCGATACTTTGCCGGTATCGGCCGATACTTTCCGATACCGATACTTTCAAGTATCGGACGGTATCGCTCAACACTAGTGATAACGCCAGAACGTATCTGTTCCGCAGTGTATGCGGGTGAGGAGTCAGTCAGCGGGTGAGGAGTCAGTCTGCTCCGCTGACAAGGCCGGCACTTTACCCTGCTGCGCACCCAGTCTTCCCACCAGGTCTGCTCTCCTTTTCCCGCGCTCACCCCTTTTTATCTAAGACCTGCCCCTACTGTCCAGTGCAAAGGTCGGTCCATGTCTGAAAGCTCTTCCCCGTGCAATATTAATGACAGTCCCGACAGTTCCTGGAACCGGTGCAAGAGAGGCACCCCTGGTCTGGTTCATCTTCTTACGTTCCCCCCTCTCTTTTTTGCTCATCATTCCATTGGCGAGAGTTTCTTTATCTCACATTGACACTCTTCTATTCCTTGTACGATTTGTCGCCAAATTGATCCTAATTATATCGATTGGGGGGTATGTCAGCTGTTGTTTGTTCAGAGCGGCATAAGTCAGAAGGAGCAATTAAGTCCAATTGAGTAGTTGAATCAGGCTGTACAGGTGAGGATGGAGATGCACCCATTTCTGTTGGGATGGCTGGTTCAGGTACTTCAGTCATTTGCCTCGCTCTTAAATCTACCGGAGATTGTTCAGAGCCTTCTTCCTCTTCACCATCAGCAACAACTGACGGGACTATTTCTGGAACACTCTGCACCTCTTTAACCCCTTCCCGAACTTTGACGCATACGCTGCGTCATGAAAGTCGGTGCCAATCCGACCTGTGACGCAGCGTATGCGTCATGGAGGGATCGCGCTCCTGCAGATCGGGAGAAAGGGTTAACTCCAATTTCACCCGATCTCCAGGAACAGGGAGAGTGGTGCTTCAGCCCAGGGGGGGTGGCTTCACCCCCTCGTGGCTACGATCGCTCTGATTGGCTGTTGAAAGTGAAACTGCCAATCAGAGCGATTTGTAATATTTCACCCCAAAAAACGGTGAAATATTACAATCCAGCCATGGCCGATGCTGCAATATCATCGGCCATGGCTGGAAAACCTAATCTGTCCCCCCCACACCCACCGATCTCCTCCCCAGTGCTCCGTTACGTGGTCCGCCCCCCTAAGTGGTCCTGTCCGCTCCTCCGTCCTCCTGTCCGCTCCCCCCGTGCTCCGGTCCCCCCTCCCTGTGCTCCGGTCCCCCCTCCCTGTGCTCCGGTACCCCCCCGTGATCCGATCACCCCCCTTCATACTTACCGGGCCTCCCCGTGTCCGTCCGGCTTCTCCATGGGCGCCGCCATCTTCCAAAATGGCGGGCGCATGCGCACTGCGCCCGCCGAATCTGCCGGCTGGCAGATTCATTTCAGAAGTATTTTGATCACTGCGATATAGCCTATCACAGTGATCAAAATAAAAAAAATAGTAAATGACCCCCCCTTTATCACCCCCATAGGGACAATAATAAAAATAAATAAAATATATATATTTTTTTTTTTTTCTACTAGGGTTAGGGTTAGAACTAGGGTTAGAATTAGGGTTAGAATTAGGGGTAGGGTTAGGGGTAGGGTTAGGGCATGTGCACACAGTGCGGATTTGGCTGCGAATCCGCAGCGGATTGCCGCGGATCCGCAGCAGATTGGCCGCGGATCCGCAGCGGATTGGCCGCGGATCCGCAGCGGATTGGCCGCTGCAAATTCGTAGCAGTTTTCCATCAGGTTTACAGTACCATGTACACCTATGGAAAACCAAATCCGCTGTGCCCATGGTGCGGAAAATACCGTGCGGAAACGCTGTGTTGTATTTTCCGCAGCATGTCAATTTTGTGCGGATTCCGCAGCGTTTTACACCTGTTCCTCAATAGGAATCCGCAGGTGAAATCCGCACAAAAAAACACTGGAAATCCGCTGTAAATCCGTAGGTAAAACGCAGTGCCTTTTACCTGCGGATTTTTCAAAAATGGTGCGGAAAAATCTCACACGAATCCGCGCACATAGTGGGCACATAGCCTTAGGGTTAGGGTTGGAATTAGAGTTAGGGTACCGTCTCACAGTGGCACTTTGATCGCTACGACGGTACAATCCGTGACATTCCAGCGATTTCCATACGATATCGCTGTGTCTGACACGCAGCAGCGATCAGGGACCCTGCTGCGAATCGTACATCGTAGCAGATCGTTTGGAACTTTCTTTCGTCGCTGGATCTCCCGCTGTCATCGCTGGATCGTTGTGACAGCGATCCAGCGATGCGTTCGCTTGTAACCAGGGTAAACATCGGGTTACTAAGCGCAGGGCCGCGCTTAGTAACCCGATGTTTACCGTGTCTGCCAGCCGGAAAGTGAGAGCACAGCACAGCAGTGACGTCACCGCTGCGCTCTGCTCTCACTGTACGGCGGCACTCAATCAGAGCGGGAAGCAGATGGCAAGGGACCTGAAGGACACCGAAATGTGAGTATGTACGGTTTTTTTTTTTTTACTTTTACGCTGGTAACCACGGTAAACATCGGGTTACTAAGCGCGGCCCTGAGCTTAGTAACCCGATGTTTACCCTGGTTACCCGGGACCTTGGCATCGTTGGTCGCTGGAGAGCGGTCTGTGTGACAGCTCCCCAGCGACCACACAACGACTTTCCAACGATCACGGCCAGGTCGTATCGCTGGTCGTGATCGTTGGTAAATCGTTATGTGAGACGGTACCCTTAGGGTTGGAATTAGGGCTAGGGTTGGAAATAGGGTTAAGATTAGGCTTGTGGTTAGGGTTAAGGATAGGATTAGGGTTGTGTTGGGGTTACAGTTGTGGGTAGGGTTGGGATTAGGGTTAGGATTAGGGTTAGGGTTGGATTTAGGGTTACGGGTGTGTTGGGGTTAGGGTTGTGGTTAGGGGTGTGTTGGGGTTAGGGTTGTGATTAGGGTTATGGCTACAGTTGGGATTAGGGTTAGGGGTGTGTTGGGGTTAGTGTTGAAGTTAGAATTGAGGGGTTTCCACTGTTTAGGCACATCAGGGGTCTCCAAACGCAACATGGCGCCACCATTGATTCCAGCCAATCTTGCGTTCGAAAGGTCAAATGGTGCGCCCTCCCTTCCAAGCCCCGACGTGCGCCCAAACAGTGGTTTACCCCCACATATGGGATACCAGCGTACTCAGAACAAACTGGGCAACAACAATTGGGGTCCAATTTCTCCTGTTACCCTTGCAAAAATAAAAAATTACTTGCTAAAACATAATTTTTGAGGAAAGAACAATTATTTTTTATTTTCACGGCTCTACGTTATAAACTTATGTGAAGCATTTGGGGGTTGAAAGTGCTCACCACACATCTAGATAAGATCCTTTTGGGGTCTAGTTTCCAAAATGGGGTCACTTGTGGGGTGTTTCTACTGTTTAGGCACATCAGGGGCTCTGCAAATGCAACGTGACGCCCGCAGACCATTCCATCAAAGTCTGCATTTCAAATGTCACTACTTCCCTTCCAAGCCCTGACGTGCGCCCAAACAGTGGTTTACCCCAACATATGGGGTACCAGCATACTCACAACAAACTGGGCAACAAATATTGGGGTCCAATTTCACCTGCTACCCTTGTGAAAAAAAAATTGCTTGCTAAAACATCTTTTTTGAGGACAGAAAAATGATTTTTAATTTTCACGGCTCTGCGTTGTAAACTTCTGTGAAGCACTTGGGGGTTGAACGTGCTCACCACACATCTAGATAAGTTCTTTGGGGGGTCTAGTTTCCAAAATGGGGTCACTTATGGGTGTTTCTACTGTTTAGGCACATCAGGGGCTCTGCAAATGCAATGTGACGCCCGCAGACCATTCCATCAAAGTCTGCATTTCAAATGTCACTACTTCCCTTCCGAGCCCTGACGTGCGCCCAAACAGTGGTTTACCCCCACATATGAGGTATCAGGGTACTCACAACAAACTGGGTAACAAATATTGGGGCCCAATTTCTCCTGTTACCCTTGTGAAAATAAACAATTGCTTGCTAAAATATCTTTTTTGAGGAAAGAAAAATGATTTTTTATTTTCACGGCTCTGCGTTGTAAACTTCTGTGAAGCACTTGGGGGTCGAACGTGCTCACCACACATCTAGATAAGTTCCCTGGGGGGTCTAGTTTCCAAAATGGGGTCATTTGTGGGGGGTTTCTACTGTTTAGGCACATCAGGGGCTCTGCAAACGTAACATGATTCCCGCAGACCATTCCATCAAAGTCTGCATTCCAAATCGTCACTACTTCCCTTCCAAGCCCCGGCATGTGCCCAAACAGTGGTTTACCCCCACATATGGGGTATCAGCGTACTCAGGAGAAACTGGACAACAACTTTTGGGGTCAAATTTTTCCTGTTACCCTTGGGAAAATTAAAAAATTCTGGGCTAAAAAAATATTTTTGAGGAAAGAAAACACATTTATTATTTTCACGGCTCTGCGTTATAAACTTCTGTGAAGCACTTGGGGGTTCAAAGTGCTCACCACACATCTAGATAAGTTCCCTTGGGGGTCTAGTTTCCAAAGTGGGGTCACTTGTGGGGAGTTCCTACTGTTTAGGCACATCAGGGGCTCTGCAAACGCAACGTGACGCCCGCAGAGCATTCCATTAAAGTCTGCATTTCAAAACGTCACTACTTCCCTTCCGATCCCCGACGTGTGCCAAAACAGTGGTTTACCCCCACATATGGGGTATCAGCGTACTCAGGAGAAACTGCACAACAACTTTTGGGGTCCAATTTCTCCTGTTACCCTTGGGAAAATAAAAAATTGTGGGTTAAAAAATCATTTTTGAGGAAAGAAAAATAATTTTTTATTTTCATGGCTCTGCGTTATAAACTTCTGTGAAGCACTTGGGGGTTCAAAGTGCTCACCACACATCTAGATTAGTTCCTTGGGAGGTCTAGTTTCCAAAATGGGGTCACTTGTGCGGGAGCTCCAATGTTTAGGCACACAGGGGCTCTCCAAACGCGACATGGTGTCCGCTAATGATTGAAGCTAATTTTCCATTCAAAAAGCCAAATGGCGTGCCTTCCCTTCTGAGCCCTGCCGTGCGCCCAAACAGTGGTTTACCCCCACATATGGGGTATCATCGTACTCAGGACAAACTGGACAACAACATTTGGGGTCCAACTTCTCCTATTATCCTTGGGAAAATAAAAAACTCTGGGCTAAAAATCATTTTTGAGGAAAGAAAAATATTTTTTTATTTTCATGGCTCTGCGTTATAAACTTCTGTGAAGCACCTGGGGGTTTTAAGTGCTCACTATGCATCTAGATAAGTTCCTTGGGGGGTCTAGTTTCCAAAATGGGGTCAATTGTAGGGGAGCTCCAATGTTTAGGCACACAGGGGCTCTCCAAACGCGACATGGTGTCCACTAATGATTGGAGCTAATTTTCTATTCAAAAAGTCAAATGGCGCGCCTTCCCTTCCGAGCCTTGCCGTGCACCCAAACAGTGGTTTACCCCCACATATGAGGTATCGGCGTACTCAGGAGAAATTGCCCAACAAATTTTAGGATCCATTTTATCCTGTTGCCCATGTGAAAATGAAAAAATTGAGGCTAAAAGAAATTTTGTGTGAAAAAAAGTACTTTTTCATTTTTACGGATCAATTTGTGAAGCACCTGAGGGTTTAAAGTGCTCACTATGCATCTAGATAAGTTCCTTGGGGGGTCTAGTTTCCAAAATGGGGTCACTTGTGGGGGAGCTCCAATGTTTAGGCACACAGGGGCTCTCCAAACCTGACATGGTGTCCGCTAACGATGGAGATAATTTTTCATTCAAAAAGTCAAATGGCGCTCCTTCCCTTCCGAGCCTTACCATGTGCCCAAACAGTAGTTTACCCCCACATATGAGGTATTGGCGTACTCAGGAGAAATTGCCCAACAAATTTTAGGATCCATTTTATCCTGTTGCCCATGTGAAAATGAAAAAATTGAGGCTAAAAGAAATTTTGTGTGAAAAAAAAGTACTTTTTCATTTTTACGGATCAATTTGTGAAGCACCTGAGGGTTTAAAGTGCTCACTATGCATCTAGATAAGTTCCTTGGGGGGTCTAGTTTCCAAAATGGGGTCACTTGTGGGGGAGCTCCAATGTTTAGGCACACGGGAGCTCTCCAAACGTGACATGGTGTCCGCTAAAGATTGGAGCCAATTTTTCATTCAAAAAGTCAAATGGCGCTCCTTCCCTTCCGAGCCCTGCCGTGCGCCCAAACAGTGGTTTACCCCCACATATATGGTATCAGCGTACTCAGGACAAATTGGACAACAACATTCGTAGTCCAGTTTCTCCTTCTACCCTTGGGAAAATAAAAAAATTGTTGCGAAAAGATCATTTTTGTGACTAAAAAGTTAAATGTTCATTTTTCCCCTCCATGTTGCTTCTGCTGCTGTGAAACACCTGAAGGGTTAATAAACTTCTTGAATGTGGTTTTGAGCACCTTGAGGGGTGCAGTTTTTAGAATGGTGTCACTTTTGGGTATTTTCAGCCATATAGAACCCTCAAACTGACTTCAAATGTGAGGTGGTCCCTAAAAAAAATGGTTTTGTAAATTTTGTTGTAAAAATGAGAAATCACTGGTCAAATTTTAACCCTTACAACTTCCTAGCAAAAAAAAAATTTGTTTCCAAAATTGTGCTGATGTAAAGTAGACATGTGGGAAATGTTATTTATTAACTATTTTGTGTCACATAACTCTCTGGTTTAACAGAATAAAAATTCAAAATGTGAAAATTGCAAAATTTTCAAATTTTTCGCCAAATTTCCGTTTTTTTCACAAATAAACTCAGAAATTATCGACCTAAATTTACCACTATCATGAAGCCCAATATGTCACGAAAAAACAATCTCAGAACCGCAAGGATCCGTTGAAGCGTTCCTGAGTTATTACCTCATAAAGGGACACTGGTCAGAATTGCAAAAAACGGCAAGGTCATTAAGGCCAAAATAGGCTGGGTCATGAAGGGGTTAACCTGGTCAGGATTTCTCGATAAGCAGGGCCGTAAAATATTCTCGTGAACTTTTCGAGTGGAAGTCTTCGCCTCTCCCTCAGGCTGAATCTTGTAGATGGCCCCTTGGAATTGATTCTCCGCTTCACCCAGTATGGGTTTTTTTTCCCAATGATACTCCAGTTTTTTCGAGGATGTTTTTCTCACACCAGTACACAGTCCCCAGCTTGAAGATCTGTTCCACGCAGAAGAGCTGTTTCTGGATTTTCCAGTTCCTGAAATCTAGTCTGTACCAGACGATGTACGGTCTGCAGCCGATGTGCTCAGACCCAGGTGGACACCCCCATCTGTGAGTAGTCTTCCTCAGGCTCCAGCTCCAGCTAGGTAATCTCTCTTCCAGGTCGGCCAAACAGTAGGGTATAAGGCGTGTAGCCAGTGGTGCTGTGTCTTCGATAATTGTACACCCACACTAACTCAGCTATGAACTCAGGCCACCGAGCCTTTCTCTCTTCCTCCAATGTCCCCAACATCTGGATCAGAGTGCGGCTGAACCGTTCACAGGCCCAATTTCCTTGAGGGTGATACAGTGTCGTCTGGGATTTCCCGATCTGATACAGCCGGTGTAACTCCTCCATGACTTTCCTGAGAAAACAGGCACCTTGATCGGAGTGAATTCACTTCAGGCAGCCATATACCTGGAGGAAGTTCTTACAGATGGCATATGCAGTGGATTCAGCTGTCTGGTCTTGCATTGGAGTCACTACAGCAAACTTTGTGAAGTGATCTGTTATCACCAAACAATGTTCATATCCCTGATGTGCTGGGCCATTTGTCAGATATCATTATCTATCATTAATACCTCTAGAGGGGCCGAAATCACTATGATCTGAGTGTGAGCCCTCTGTTCCAGAGGCTTGGCCAATTTGCATTTTCTAAATAGCCGACAGGTCTCTTCCACTACAGTTCAGTCGAGGATGATAAACTAATCTTTGTAGCCACTGAAATGTCTTCTGTGGACCGAAATGAGCTCCTCTTTCATGTGCTTCTGTGGCCACCTTGGACAGCACCACTTCGGGGATCAATGCCTGCCAGGTAACACCCAGTTCCCACTGAAGTTGGATTCTACAATACAATATTCCGTTCCTCAGCTGGAGACTTTACCACTGTCACAGTGTTTGTAGAGCTCCCAGGGACAGAGTATCTCTTTCTTGCTGGGCAATCGCTTTGTTGCCACCCACTGTCTCATCCGAGCGAGTTCGTCATCTTCTTGTTGCAACCGGACCCACTCGTCATGAGATTGTCCCAATATGTACTCATGGGACATCATCTGCACCTGCTCCAGCGTGGCTGCCACAATCTTGGCAGAATCCCAGGACTCAGGAACTTCCTCAGCCTCCAGCTCTTCATCCTGGTTGGGCCTAGGCTTCCCCTGGGTCACTCGAGATAAGGTGTCAGCATAGCTATTCTTGGCTCCTCTCTTGTAGGTGATCTTATATGGAAACTTCGCCATCCAAGCCACCCAGCATTGCCCCAACGCCCCAAGCTTTGCTTTTTCCAGATGGCCTAAAGGGTTGTTATCTGTGCGTACCAGAACTTCAGAGCCAGGCAAATATTCAGCAAACTTCTCCATCATGGCCCATACCAGTGCCAACAGCTCTAATTTAAAGGAAATGTAGTTATACGGATTCCTCTCGGAGTCATGGAGGGACCGACTTGCATAAGCGATTACTCATTCTTTTCCATTCTGGATCTGAGACAACACAGCTCCGAGTACATGCAGGCTTCCATCAGTGTGGAGGATGAATGGTTGGGAGAAGTCAGCATAGGCTAGCACCGATGCTTCAGTTAAAGCCAGCTTCAGAGTTAGAAATGCCTCCTTCTGACGCTCTCCCCATTGGACAGTTCTGTTCCTTGCACTGGACGGTACCCCTTCAACAGCTCAAACAGCGGGTTCACTATGCGAGTAAAGTTCGTCACAAATCGCCAAAAGTATCCGGTGATCCCTAAGGCCCACACATCTTTGGGGTAGGCCAATCCTGTACTGCAGCAATTTTCTCATTGGATTGTCTGACTCCTTCGAAAGAAACTATGTGTCCCAGGTACTCAATTTGGGTGCGAACAGATGACGTTTCTGGGGCTTTACTTTTAAACCATGCTGTTGAAGATGGCTCAACACCTGTTCTAGTCTTCGGAGGTGATCCTTTAATGAGGCAGAATAAAGAATGATATTGTCCAAGTAAATGAGAGTGGCTTCGAAGTTCAAATCACCTAAACACCTCTCCATTAACTGTTGAAATGTACCCGGGGCGTTAACCAGACAAAATGGCATTCGATTGAATTCGTATAATCCCATGGGAAGTATAAAGGCCATCTTTGCTCGGTCCTGCTTGGATATCAGTACTTGCCAATAGCCACTGGCTAGGTCCAACGTTGAGAAATATTTGGTGTTTCCCAGGGCAGACATGGACTCCTCAATCCTTGGAAGCGGGTAGGAACCTCGTACAGTGCAGGCATTGAGTTTACGGTAGTCCACACAAAAACGCAGCATACAGTACTATTTTTTTTCCACACCAGCATGATAGGGACAGCCCAGGGGCTCTGACATTCTCGGATTACACCATTTTGCAACATCTGAGTCAGCATACCTTTCACCTACTGATACATCTGTGGTGTAATTTGACAGTACCGTTCTTTTATGGGTGCAGTGTTTCCAGTTGGAATCTCATGCGTGATTGCTGTGGTGCAGCCAATATCATCTTCAGGACATGCAAACACATCCTTGTATCGCCCTAATAGAGCTTCCACCTGCTGGACCTGCTGTGATGTGAGTTCTGTCAGTTTGGCCCACATTTGTTCTAGTATTTGGCGTCCTTCTCGCAGGTGTTGAGGTTTGGGTACCAGAGTAGTATCTTCGGCCACCGTCCATGGATCCCCCTGTTTTTACTGTCAATTGCACAGCCTGTGGTGATATCAATTCTTCCGGCATGCCCAAAACTTGAACCACTTCTCTTCTGGGTGGGAGCGTGACATCATTTTCCCCCAAATTGACACAACGCACAAGGACCGTCCCGTTGCACACAATAGCTAAAGTCCACTCCACAAGAAGCCCTGAAGGTAATTGTTGGCTGGCTCTATCTGAACCTCGACTCCTTCAAGAGGGGTACAAGGCCTGACGGGCAGAGTAAGCACTGTTTGTCCCGGTGGCAAAACTATTAATAGAGGCTGGAGCGATTACTTTTACCAGTGTCTTTCCACTGCTAGAGGTCTTTTGGGCTTGGGCTGCCCGGATTAGCTGTTGGAACACTTTCCTTTGAGGGGTGTGTGGGCTCCATTGTTTCAGGAACAGGACTGGAGACTCCTTGATGAGAAGGCTCCCAAATTCTTTCAGCATGTTCATTCCTAGCGTGACAGTGTGTCCATTACTCGAATCTCTAGCAGCCTACTCTGTCATGTGCACTCCCGAGCTATATGTCCAGTTTCTCCACGGTTGTAACATGTGGGAGGCCCTTTCCACTGAGGCATTCTCGTCTCACGACAGGGAGCCGGCTCACTTCTGCCCACAGGTGAACTTGAGGTAACTATGTCTTTCTTTTTTCAATCCGCCAACTCTTCACGTATAAGCTGAATCTCCTTCTGCATTTCTTCCACCTATTGGGGTGTAGTGGCCATTATCGCAGATACACTCCACTCTGGCCCTGCCCAGCCTGGACTGTCACTCCCTGCTTTTGTTCGCACGTGCATGCTTTGCTCCCTACTTCTGAGAAAGTCATGCGTGGGTTTACCCACAAACGCTCCCCCAAAGCTTGTTTTAACAGCATGTCTCGCAAGCCTGTCACCAACTGGTCCCGCAGCACTATCACAGTAGACCCTAAGCCTACGCCGTCTTTTCTAGTAATGGCAGTATAGATCTCCTGTAGTGCATTCATGTACTGGGTCACCGTCTCCCCTTTCTTTGAACCCGGCAAAATAGGCACATCCGTAACTCCCCTACATCTGTGTGGTCCCCATCTGTAATATTTTGTCAAAGGTGTCTCACACCCAGGGGGTCAAAGCATGACAGAGTCCCTTGTTTCTCCATCTAAAGCCATCATGGCAACCTCTGCCTCTAGTGCAGGGGTCATGGGGTGCATCCTCATCATCCCCATGACCCATTCAGTCCAGCTCCATAGCATAGTATTGTTTCCAGTAAACTTTGGGAGGTTATTTAGCATTGCCCCCAGGGATACTGGACGTAGGTCCCCCCTCAACTGCTTGGTCTGCCGCCTCCGTGCTGCTGAACGACATCCTGCCTACTACACCAAATGTAGAAATGCAGGATCTGGGACGTCATCACAGACAGGAGGCAGATCAAGAGTTAACAAATTTATTAACAGAGTTAAACTCCACACAGGCAGAGAGGGAGTATGGGAGCTAAGGTAAAGAACAATATGGGGATGGAGGGAATGAAAAGGGAGAACTGGAGTAAGGTGAAAGTGTAAGAGAGAGAGTAAATTTATCAGTCTGTCAGTTTCTTGATTGCAGCATCTCAGTCTCTAACGATGGTGCAGACACCAGTGGCATGTGATTCCAGGAGTTATCCTGAGAAGACGAAGATCCGATTCTCAATGCAAGCGGGGAGTCTTTGCTGTCCTAGGTGGTCTCCTGTACCCACGGTTTCTTTGCATAGGGCTCATCTCAAAGGGTGATACCGCCGGAACATGTCTCTGTTCTGCAGTGTATGCAGGTGAGGAGTCAGTCAGTACTGGCCTAGTCCCCTGTTCTCGGCAGGACCGCACGCACACAGCAGTCACTGGTCTACACTGTGTTCCAAATTATTATGCGAATTGGATTTAAGTGTCATAAAAATTTAATTGTTTTGTTTTTCAAATAAACTGGTGGATGGTATTGTGTCTCAGGGCTCAATGGATCACTGAAATCAATCTTAAACACATGTGATAATTAGTTTTACAGGTGATTCTAATTAACGGAAAACTACTTAAAAATGATGTTCCACATTATTAAGCAGGCCACAGGTTTCAAGCAATATGGGAAATAAAAAGGATCTCTCTGCTGCTGAAAAACTTTAACCCCTTCCCGACATGTGACGGAATAGTACGTCACATGTCGGGACCCCCGCTTTGATGTGCGCTCCGGCGGTGAGCGCACATCAAAGTCGCGACATGTCAGCTGTTTTTTACAGCTGACATGTGCGCGCAATAGCGGCGGGTGAAATCGCGATCACCCGCCGCTATTAACTAGTTAAATGCCGCTGTCAAACGCAGACAGCGGCATTTAACTACCGCATCCGGCCGTGCGGCCGGATATGAGCGCATCGCCGACCCCCGTCACATGATCGGGGGTCGGCGATGCTCCTCCATTGTAACCATAGAGGTCCTTGAGACCTCTATGGCTACTGATTGCCGGTGGCTGTGAGCGCCCCCCTGTGGTCGGCGCTCACAGCACACCTGCATTTTAGCTACATAACAGCGATCTGATGATCGCTGTTATGTAGCAGAGCCGATCGGGCTGTGCCTGCTTCTAGCCTCCCATGGAGGCTATAGAAGCATGGCAAAAGTAAAAAAAAAAAGTTTTTAAAAATGTGAAAAAAATAAAAAAAATATAAAAGTTTAAATCACCCCCCTTTCGCCCCAATCAAAATAAATCAATAAAAAAAAAACCCAACCTACACATATTTGGTATCGCCGCGTTCAGAATCGCCCAATCTATCAATAAAAAAAAAGCATTAACCTGATCGCTAAATGGCGTAATGAGAAAAAAATTCGAAACGCCAGATTTACGTTTTTTTGGTCGCCACGACATTGCATTAAAATGCAATAACGGGCGATCAAAAGAACGTATCTACACCAAAATGCTATCATTAAAAACGCCAGCTCGGCACGCAAAAAATAAGCCCTCACCTGACCCCAGATCACGAAAAATGACCAAATTGACGGAAAAATAAAAAAGTTATGGCTCTGGGAAGGAGGGGAGCGAAAAACGAAAACGGAAAAAGCTCCGGGGGTGAAGGGGTTAAATAGTGCCATACCTTGGACAAGGTATGAAAAAATTAGATATTTCTCGAAAACTTAAGAGTGGTCATCATACTGTGAAGAGATTTGTGACTGAAACAGAGCACAGACAGAGTTCATGCAGATAAAGGCATAATGAGGAAGGTTTCTGCCAGACAAATTCATTGGATTAAGAGAGCAGCTGCCAAAAAAACATTACAAAGCACCAAACAGTTATTTGAAGCTGCTGGTTCCTCTGGAGTCCATCGAACCTCAAGGTGCAGGATCCTTTAAAGGCTTGCTGTGGTGCATAAACCTACTATTCGGCCACCCCTAAACAGTGTTCACAAGCAGAAATGATTGCAGTGGGCCCAGACATACATGAAGATGGTCCAGATGGATGGAGTAGTGGATGGTTGGTGGATGTCCACCATGTCCCAACAAGGCTGCGACGTCAGCAAGGAGGTGAAGGAGTCATGTTTTGGGCCCGAATCACGGGGAAACAGATGGTAGGGCCTGAGTTTCTGACTGACAACTTTCTTCCATAGTCTAAAAAGCAGAAATGTGCCTTCAGGAGCAAAATCGTCTTCATGAATGACAATGCACCATCTCATGCTGCAAAGAATGCCTGAGTCATTGGCTGCTATGGGAATAAAAGGACATAAACTCATGGTGTGGCCACCATCATCCCCTGACCTCAACCCTATAGAGAACCTTTGGAGTATCATCAAGCAAAAGATCTATGAGAGTGGGAGGCAGTTCACATCAAAACAGCAGCTCTGGGAGGCTATTCTGACATCAGGCAAAGAAATACAAGCAAAAACTCTCAAAAAACTCACAAGTTCAAAGGATGCAAGAATTGTGAAGTTGATATCAAAGAAGGGGTCCTATGTTAATATGTAACTTGGCCTGTTAGGATGTTTTGGAGTTAAATAGCTTTTTTGTTCAGTGACTGTGACCTCATAATGCTGCAAATTCCACAAATGAGCATTTTTAGTTCTTTAAAACTTATCAAATGTTTAGAAATTCTACTGTGCCTAATAATTTGGAACAGTGCATTTTGAGTTTTTATTCATTTTGGAGATTATACTGTTATCATTGGGAGGTTTCTTCAATAAAATTCGATGTATACTCTAACGGGTGATGACTTTTATTAGACTGACTGTTATTTGCACCGACCATTTAGGAAAATCCGAGAAAAATATAATTTGCATAATAATTTGGAACATGGTGAGGAGTGTGAGCCACCTCCAAGAGCTGGTGACAATGGAGGTTTTGCAGTCGGTAATACACAAACAGTGGACACCGTCACAGGGGATCTGCAAGGTGGGCCTTCGCTCACGTGATACTCCGCTGACAAGGCCGGCACTTTACCCTGCTGCGCAGTCAGTCTTCCCACCAGGTCTGCTCTCCTTTTCCCGCACTCACCCCTTTTTATCTCAGTCTCGCCCCTACTGTCCAGTGCAAAGGTCGGTCCATGTCTGAAGGCTCTCCACTGTGCAACATTGGAGACAGTCCCGGCAGTTCCGGAACCGGTGCAAGCGAGGCACTCCTGGTTCGGTTCATCTTCTTACAGGGGCATTAAGAAAGAGTGTAATAAAAGTTGGCTCTGTGTATCTTTTCACACGTGGTAAATTTTCAGAAGTAGTTATTTGTGATTTACATGATGAATAACACTATTTCTCTCCAATATGACTTGAATTATGCATTTTATTTTCCCTTTGTTGGCTGTAATTGGTAAAATCTGAAGCAGGCTCTCTACTTCTTTCTCCTTTCCCCCTTCATACAGACTTTTAAAGGCGCAGCTGTAATGTGTTTCCTTGCTGGAAAAGGATTTGTAGACAGATTTCAGCAGTTTTTCAGAGTAAATAATCCATTCAGTAGACAGAAGAGAGAAAAGGAGAGACTGACTGATAAGTGGGAAAAGAGACATATTTCCATCATAAGACGTATTACGAAGTTTGTTATCTTCACTTGCACTGTTTATTTTTAGAAAATTAAAGTATTATTAGAGTTACAGGCAATGAACAAATGTTTAAATTGATTTAATTTTATTCTTGATTTGCTTCCAAACTGTAAAATTAGGCATCTAATAAGTCTTCATTCAATTTTTCCTACCAGGCAAATGAAATCTTGAGATGCATCAAAAAAGGCAAAGGTGCTAAAGATTAAAAAAAAAAAAAATGATTTCCCCTGTACAAGTTACTAGTCAGACCACAATTCCAATGCTTTGTATACAACAACTGAACTAGAACAAGGTATCCAAAGCTAATAAAAGAATCGGTGATCTGCAATATCAAACTTCGGTTTATTTAATTTGGAAAAAAGATGACTTACAGGCAAATTTATTGCAATGTTCAAATATGTATCTTTCTAATATCTTTCTAATGATATTTTTACATGTAAGCCTGCAACCACGACCCCGAGACATCTCTCACAAGTGCTATAGCCTGCTTCGGTGGCCAGTGAAGGATCCAGCTTATCTCCCTGCCTTCGGTTTGCATTTCCATTTTCTTTTATCTATTACACGTCTCTCATAAAACGTATTTATGGAAGAACAGGTACTCACACAGATGAGAAGTTAAGGCAATAAGGGAAGTAGAAAAAAAGGTTTTTCAATCTCTGTTTTATGAATTGTTCATTAGTAATGCATGACTTCAGTTTTCAACAAGTATTCTCATTTGCTATGTGACCCTAACATTGAAAAACTAATGTTTCATTTTTCAGTAATTACTTCTTCTATATTGAAATTGTAACAAATCCAATTACTGTTTCCAATTATATTCTGAGATACATATTAGTTAAAATATATATATCTCGGACACTTACCATTATCTACAAAAGAAAAGTGTCATCTTGCCTTCATTCCCTAAAGAATAAAGGTTAGGAGGGAAAAAACGTGACAAGTTTCATATACTGTTTATACCAATAATGCGTTACTCTAGACTGTGAAGTTTTTTTTATACTTGGCATGATCTGCTTTGACAAAAGCATCCTATTATTCAGGCGATTAACAAATTCTGAATAAATCTCCTGTATCAGATTCGATTTCCTTCCGTGATTTGACCTGAAGATAATGCAGTTTATACAGGGTCACCAAGGCTGTGCTGAAATGCAGAAAATCATTCTCTCTAAGGCAATCGCTGAACCATATTTCAGGTCTTTCAAATGTTTTTTTAACAAAAGACCCCAGAAATGACCCCAGCAAGTGCAATGCTTATTATTACAGTTGTGTGAAAAAGTGCTACCCTTTCCTAATTTCCTATTCTTTTGCATGTTTGTCACACTTAAATATTTCAGATCACCAAACAAATTTTAATTTTAGACAATGATACCAGGTAAATACAAAATGCAGTTTTTAAATGAAGGTCTTTATTATTAAAGGAAAAAGAAATCTAAACCTGCAGGGCCCTGTGCGAAAAATTAATTGTCCCTCCCCTCTTAAAACATAAAAGAACCGTGGTTTACCACATATTTGGGAAGCTGAGTTCTAATTCCCAAGACACACCCATGCCTGATTACTGCCACACCTGTTATCAAACAAGAAATCACTTAAATAGTACCTGCCTGAAAAAGTGAAGTAGACCAAAAGATCCTTAAAAGCTAGGCATCATGTCGCTATCCAAAGACATTCTGGAACAAATAAGAAACAAGTAATTGAGATCTAACAGTCTGAAAAGGTTTATACATCCATTTATAAAACTTTGAGACTCCAGTGAACCACAGTAAGAACCATGGCCCACAAATAGCGAAAATATGGAACAGTGGTGAACCTTCCCAGGATTGGTCGGTTGACCAAAATTACCCCGAGAGCGCAGCAGCAACTAATCTAAGAAGACACAAAAAACTCTGCAACAACATCCAAAGAACTGCAGGCCTCACTTGCCTCAGTTAAGGTCAGTGTTCATGACTCTACCATTAAAAAGAGACTAGGCAAAAATGGCCTGCATGGCAGAGTTCCAAGATAAAAACCACTACTGAGCATTAAGAACATAAACTTGCTGTGCTAAATGGAACCATGAATTCTGCTGTCTGCCAAAAAATCCTAAAGCAGAATGTCTAGCCATCTGTTTGTGACCTTAAGATGAAGCGCACTTGGGTTATGCTGCAGGACAATGATCCAAAACACACCAGCAAATCCACCTTTGAATGGCTTAAGAAAAACAAAATTAAGACTTTAGAGTGGCCTAGTCCATGTCCTGACCTTAATCCCGATTGAGATGCTGAGCCATGACCCTAAAAAAGCAGTTCATGCTAGGAAGTCCTCCAATGTGACTGAATTACCACAATTCTGCAAAGATGAGTGGGACAAAATTCCTTCAGAGTGTTGTAAAAGACTCATTGCCAGTCATCGCAAATGCTTGATTGCTGTTGTTGCTGCTATGGGTTGCAGAACCACCTATTAGGTTTAGGGGGCAAACACTTTTTCACACAGGGCTGTGTAGGTTTGGATTTCTTTTTCCATTAATAATACAGACCTTCATATAAAAACTGCATTTTGTGTTTTATTGTGCTATCTTTTGTCTAATATTTAAATTTGTTTGGTGATCTGAAACATTTAAGTGTAGGAAACACATGCAAAAGAATAGGAAATCAGGAAGGCGGCAAACACTTGTTAAGACAACTATATATATATATATATATATATATATATATATATATATAAATATATATTTATATTGTGACAGCCTCACTGGCGCCATGTGTGAGGCGAGATATGTGTCACGAAGGTTGCTATCCTGCATGATATGAGACCCAAAAGTTTCCCTCCAGCATGGTATGTCCTGAGAGTTAATCGTCAGTTACCAGGGTCTTGATTTTGTTGTGAGTAGGTGTAAGAGATGGACAGGACTCCTACTCACCATATCTCCACCTCAAGGGTGTGGTGGGAGGGAGTTAAATGTCCAGCTACGGGGTTTTTTTTCTCTCTTTTGTATGTATTTGAATGAAGGAAGTCTCCAGATACAAGCTTTAGCTGGAGCAGTTTATTGTGTCCCAAAGGGCTGTAGACAAGCTGAGAAGGACTGTTTGTATGGACTTTTCATTTGTTCCAGAAAGGCTGTTTTTTGTGTTATTACTTTTGTTTTGTGGTTTATGAAGTAATAAACCACCTAGAGATTGTCACTCAGCGACCGCAGGATGACATCAAGTCACCTACAAAAGGAATGGCAAATGGCAGCTGAGGTGAAGTGCATGGCAAGAACAGTTCGTAACAGGCTCCTAGAGACAGGACTCAAGTTATGTAAAGCTAAAAAAAAGCCTTTCATCAATAAGAAGCAAAGGAGAGCCAGGCTAAAGTTTGCCAAAGACCATAAGGATTGGACCATAGAGAACTGGAGTAAGGTAATCTTCTCTGATAAGTCTAATTTTCAGCTTTGCCCAACATCTGGTCATATAATGGTTAGACGGAGACCTGGAGAGGTGTACAAGCCACAGTGTCTTGCACCCACTGTGAAATTTAGTGGAGGATCGGTGATGATCTGGGGATGCTTCAGAAAGGCTGGGGGCAGGTTGTTCTTTGCAAAGGACGTATGAATCAAGCCGCATACAAGGTTATCCTGGAAAAACAGTTGATTCCTTCTGCTCAGGCAATGTTCGCCAACTCTGAGGACTGTTTTTTCCAGCAGGACAATGCACCATGCCACACAGCTAGGTCAATCAATCAAGGTGTGGATGAAGGACCACCACGTCAAATCCCTGTCATGGCGAGCCCAATCTCCAGACCTGAACCCCATTGAAAACCTCTGGAATGTAATCAAGAGGAAGATGGATAGTCACAAGACATCAAACAAAGAAGAACTGCTTAAAATTTTGTAGCAGGAGTGGCATAAGGTCACCCAAAAGCAGTGTGAAAGACTGGTGGAAAGCATGCCAAGACGCATGAAAGCTGTGAATAAAAATCATGGTTTTTCCACAAAATATTGATTTCTGAACTCTTCCTCAGTTAAAACATTAGTATTGTGGAGATCAGACTGAAAGAATCCATTGTGTCTTTCTCCTGAGACATCTGGCTTATTTCAAGAAACTTAAGCAAAGTTGACATTTCCTTTTATGGACGCATTCCTTCTTGACATTGTAACCTTTTACCTACATACCAGAAACTGAACCTTATCTCTAGTATAGACTGTTTTTGTAAAAGGATGTGAAATATGAGCGCTTGTACGCATGTCTGTAAAATGTTTAACTTTTTGCTATAAAAAGGAGGGGGTAGAGCCCAGCGAGTCAGACGTGCTCCTGGGCTTCCCCTGTATATGATCACACAACCTTTTGTGCTGCGTGTCATTTCACTCGGATCCCTACCTCTAGTAAGCCAGGGACTGAGAAGGACTTAACATTACTTTGGCGCACCGAACAGGGACCTGAGGTGAGAGTATTTGCTCGAGATTTACCTGCGGATACGGACAACGGAGATCTGGGATAATGGACGGCAAATGAACTGAAAAACCTGGCCAGGTAAGAGACATTATTAGTTCTCTTTTATCTGCCCTGTATTATCCGAAAGATCTCTATGAGCCGTGTCACGCTGGGTTAGTCTAGTAGTGAGTAGATACCTATAAAACTCGGGTTACCATATTGTATAGATTTATGAGTCCTGTCCCTGGCAGTGTGTGAACAGTGTGAAGGTTGTGGTATGTTGTGAAAGAAGAGCAAAAGTGCGTAGAAAAATAAGCCGAAATAGTTGGGGTATAAGCCTTATACATGGAAGTCAGCCTAACTGGGTCATGTTGTTGCGTCCTTCTGGGAGACCTCCGCCCATGCTTGATTCTCATTAAGTGCTTAACCTCCTTAATTTCTGGATAAGGTTTGATAGAATGAGCCCAGGACGCGGTTTCATGAGCCTGGGACAAGTATGCTAACTGACACAGAAAGTTTTGTGATCTGTATGGTGTTGCTGAGTCTGTTTGCGTGCATAATAGCACTTAAGTACGTCCTGCATATTAGAAGAAACGGAGCAGACGAGCCTTTCAATATTTTAGCTCCCTAGGAGAGAAGGCAACGAGACATCACCACAGAGTAAGTGATTGTCCAAACGTCACCTAGGGTAGACATAGCTAATATTGAAGAGAAAAATGGGAAATAAACAGACAAAAACCGTCTTAGGACAAGTGGAAGCAGCAGATATCATACAGGAAAGATGTGGAAAGATAGTCAGAAGGCAGATTAGGAGGGTAAGAGAAAAATTGGGAATTTCAGAAGCACTTATGTTCAGTACAGAATGGGAAAAACTGAGTAAAGAACGAGGTGGAATTATCAAAGACAATGG
This sequence comes from Ranitomeya variabilis, assembly GCF_051348905.1. Classification (NCBI taxonomy): domain Eukaryota; kingdom Metazoa; phylum Chordata; class Amphibia; order Anura; family Dendrobatidae; genus Ranitomeya; species Ranitomeya variabilis. The sequence goes on along the minus strand of NC_135236.1, from coordinate 562,889,218 downwards.
GTGGGAAGAAATCATACATTGTATGATAGAGGTCTCAAAAACAGCTAAAGAGGAGAATTGGAAGTACGATCCAGACACTTCCAAATGGATCATGGGGAAGGGAAAAAGTTGTGACATAATCCCGCCACCTTACCTAGATCCAAAAGCCCAATCATTTGTACCATCTGGAAGAGCAGAAGGAGGAAAACAATTTCCAGCCTTGTATCCCAATCTTGGTGGGGTAGGAGGATGGGAATGTTCACACTGTGGACAACAAAATCCAGATTGGAGAAATGATTGCCTAGCCTGTGGTACACCTAGATATGGCGCGGTACTTGCCCCTGTTAGGGTAGTACCAAGACCCTTTAGGGAACCTGGTGCTGACGGGGTAATGAACACCAGATATCATCAGACCAGACAATACTTTCCTTGGTCCCCTGCTGAGGGTATGTCCCTCCTGCATAATGCGCCTGATCCCACTCAATATCCTATCCGATTTGCACAGTATATACAACAAATCATGCAGACTCATGCTGGGGTCTGGGCGGACGGGGAAGAATTATGTAGAATGAAAATGTCCCCCGGACTTTTTCAGGAATTATTGACACACCTACAGCCCAATAGACCAGTGGCAGAAGGGGGTGCCTTACAGACAGAAGCATCAGGTACCCAGTTCACAGAGGCATTAATAATTTTCATGAGAGGAAAACAGAGGGAAAGGGGATCTACGGGTGTGATTATGCAGAAATTTGGGCAAAGTATTGAAGAATATAGTCAAGAACTAGAAAATAGCTTTAGGGATGAAGGTTTGGATTTGACTGATGCTTCAGTAAGGAGACTTTTTACAAAACAATTAATAGAGGGGCTAGATCCGAAAATCAGAGAAAAATTTAAATCCTCTACTCCAGATTGGAGAACAATTGAACAACCAAATATTGTGAAACAACGATGTTTAGGAATAGCCATGGATATGAGAGAGAATCTTAAGCCTGTTAGAATAGCACAAGCTAATACAGGAGGAAGAGTGAGACACAATTTTCCTTGCCACTACTGTAAAAAGCCAGGTCATTTCCAAAGAGAGTGCAGGAAGAAGTTGGCAGATATAAAGTCAGGCAAATTTGTTCCCAGAAATAACCCTCCCCAAACGGACAACCAGCAGAAATCTACCATCATAGATGGTCCCATACCAGATTCAGATTGACTCGATGTGTTACAAACTTCCCTACCAGCTAGAGGACCTATGATACAGGTGAATGTGGGGGGGAGAGAGATTCCATTTTTGATAGATACAGGTGCAACTTCCTCAATTTTGAATCAAGATTTTCTTCCGAATCCGGAAGATATTTCAGAACAAACAACTTTTGCTGAGGGTTATGATGGGGTAATTCGAACACTGCCATATACTGTGCCCCTAGAGGTCTCATTAGGACCTAAATGTTTTGCATCCAGATTTTTGTATGCCAGAGGTGCCCCAACATGTCTGTTAGGAACTGATGTACTAAAGAAATTAGAAGCTAACATCAATTTTAGGGAAGATGGCACAGTTATGCTGACTATCCCTGATGATGCAGAATCATTAGAACAATATGTCAGAATTCAGGTTTTTGAGGATTATACTGAAGAAAAAGAGTACACCACAGATCTAGACCTCTCAACGGTCCCAGAAACACTGTGGGCACAGGGTGATACTGATGTGGGATTATTGCATATTTCTCCTGTAAAATTATCTGTGCAACCAGGAACTGTTCTCCCACAACTCAGACAATACCCTGTGAGTGCCCAGCAGGAATTAGCAATTACAAAACAGATAGAGGGATATAGAGAGAAAGGAGTTTTGGTAGAGATACAATCACCTGCTAACACTCCTCTGTATCCAGTCAAGAAGAGAACTCTTGATAAGGGTTCTATGCCCAAATATCGTATGGTACATGATCTAAGAGAAATAAACAAAGTTCTAGATCCAATCACCCCAGTTGTACCCAATCCTCATACGTTACTATCACAGATACCAGCCAGTTCTCAAGTGTTTACTGTAATAGATCTTTCAAATGCATTTTTCTCGGTTCCTTTACACCAAGACAGTTGGCATTTGTTTGCATTTACATTTAAGGGCAAACAGTTGGCGTGGACACGCCTTCCACAGGGAATGATACACTCCCCTACTCTTTATTCAAATGCCCTACAAACAGTTCTTCAAAGGTTTGAACCCGAACCACAGGTAGTAATTTTACAGTATGTGGATGACATACTACTTTGCTGCCCAGATCTAGAAACTGCAGAAAGGTCCACTGTGAGTTTACTATGTTTTCTAGAAAAAGAAGGGTGTAAAGTGAATAGACAAAAGCTACAAGTTTGTCAGATCAAAGTGGTCTTTCTAGGTCATTGCATTTCTCAAGGTAAAAAGCATCTTACACCTCAAAGAACTGAAGCAATAAGACAGATGAATGAGCCTAGAAATCATAAACAGCTACGAGCATTTTTAGGAATAGTGTCTCATTGTAGACAATGGATTATACATGCCAGTCAACTAATGCAACCACTGTATGACTGTGTAAAAAGTGAACCTTATTTGTTGACAAAAGAAGGTCAGATTTCGTTCCAACAATTAAAAGATGCCCTTGTTTCAGCTCCAGCGTTAGGGCTACCAGACTACACCAAACCATTTCAGCTTATGGCTGCAGAAGTTGATTCTCATGCTACAGGAGTTCTTACCCAGAAGCATGCAGGGAAACAAAGACCAATTGCATATCTTTCAGCAAGGTTAGATCCCGTAGCTAGAGCAGCGCCAACCTGTGTACGTGTAGTTGTTGCTGTCTCACTATTGTTGGACAAAGCATCAGAAATTGTCCTAGAGCATCCACTCACAGTTCAAACTACACATGATGTTTATGGGATATTAAACCAGGTCCAACCAAAACACATTTCCATGGCCAGACATTTGCGGCTACAGTGTTCTTTGCTGCTCCCCTCTACTATCACATTTGCAAGGCTTCAGACTCTTAATTTAGCAACACTGCTACCTCTCGAGTCTGAAGGGGGGAATAAGGACACTGATTCACACGCAAATTTTTTCCCTACAGACACACATGATTGTACAGAGCTCATTTTACAAGAAACAGCAGGCTTACCCAATGTATCCGAAACACCACTTCAAAATCCAGATTTAGAGCTGTTTATAGACGGTAGTAGGTTTGCAGATGACACAGGTAACTTCCATACAGGGTATGCAGTTGTGTCAGAATCTGAAACTCTCAAAGCAGAACCACTTCCACCAAAACAGTCTGCACAAGAAGCAGAACTAACAGCATTGATCGAAGCGCTAAAAATAGCTGAGAATCAGACAGCTAATATATACACTGATTCTAGGTATGCACATGGTATTGTGTTTGACTTTGGAGTAATCTGGAGAGCTAGAGGTTACATGACAGCATCAGGACAACCTGTAAAGCATGCTTCTTTGATCAAACAGATCTTAGAGGCTGCACAAGAAACAAAAGAAGTAGCAGTAATTAAGGTAGCTGCACATGTGAGACTCGACACTAGGGAATCTAGGGGAAATGATAGGGCTGATAAAGCAGCCAAAGCAGCGGCAGTCAAACCCTTACGACAGGTTCATACTGTAAACCTCACAGAAAATACTGAAGATAGACTGAGACAAGCACAGGAAGATGCAGGAGAAGAGGAGAGGGATAGATGGAAAAAGGAAGGGGCAGAAGAACAAGCAGGAATTTGGAAGAAAGATGGACTAATATGTCTACCTAGAGCCTGGTACCCGATTGTAGTTGGTGGACTGCACCACCCTACTCATGTGTCTGCAAATGCAATGACACTACTGGCAAAGCAAGTCTGGTTGGCTCCAGGTTTTGGCAACTATGCAAGAGACTATTGTGCTGCATGCGCTATATGCCTGGCACATAATCCCGGACAGACAACAAAGACCCCTATGAAGCACCACGTCCGACCTCTCTATCCGTTTCAGCGATTACAAATAGACTTTATCCAGCTGCCAAAAAGTAATGGGTATGAGTATGTGTTGGTGTGTGTGGACATGTTCTCAGGGTGGCCAGAGGCCTATCCAGTTCGGAAGGCTTCAGCTAAAAACACTGCTGTAAAGCTAGTTGCCGAACTGATACCCCGTTACGGTCTCCCTGAAGTGATCGAGTCAGATAGGGGTACTCATTTCACTGGAGAAATATTTCAAAATGTACTGAAAATGTTGGGTGTTGAAAGTCAGTTACACACTCCGTATCATCCTCAAAGTTCTGGTAAGGTGGAACGCATGAATGGAACTTTAAAATTAAAAATACAGAAAGCCATGGCTGAAACAGGAAAGCCTTGGACAGAATGCCTTCCACTGGCCCTTTACTCAATACGCAATACCCCAAGGGGTAAGACTAAACTGTCTCCATATGAAATTTTGTTTGGTAGGACTGCCAATTTAGGATGTTATTTTCCACAGCAACTTGTGTTAAATATTGAGTCATTGACTTCTTATGTGCAAAATCTTCAGAAACAATTAACTAAGGTGCATGCACAAGTTTTTGCTTCCCTTCCAGATCCTGACAACATTGAAGGAAGTCACAAGTTGGAACCAGGTGATCAAGTCTATGTAAAAAGACACACCAGAAAGGCTCTAGAACCAAGGTTTGACGGACCCTTCCAAGTCCTGTTGACAACACCTACATCAGTCAAGCTTGAAGGAAAGGCATCATGGATACATGCAAGCCATTGCAAAAAAAGCAGTATAAACTCATGATATTGATGTTAATAGTATTAACCACGACAAAGGCATGGGAAAGACTAAATTCTCTAACCCCTTTGAACAATAGATTCGTACAACATCATAGAAAATTAGTGCATGACTTGTTAAACAATACACAAACCCTGACAGATTGTTGGATCTGTACCCATTCACCGGTATCAGCCACAAGTATACCTTTCCTAGCAGTTCCCGTGTCAGCAGAAGAAATATTCGCTTGGCCTAATTGTTCAGACAAACTGGCCAATAACCAAACTGGTAATGCTAGGCTGTGGAATACTACAATCGCCATACCAATTGTGGGATGGGTAGAATTTCCTTGGTGGCAGGGTAATCTCTCAGGGAGTAATACACATCTACAATATTTAGCATTCAAGGGAGGAAAATGGGTACCTAGGAATAAGACTGGATTAACTGATCTAGGACAGGTCCCCACTGAAAATCTACAGCTCAGTTTCAGTACAACCGCCGATCCCTCTGATGCTTTCAAACCTGTAGTATTGGAAAGATACATACACAATAGAAATTGGGAACATTCTGAGTTGTTCCCTCAAGGTAATGCAAGCGATTGTACAAGCAAACCGGGGAACCTGGTTTGTAATGAATCTGATGAGTATGACAAAGATAATGACCAGAATAAGGATAGCTGGTGGTCAGATACCTTTTCTTTTCTTAACCCAGCCAACTGGTTCAGAGGAATCGGTGGGTGGGTTGCTGGGATTATGCAGAGCATTATACATATAGTTATGATTATTGTAGTCATATACGTACTATTCCAGATTGTGCTCAAGGGTATCTCAGTATGCACAGATAAACTTTGTGTAATAGATGCAAGAGTATAAATTTTTTTTTTTTCTTTTCTTATGTTATCTTCTAGTGATTCTAATTATTATTACCGTATTAACTTTTTGTTGTTTCATAAATGTTTTAGTATACTGCCGTATAAAGAAAAAAAGAATGAACAAACTTATTGCAAAACAAAGAAAAGGTTGCGAGAGTTAAATGGAAGAATTAATACTAGATTTGATTCTCTTATTGAATACAAGCATGTACATGTGTAATACCAAAAATAAAGGCTTTGTCTTTAGCCCTGTGGTAATAAAAATAAAAGAATATGTCAAAGGGGGGAATTGTGGAGATCAGACTGAAAGAATCCATTGTGTCTTTCTCCTGAGACATCTGGCTTATTTCAAGAAACTTAAGCAAAGTTGACATTTCCTTTTATGGACGCATTCCTTCTTGACATTGTAACCTTTTACCTACATACCAGAAACTGAACCTTATCTCTAGTATAGACTGTTTTTGTAAAAGGATGTGAAATATGAGCGCTTGTACGCATGTCTGTAAAATGTTTAACTTTTTGCTATAAAAAGGAGGGGGTAGAGCCCAGCGAGTCAGACGTGCTCCTGGGCTTCCCCTGTATATGATCACACAACCTTTTGTGCTGCGTGTCATTTCACTCGGATCCCTACCTCTAGTAAGCCAGGGACTGAGAAGGACTTAACATTACTGTTGTTTCTAAATGATTCTAACCTTGTTTTTTTGCATTATTTGAGGTCTGCAAGCAGTGAATTTTTTTGTTATTTTGACCATTTCTCATTTTCAGAAAATAAATACAACATTTGTTGCTTGCAATTTCGGAGACATGTTGTCAGTAGTTTATAGAATAAAAGAACAATTTACATTTTACTCAAAAATATGCCTATAAATAGAAAAATCAGACAAACTGAAAATGTTGCAGTGGTCTCTTAATTTTTGCCAAAGCTATATATACAGTGTGGGCCATTTATAAAGTTGGCTCCAAGATGACCGACTTCAAAATGGCCACCATGGTCACCACCCATCTTGAAAAGTTTGCCCCCTCTCATACACTAATGTGCCACAAACAGGAAGTTGATATCACCAACCATTCCCATTTTATTTAGGTGTATCCATATACATGGCCTGCCATGGTCTATACATATAAATGGCCCACCCTGTATATATATATATATATATATATATATATATATATATATATATATATATACTTATAGAATAGATAGGTGTATATAATTGCATATTATTATTTATTCTAGCACAATTTATTCCATGGCGCTTTACATGTGAGGAGGGGTATACATAATTAAAATCAAGTACAATAATCTTAAAGAATGCAAGTCACAACTGGTACAGAGAGAGAGAGGACACTGTCTGCGAGGGCTCACAATCTAGTGTAGATCTGTACTTATAATATATACACCATGTTCCAAATTATTATGCAAATTATATTTTTCTCAGATTTTACTAAATGGTCGGTGCAAATGACAGTCAGTCTAGTAAAAGTCATCACCTGTTAGAGTATACATCGAATTTTATTGAAGAAACCTCCCAATGATAACAGTATAATATCCAAAATGAATAAAAACTCAAAATGGACTGTTCCAAATTATTAGGCACAGTAGAATTTCTAAACATGTGATATGTTTTAAAGAACTAAAAATGCTCATTTGTGGAATTTGCAGCATTAGGAGGTCACATTCACTGAACAAAAAAGCTATTTAACTCCAAAACATCCTAACAGGCCAAGTTACATGTTAACATAGGAACCCTTCTTTGATATCACCTTCACAATTCTTGCATCCATTGAACTTGTGAGTTTTTCGAGAGTTTTTGCTTGTATTTCTTTGCATGATGTCAGAATAGCCTCCCAGAGCTGCTGTTTTGATGTGAACTGCCTCCCACCCTCATAGATCTTTTGCTTGATGATACTCCAAAGGTTCTGTATAGGGTTGAGGTCAGGGAAAGATGGTGGCCACACCATGAGTTTATCTCCTTTTATGCCCATAGCAGCCAATGACTCAGAGGTATTCTTTGCAGCATGAGATGGTGCATTGTCATGCATGAAGATGATTTTGCTCCTGAAGGCACATTTCTGCTTTTTAGACTATAGAAGAAAGTTGTCAGTCAGAAACTCTATTTACTTTGCAGAGGTGATTTTCACACCTTCAGGAACCTTAAAGGGCCCTACCAGCTGTTTCCCTGTGATTCCGGCCCAAAACATGACTCCTCCACCTCCTTGCTGATGTCGCAGCCTTGTTGGGACATGGTGGACATCCACCAACCATCCACTACTCCATCCATCTGGACCATCTTCATCTATGTCTGGGCCCACTGCAACCGTTTCTGCTTGTGAACACTGTTTAGGGGTGGCTGAATAGTAGGTTTATGCACCACAGCAAGCCTTTAAAGGATCCTGCACCTTGAGGTTCGATGGACTCCAGAGGAACCAGCAGCTTCAAATAACTGTTTGGTGCTTTATAATGGTATTTTGGCAGCTGCTCTCTTAATCCAATGAATTTGTCTGGCAGAAACCTTCCTCATTATGCCTTTATCTGCATGAACTCTGTCTGTGCTCTGTTTCAGTCTCAAATCTCTTCACAGTATGATGATCACTCTTAAGTTTGGCACTATCTAACGTTTTTCAGCAGCAGAGAGATCCTTTTTATTTCTCATATTGCTTGAAACCTGTGGCCTGCTTAATAATGTGGAACATCATTTTTAAGTAGTTTTCCGTTAATTAGAATCACCTGTAAAACTAATTATCCCATGTGTTTAAGATTGATTTCAGTGATCCATTGAGCCCTGAGACACAATACCATCCACCAGTTTATTTGAAAAACAAAACAATTACATTTTTATGACACTTAAATCCAATTTGCATAATAATTTGGAACACAGTGTAATGTAGGCCTTTGTATATAGTATACAGTATTGGGGTGAATATATACTGTATACACCGTAGTGCTGTGTATATACTATGTGGTATATAGTGTGAAGTCTACACTATATAGTATGTACACAGGCAAAGCACTACACTTACACATACACTTGATTATATTCACCCTTTGCAATGTGATTACAGGTCTCTCTGCCTTACAGAATCCAGCTTTGGCATCAGGAAGTTCTCTATCAAGGATGTTGCCCACATTTTTCTGGATGATGTATAGAAGCATCTTGCTGACGTGAAAGATTGATCACTTGCATCACCTTAGTTTGGCAGTGGGAAGAAGACTGGTCTTTCCAATCCTTTTGCTATGTGTTCTCACCTTTTGGCATGGTGTTGTCAGTGCCGCTCTTGGGATTGGAGTGAGCAGCTCACGAGCACACGTTACTGATTTTGCTGCGGATCCGCAGTGGATTTGACGCTGCGGATTCGCAGCAGTTTTCCATGAGTTTACAGTACCATGTAAACGAATGGAAAACAAAATCCACAGTGCAGATGCTGTGGTAAAAAACGTGCGGAAACGCAGAGGTGTTTTTTCCGTAGCATGTCAATTCTTTGTGCGAATTCCGCAGCAGTTTACATCTTCTCCTCAATAGAAATTGGCAGGTGTAAAACCGCAGGTGGAATCCGCACAAAAACCTCACAAAAACCGCGGTAAATCAACGGTAAATCCGCAGGTAACCCGCAGTGTTTTGCGGATTTTGCAAAAACAGTGCCTTAGGCAGCTAACAAAAAACAAAGCACCTAGTAATGATGGTATAAGGCTGTGTGCTCACGTTGAGGATTGGTGTGCGGATTTCTCCGCACTGTTTTTGCAAAATCCGCAGGTAAACCGCACTGCGGATTACCCAAGGATTTGCTGCGGATTTACCTCAGTTTTTGTGCGGATTCCACCAGCGGTTTTACACCTGCGGATTCCTATTGAGGAGCAGATGTAAATCGCTGCAGAATCTGCACAAAGAATTGACATGCTGTGGAAAAAACACGGCTGCGTTTCCGCGTGTTTTTTTCCGCAGCATGTGCACTGCGGATTTTGTTTTCCATATGTTTACATGGTACTGTACAATGCATGGAAAACAAATGTAGATCCGCAGCGTCAAATCCGCATCGTGTGCACATAGCCTCAGTGCCTTAGAGACTTCACTTTTGAGTAGACCTGGTTCTGGCCCCTGCGCCCGTCATGATGTCCAGTGCTAGTATATAGCTAATCTTTGTATAATTCCATCTATTAGATAACTGCAACATACTACATCTGTAATCAATATTTCCAATGTTGTTCCCTCACTCAATGATTATAGAAGGAATTTTCCCCCTTTTAATTATTTTTTCTGTTTCTGGATGCAAAATTTGGAGTCACAAGTTTTTACTTGGTTCATAAGGTACTGCATGTACGGGATATCTTGCTGGTTTTTTTTATCATATGTTTAATCCTCATATTCTAACATTTGTAAACTTGGCACAACAGAAAAGTCCTGTTTGTGTAGCCAGCCTTTACTTGTGTCCATTTTAAACATCAATATTTGCTTATTAAACAATAAAGAATCCGTTGCTACTAACTAACAAAATGATACTCGATTATCTCCCTGGCAATCACAGAAATACAGAACAAACCTCCGCAATTTAAGGATTTCTGAGGACAATTAAGAGGATGAGAACAGGAATGGAACAGATAAGACCTTAAAATATCTGATGTGCTCTGAGCCACAGTTATTATAGTGTTTTCATCCACGCTGTATACAAACTAATATTTGTCCAATGGTTCAGCATGTGATATTTGTGGAACCAATATGTTACAAGGTTTCAGGCCGTAATCTTTATTAATCCCTTCCTCTTTCAAATGTGAATAAACATCCAGGGCATGGGTCCACAAATGTGGATGGGACCACAGAAGCTAATGTTCCTCCACTCAAGTTAGATGCCAGCTAGCTTACATTGTTGGCATCTGCGGCTAACAGTGGCATTTAAATGGACTCGCACACATTAGATCTCATTAGCTCGTAATGAAATAATTGCAGGGTACTAATGGCTTTACCTTGCAGTCTGAGGCCTGCCGAAAGCCCCATCTCTGCCATCTTGGTACTCCTGTGAAGCTAAGCCGCAGGCTGATCACCATTGTTTCTTATGTAATGTTATACTATGGTATTGCATTGTATCGTAGAAGTGATTAAATAATCACAGGTACAGTCTAGGAGGACTAAAAATTCATGTAATTTTTTTTGTTAAAAAAAATAAATATAAAAAATGCAAACACCTTATTTTCACCTATTAAAAATTCTATCAAAATGAAACTATAAAAGCCTGATCTATCCACATATAAAATTAGTTAATCCATATGGTAAATATCTCAAAGACAAAAAGAATGAAAACTTCATAATTGCAAAGGGGTTTTTTTGCCACTTCAGCGCCTTAAAAAATGTAATAAAAGGCGATGACAACATCGAATGTGCCTCAACAAATGGTAAGAATAAAAACAACGGCATACCATGCAAAAACAAGCCCTCACTCAGCTCCAGCAATGGAAAAATAAACTTTATACTGGTTTTGGAAAATGGCAACACAAAAAAAATATGTCATTTTAATAAAAAAAAATTGTGATGCAAAATTTGCATCCCCATAAACCTACTGACCTGGAGAAGTATGTAATTTTTACCACACAATGGACACCATAAAAATAAAAACAATCCTAACTAGTGATGAGCGAACGTGCTTGCCACTACTCGTTACTCGCCCTAGTATCACTGTACTCGGTGTACTCGGCGAGCACCGAGTATTTCCGGGATTACTCAGTGGGAACTCGGGTCTCCACCCTGCATTTTTGGCATACTTTAGAGACGCAATTAACATGCAGGGATTGTCTGCCAGGCACTGTAACGCCGTAGTCATCTTTGTTGTGGTCTTGCAGTGATTGGCTGGCCGCACAGCATCATCAGGGGTATAAGAGACCGGACACCGCCCTTCTCGCCGCATTCAGCTCCGGAATCAGACAGTGTAGGGAGAGCTGCTGCTGAGATAGGGTCAGATTTGGGGATTTCTTAGGCCTCTTTCACAATTCTGTCTTTGAGCTCCTGTCGAAATCCGTTGAATTTTGAAAAAACAGGATCCAGCAAATTTTCTGCTGGATCCTGTTTTTTCCCATAGACTTGTATTAGCCACGGATTGTGATGGATGGCCATCCGTTTCATCGGTCGTGCACTGGATCCGTCGGAAAATTGCTGTCCGTCGGGCAGAGAAAACGTACAGAGGAACGTTTTTTCCTCACGTCGGAAAATCGCTCATCGACGGATCCTGCACTGCCCATCGTTGGCTATAATGGAAGCCTATGGGCGCAGTCACTGACTGACTGTCAAAAGCGACGGGTTCCGTCTTTTGAAACTGAGCATGCGTGGAAGAATTTCCAGTCAAGGAAATTCTCGCTTGCTGTCTCTCTCTTTTTACTATTGATGCTGCCTATGCAGCATCAATAGTAACAAGATATGTTAAAAATTAAAAAAATCGCAATATTCTTACCTTCCGGTGTCCCGTGCAGTGTTACCGATGCTCCCGGCAGCTAGTCTTCCCAGTAATACATTGCGAAATGACCCGATGATGTCGTGGTCTTGCGAGACCGCTACATCATCAGAGGTCATTTCACACAAGGAATTACTGGGAACGCCAGCTGCTGGGAGCATCGCGAGCATTGGTAACGCTGCGCAGGACGCCGGAAGGTAAGAATATTGCAATTTTTAAAATTGTTTTAATTATTTTTAACCTGGGTTGTGTTGTGTACCACTGCAAAGATGCATATCCAACGTGTGCACATAGCCTCGACGGGTCCATCAGAAAAACGGGCCCAATTCACCCGTTTTTTACAATCTGCACAGGATCGGTCATTTCAACATTTTGACGGATCCTATGCAGATTGTAAAAACGGAAGTGTGAAAGAAGCCTTAGTCAGTGTGGGGTCTACCATTCTAAACTACTCAAATCCAGCTAAACCAACAGTCCTTCTGAGGACTTAGGCTGCTTTCACACATCAGGTTTTTTGCCGGATGCCGGTTCCGGCGTCGCGCCGCATCACCGGATCCGGTTTTTTTTTTCAGGAAACCGGATGGCAACCGGATGAGACGGATCCGGTTTTTCGCCGGATCCAGACACCGGATCCGGCGAAAAACCGGATCCGTCTCATCCGGTTGCCATCCGGTTCGTCCGGTTTTCTTTCTTTTTTTCTTTTTTTACGGATCCGGCTGTTAAAAACGCCCCCTGAAAGGTTAAAACGGTGATTGGCCGGCTTAAAACTATATATACAGTGTTCCTAACATCTGTGACGGGTTGGAGAGGAGCAAGATACAGAGCAAGATGGACGGCATTATTGCAAAGATTCTGCAGAACAATGTGGATTTCATCACAGAGGCGAATCGATTGAAAGCAATTGTTATTGAGAAAGAGCGAGAGAGACAGCGTGTCATGCGTCTGCGAAGACGCCGTTTGTGGATCCACCCCATCACAGCACAGAGAATGACCCGGGGAGTCTTTTCCACTTTGTATATGGAGCTTCGAGGTGACCCTGACAAGTTTTTCAGCTATGTTCGGATGAAAGCGGAGAACTTTGATATATTGGTGGAGCGGGTTGAACATCTGATAAGAAGGAGTGATACCTATTGCCGATTCTCCATTACCCCGGCTGAGCGTCTGATGGTCACTCTTCGGTAAGCATTCTTTTTGAATCAACTCTTGTAGGGTACTTTCGTTGATATTTTGAATTTACAGTAATTACAGCCTTGCTTTTGTCCACAGATTCCTAGCAATTGGTGAATCCCTGTCTTCACTACATTTTCAGTTCAGACTGGGCATTTCAACCATATCAGGAATAGTGAGGCACACTTGCCGTGCACTGTGGGACTCTCTGCATGAAGAATACATTCCACATCCCACAATGCAGACATGGTTGGAAGTAGCTGACAGATTCCTGGAAGTGTGCCAGTTTCCAAATTGCTTGGGTGCGGTGGATGGGAAACACATCCGTATTGTGAAACCGGCTGGTTCTGGATCTCAGTATTTCAACTACAAGAAGTACTTTTCCATAGTGCTGATGGCCATTGCTGATGCGGATTACAAATTTGTAGCGGTGGACATTGGGGCGTATGGCCGTTCTAATGATTCGCAAGTTTTCAAACTGTCTTCTATGGGGCGGCATTTATATGGACAAACCTTTCAATTTCCCCCCCCAAGACCACTGCCTCAAACCTCTGAGCCACCAATGCCATTTGTATGTGTTGGGGATGAAGCTTTTCAGCTTTCCGAGCATCTTTTGAAACCTTACTCCAGCCGTGGTTTAACCAATACTAAAAGAATTTTCAACTACAGACTCACACGTGCAAGGAGAATGGTGGAGTGTGCGTTTGGGATCCTAACCGCCAAATGGAGAGTTCTACTCACATCCATTAACTTGAAGAAAGACACTGTGGATGAGGTGGTGAAAGCGTGTGTTGTCCTACACAATTATGTTATATCCAAGGAACAGCTTTCCATTGAGGACAACTCTTCCGAAACCACCTTGACGGATTATAGCAACCAAACATACAGAAGTTCTGCCACAGTTTCCAGAATACGGGATCACTTTGCAGAATATTTTATTTCACCCCAAGGAAGAATACACTGGCAGGATGAGAGAGTTTAAACACTTTGTATGTACCTAGTAATAACTGTAACCTTTAACCATGTTGTGTACCTGTTGTTTTTACCTTTACCCATGTTGTGTACCTGTTTGGGTTTTCCTTTTAGCACTGTTGGGTACCTGTTTGATTTTAAATTTTAACCAAGATGTGCATCTGTTTGGGTTGTACCCAAAGTACTTTAGCTGTTACCAATAAACCTTGTTTAACAAAAGTGTTATTTGTCCCTAGTGAATAAATACAAGATAGTTTTCAACCAAAAAGTTTTATTACCATTATTAAACAACCAAAAAAACATACAGGTAACTAAATGTTTTCATATGTCGGGGTGGAGATACTGTCGGAGGGACTGTCGGATAGGGACACTTCGACAGTGGGAGTGTGGAGAGAGGAATGTGGTGGTGGTGAGGAATTTTCTATAGTTAGGGGTGAAGGAGTGGAGAAAGCTATTGAGCGGGTAGACAAGAAAGTGGGATTGGGGTTAGGAATTTGGTAGGATGGAGGGGTGTAGGTAATGTTTTGTGAGGATTGGGAGGCAGAATGAGTGATGTGTGGAGAAGATGTTTGGGAAGAGGGTGATAGAGGCTGTTGGAAGTGGGCAGGGAGAGGAGGTGAGGATAAAGTAGATGGGAAGTTGTATGGGTCAGGATCATCATATGGGTGGGAAGGGGCACGGGCGGGAGGCTGGTAGTGTGGATGGTGGGAAGGGGCACGGGGCTGGTAGTGTGGCTGGTGGGAAGGGGCACGGGAACGCTGTAAGTGTTGGGGATGTTGGGATGGGGCACGATGTGGATGATGGTGAGGTGAGCGGGATGGGGCACGGTCGGTTTGGCGGTACGGGTCAGGAGGATGGTACTGGCTGTAGTGATGGACAGTTGAGGAAGGGGGGGCAGTTGGAGGATGGTTGGAAAGACTATCTGCTCTAGAGGCAATGAGCGCTAGAGTAGACTGGCAGGATTCCATTACTTGCTTCTGCTGAGAAGTAGATAGCGTCTCCATTTGCTCAAGCACCGACTGAAAAAAAGTGTTGTTCGGCGACTGTCTTGCCTGTTGTGAATTCCATTCTCGGGCTCCCTCCTGTGGTCGTGAATGGTACTTTGGTGAGTTCTGTCCTTGGACACCCTCTGGTGGCTTTAAATGGAACTGCTGATCTTTGAGGTTGGCTTTCTCAGCTGCCCTCGTTTATTGCTGCTGCTGGCTTCCCTATTTAACTCTGCCCAGGTCGTTAATTCATGCCAACTGTCAATGTCTCAGTACTGGTTCAGATCTCTCTTGGAATTCTCAGATGACCTGACTACTCCAGCAGAAGCTAAGTCCTTGCTAGTCATTTGCTGTTTATTGGTTTTGAATATATTTTTCAGTACATGCTATGTTTCAGTCCAGCCTGCTATTATGATATTTCCTTGCTAGCTGGAAGCTCTGGGGATGCAGAGCTGCACCTCCACACCGTGAGTCGGTGTGGAGGTCTTTTTGCACACTCTGCGTGGTTTTTGTAGTTTTTTATACTGACCGCATAGTTCCCTTTCCTATCCTCTGTCTTTCTAGAGAAGATTCGGCCTCCTTTGCTAAAATCTGTTTCATTCCTATACTTTGGGGAATTTCTCTGAGGCAAGGTAGGCTACTATTTCTATCTTTAGGGGTAGTTAGCTCTTAGGCTGTGAAGAGGCGTCTAGGGAGAGTTAGGTACGCTCCACGGCTATTTCTAGTGTGTGTGATAGGATTAGGGATTGTGGTCAGTAGAGTTACCACTTCCTCAGAGCTTGTCCCAGGTTTTCTATTTTAACCATCAGGTCACTTCGGGTGCTCCTAACCACCAGGTCATAACAGTACAGCTGGCCAACAAAGTGTTAATGCATCTCAAAAGAGGGAAAAGAGAAGTTCTGAGTCATTTTTTTTTTCTCTGCTGCTTGTTTTGTCTTTCTTTTCCCCTTAACCTCTGGGTGGTTCAGGACTCAGGTGTAGATATGGATATTCAGGGTTTGTCCTCTTGTGTGGATCAACTCGCTGTTAGGGTACAGAGTATTCAAGATTATGTAGTTCAGAATCCGATGTTAGAGCCTAGAATTCCAATTCCTGATTTGTTTTCTGGGGATAGATCTAAATTTTTGAATTTCAAAAATAATTGCAGACTGTTTCTTGCTCTGAAACCCCACTCTTCTGGTGACCCCATTCAGCAAGTAAAGATTGTTATTTCTTTGTTGCGTGGTGACCCGCAAGACTGGGCATTCTCTCTTGAGCCAGGAAATCCTGCATTGCTTAATGTAGATGCATTTTTTCTAGCGCTTGGATTGCTTTATGACGAACCTAATTCTGTGGATCAGGCAGAAAAGATCTTGCTGACTCTATGTCAGGGTCAGGATGAAGCAGAAGTATATTGCCAGAAGTTTAGAAAGTGGTCTGTGCTTACACAATGGAATGAGTGTGCCCTGGCAGCAATTTTCAGAAAGGGTCTTTCTGAAGCCCTTAACCCCTTCACCCCCGGAGCTTTTTCCGTTTTTCCGTTTTTGTTTTTCGCTCCCCTCCTTCCCAGAGCCATAACTTTTTTATTTTTCCGTCAATTTGGCCATGTGAGGGCTTATTTTTTGCGGGACGAGTTGTACTTTTGAACGACATCATTGGTTTTACCATGTCGTGTACTAGAAAACGGGAAAAAAATTCCAAGTGCAGTGAAATTGCAAAAAAAGTGCAATCCCACACTTGTTTTTTGCTTGCCTATTTTGCTAGGTTCACTAAATGCTAAAACTGACCTGCCATTATGATTCTCCAGGTCACTACAAGTTCATAGACACCTAACATGACTAGGTTATTTTTCACCTAAGTGGTGAAAAAAAATTCCAAACTTTGCAAAAAACAAAACAAAACAAAATTGCGCCATTTTCCGATACTCGTAACGTCTCCATTTTTCGTGATCTGGGGTCAGATGAGGGCTTATTTTTTGCGTGCCGAGCTGGCGTTTTTAATGATAGCATTTTGGTGCAGATACGTTCTTTTGATTGCCCGTTATTGCATTTTAATGCAATGTCGTGGCGACCAAAAAAACGTAAATCTGGCGTTTCGAATTTTTTTCTCATTACGCCATTTAGCGATCAGGTTAATGCTTTTTTTTTTGTTGATAGATCGGGCGATTCTGAACGCGGCGATACCAAATATGTGTAGGTTGGGGGTTTTTTTATTGATTTATTTTGATTGGGGCGAAAGGGGGGTGATTTAAACTTTTATATTTTTTTTTATTTTTTTCACATTTTTAAAAACTTTTTTTTTTTACTTTTGCCATGCTTCTATAGCCTCCATGGGAGGCTAGAAGCAGGCACAGCCCGATCGGCTCTGCTATGCAGCAGTGATCATAAGATCGCTGCTACACAGCAGATTTGCAGGTGTGCTGTGAGCGCCGACCACAGGGGGGCGCTCACAGCCACTGGCAATCAGTAACCATAGAGGTCTCAAGGACCTCTATGGTTACAATGGAGGAGCATCGCCGACCCCCGATCATGTGACGGGGGTCGGCGATGCGCTCATATCCGGCCGCACGGCCGGATGCGGTAGTTAAATGCCGCTGTCTGCGTTTGACAGCAGCATTTAACTAGTTAATAGGCGCGCGCAGATCGCGATTCTGCTCGCGCCTATTGCGGGCACATGTCAGCTGTTCAAAACAGCTGACATGTCCCGGCTTTGATGTGCGCTCACCGCCGGAGCGCACATCAAAGCAGGGGTCCCGACATGTGACGTACTATACCGTCAGATGTCGGGAAGGGGTTAAAGATGTTATTGTGGGGTTCCCCACGCCTGCTGGTCTGAATGAATCAATGTCTTTGGCCATTCAGATTGATCGGCGTTTGCGCGAGCGCAAAGTTGTGCACCATTTGACGGTGTCCTCTGAGCAAAGGCCTGAGCCTATGCAATGTGATAGGACTTTGACCAGAGCTGAACGGCAAGAACACAGACGTCAGAATGGGCTGTGTTTTTACTGTGGTGACTCTTCTCATGCTATCTCTGATTGTCCTAAGCACACTAAGAGGTTCGCTAGGTCTGTCACCATTAGTACTGTGCAGCCTAAATTTCTCTTATCTGTTACTCTCATTTGCTCATTGTCATCCTACTCTGTTATGGCATTTGTGGATTCGGGTGCTGCTCTGAATTTGATGGACTTGGAGTTTGCCAGGTGCTGTGGTTTTTTCTTGGAGCCTTTGCAGATTCCTATTCCCTTAAGGGGGATTGATGCTACGCCATTGGCCAAGAATAAACCTCAGTACTGGGCTCAGCTGACCATGTGCATGGCTCCCGCACATCAGGAAAATATTCGCTTTTTGGTGTTGCATAATTTGCATGATGTTGTCGTGTTGGGTTTGCCATGGTTACAGGTTCATAATCCAGTACTGGATTGGAAATCAATGTCTGTGTCTAGTTGGGGTTGTCAAGGGATACATACTGATGTTCCTTTGATGTCAATTTCTTCTTCCACTCCTTCTGAAATTCCTGAGTTTTTGTCGGATTACCAGGATGTATTTGATGAGCCCAAGTCCAGTGCCCTACCTCCTCATAGGGACTGTGATTGCGCTATTAATTTGATTCCTGGTAGTAAGTTCCCTAAGGGCCGACTGTTTAATTTATCTGTGCCAGAACATGCCGCTATGCGGAGTTATGTAAAGGAGTCCTTGGAGAAAGGACATATTCGCCCGTCTTCGTCACCATTGGGAGCAGGGTTCTTTTTTGTGGCCAAGAAGGATGGCTCTCTGAGACCCTGTATAGATTACTGCCTTCTCAATAAAATCACGGTCAAATTTCAGTACCCTTTGCCTCTGTTGTCTGATTTGTTTGCTCGGATTAAAGGGGATGGTTGGTTTATCAAGATTGACCTTCGAGGGGCGCATAATCTTGTGCGTATTAAACAGGGCGATGAATGGAAAACAGCATTTAATACGCCCGAGGGCCATTTTGAGTACCTGGTGATGCCATTCGGGCTTTCTAATGCCCCGTCTGTGTTTCAGTCCTTTATGCACGACATCTTCCGGAAGTATCTGGATAGGTTCATGATTGTATATTTAGATGATATTTTGGTCTTTTCGGATGATTGGGAGTCTCATGTAAGGCAGGTCAGGATGGTGTTCCAGGTCCTTCATGCTAATGCGTTGTTTGTGAAGGGGTCTAAATGCCTCTTTGGAGTTCAGAAGGTTTCCTTTTTGGGCTTCATTTTTTCCCCTTCTACTATCGAGAGGGACCCTGTTAAAGTTCAGGCCATTTATGATTGGACTCAACCTACATCTGTGAAGAGTCTTCAGAAGTTCCTGGGCTTTGCTAATTTTTACCGTCGCTTCATCGCTAATTTTTCTAGTGTGGTTAAGCCTTTGACTGATTTGACGAAGAAAGGCGCTGATGTGGTGAACTGGTCCCCTGCGGCCGTTGAGGCTTTTCAGGAGCTTAAACGTCATTTTACTTCGGCCCCTGTGTTGCGTCAGCCAGATGTTTTGCTCCCTTTTCAGGTCGAGGTTGATGCTTCTGAGATTGGGGCAGGGGCTGTTTTGTCTCAGAGAAGTTCTGATGGCTCTTTGATGAAGCCATGTGCTTTCTTTTCTAGAAAGTTTTCGCCTGCTGAGCGTAATTATGATGTCGGCAATCGGGAGTTGTTGGCTATGAAGTGGGCATTCGAGGAGTGGTGACATTGGCTTGAGGGAGCCAAACATCGCGTGGTGGTCTTGACTGATCACAAGAATCTGACTTACCTCGAGTCCGCCAAGAGGTTGAATCCTAGACAGGCTCGATGGTCACTGTTTTTCTCCCGTTTCGATTTTGTGGTCTCACACCTTCCGGGATCTAAGAATGTGAAGGCTGATGCCCTTTCTAGGAGTTTTTTGCCTGATTCTCCGGGAGTCTCTGAGCCGGCTGGTATTCTCAAAGAGGGGGTGATTTTGTCTGCCATCTCCCCTGATTTGCGGCGGGTGCTGCAGGAATTTCAGGCTGATAGACCTGACCGCTGTCCTGTGGAGAAACTGTTTGTCCCTGATAGATGGACTAGTAGGGTTATTTCTGAGGTTCATTGTTCAGTATTGGCTGGTCATCCTGGGATTTTTGGTACCAGAGATTTGGTTGCTAGGTCCTATAGGTGGCCTTCCTTGTCACGGGATGTGCGTTCTTTTGTGCAGTCCTGTGGGACTTGTGCTCGGGCCAAACCTTGCTGTTCTCGTGCCAGTGGGTTGCTTTTGCCTTTGCCTGTCCCTAAGAGGCCCTGGACGCATATTTCCATGGATTTCATGTCTGATGTTCCTGTCTCTCAAAGGATGTCTGTCATCTGGGTGGTTTGTGATCGGTTTTCTAAGATGGTCCATTTGGCACCCTTGCCTAAATTGCCTTCCTCCTCTGATTTGGTTCCATTATTTTTTCAGCATGTGGTTCGTTTGCATGGCATTCCGGAGAACATTGTGTCGGACAGAGGTTCCAAGTTTGTTTCTAGGTTTTGGCGGTCCTTTTGTGCTAAGATGGGCATTGATTTGTCTTTTTCTTCAGCGTTCCATCCTCAGACAAATGGCCAAACCGAACGAACTAATCAGACCTTGGAGACCTATCTGAGATGCTTTGTCTCTGCTGATCAGGATGATTGGGTGACCTTCTTGCCATTGGCCAAGTTCGCCCTTAATAATCGGGCTAGTTCTGCTACCTTGGTTTTGCCTTTTTTTTGTAATTCTGGTTTTCCTCCTCGTTTTTCTTCAGGGCAGGTTGAGCCTTCTGACTGTCCTGGTGTGGATTCTATAGTGGACAGGTTGCAGCAAATTTGGACTCACGTGGTGGACAATTTGACGTTGTCTCAGGAGAAGGCGCAACGTTTTGCTAACCGCCGTCGCTGTGTTGGTCCCCGACTTCGTGTTGGGGATTTGGTTTGGTTGTCTTCTCGTTTTGTTCCTATGAAGGTTTCTTCTCCTAAGTTCAAGCCTCGTTTCATTGGTCCTTATAAGATTTCTGAAATTATCAATCCTGTGTCGTTTCGTTTGGCCCTTCCAGCTTCTTTTGCCATCCATAATGTGTTCCATAGGTCGTTGTTGCGGAGATATGTGGCGCCTATGGTTCCTTCCGTTGATCCTCCTGCTCCGGTGTTGGTTGAGGGGGAGTTGGAGTATGTGGTGGAGAAGATTTTAGATTCTCGTATTTCGAGACGGAAGCTTCAGTACCTGGTAAAGTGGAAGGGCTATGGTCAGGAGGATAATTCCTGGGTTGTTGCCTCCGATGTCCATGCTGCCGATTTGGTTCGTGCCTTTTATTTGGCTCGTCCTGATCGGCCTGGGGGCTCTGGTGAGGGTTCGGTGACCCCTCCTCAAGGGGGGGTACTGTTGTGAATTCCGTTCTCGGGCTCCCTCCTGTGGTCGTGAATGGTACTTTGGTGAGTTCTGTCCTTGGACACCCTCTGGTGGCTTTAAGTGGAACTGCTGATCTTTGAGGTTGGCTTTCTCAGCTGCCCTCGTTTATTGCTGCTGCTGGCTTCCCTATTTAACTCTGCCCAGGTCGTTAATTCATGCCAGCTGTCAATGTCTCACTACTGGTTCAGATCTCTCTTGGAATTCTCAGATGACCTGACTACTCCAGCAGAAGCTATGTCCTTGCTAGTCATTTGCTGTTTATTGGTTTTGAATATATTTTTCAGTACATGCTATGTTTCAGTCCAGCCTGCTATTATGATATTTCCTTGCTAGCTGGAAGCTCTGGGGATGCAGAGCTGCACCTCCACACTGTGAGTCGGTGTGGAGGTCTTTTTGCACACTCTGCGTGGTTTTTGTAGTTTTTTATACTGACCGCATAGTTCCCTTTCCTATCCTCTGTCTTTCTAGAGAAGATTCGGCCTCCTTTGCTAAAATCTGTTTCATTCCTGTGTTTGTCACTTCCCTCTTAACTCACAGTTAATATTTGTGGGGGGCTACCTTTACTTTGGGGAATTTCTCTGAGGCAAGGTACGCTACTATTTCTATCTTTAGGGGTAGTTAGCTCTTAGGCTGTGAAGAGGCGTCTAGGGAGAGTTAGGTACGCTCCACGGCTATTTCTAGTGTGTGTGATAGGATTAGGGATTGCGGTCAGTAGAGTTACCACTTCCTCAGAGCTTGTCCCAGGTTTTCTATTTTAACCATCAGGTCACTTCGGGTGCTCCTAAACACCAGGTCATAACACTTGCCTCTGAACACATTGTTACCAGAAGTGTATGCATCTCGAGCATACTTTTATTTATGAAATTGAAACCTGCAGCCATTTGCTCGGACAAAACTTTCAGACAGTTCTGGAACAAAGCGTTCAGGTGCAAGAACTCGGGAGCATAACTATGTACCTGACCCCTCTGCCGAAACCGCCCCGATGCTACAGGTGTACTAGAGGTGGCTGCAGCAGAGGGGTGGGGTACAGGAAACGCTATGTCCTCACCAGCAGCTACATGCAATGGAACCGGCCAGGATGCTCCAGCGCTCGTGGATCGGAAAGAGGGATCAGTAGAGTGGGAAGGTGCAGAGTGGGAAGGTGCAGAGTGGGAAGGTGCAGAGTGGGAATGTGCAGAGTGGGAAGGTGCAGAGGGTTCCTCACTGTCAACGTGTCCCTCGGTGGTGGCCTCCTGAGGGATCGCCCCAGAAGGGTTCAACTGTGCTGCAGGCTCCCGGGTGCTCCCGACGGTACTGTGGAAAAAAAGAGAAAAACAAATCATTAATATACTGTCATTGCATGACCCTGGCTGAAAGAGCAAAAGAGGTTTAGACATGTAAAACATTAGTGCATGTGGTGGGTAATATTTACCTTCGGGTGACCATCGTTGACCTGAGGAACGACAGGGCCCTTGCATATTTGTACGTGCTCCTGTGTCCTCCAGATCCACTCGGGGCCCGCATCTCTTTGTTGAACTCCTTCTTAAAGCGATCCCTGATCGACCGCCACCTTTTCACAATCTGCTCACCTGTTATAAAAGGAGAAAGACAACTTGGTTAGAAACAGCATTTTAGAATGCATCACCAAAACTGAACTGAGGATACTTACGTTCTTGAATCTGGGCCCGAACATCAAGGTCCTCCCACCTCGGTATCAGTTCGCGGCAGATTTGCTCCCAGAGTCGACGGGTCACTGACAGATCAGCATGGTGGCGGTCAGCCATGTTCCACAGCGGCTCCCTGTCTCGGACAAGATCGATGAGGAGGTCAATATCAAGACCGACCTCCTCACCATCAGAATCAGGAGCACGCCGTTAAACCTGTTTGAAAAGAGGACAAAAAAATTCACACAAAATTTGAAACATTGCTAACCTCCCCCAAAAAAATAAAAAAAGAAACCTACAAGGCGACGGCCGCCACGAGATTCACGCCGACGACCCTGGGAGCCACTGGAAGGACCTCTTGCTTGGGCACCAGATTCCGAACTCTAGAAGAAAAATAAAAAAAATTATGTGCTTGTTGGTAGCTATTCTACGTGTTGTGTGCCATGTGATATCTATAATAAGTTTTGTATGTGTTGTGTGAGGTTTGAAAGTATCAGTTTCTATGTGTTTTGTTGTAAGTATCTCGTGTTATGTTTTGTGTGTAGTGTAGGGTGTGTTTCCGCAATACATGACAGATACATACCAATTGTGAGCCCTCTCTGTGTGTTTCTCCACCCCTTCCCTCTTCTTCGGGGAGCACCTCTTCTACTGGGGAGTCAGCTTCATCAGCTTCCTACAATGAAAGATAAAAAAATACATTATAGATTCACACACACTGACACACACACACACACTCTCACACACACACACTCACACACACACTCTCACACACACACACTCACACACACTCACACACACACACACACACACACACACTCACACACACTCACACACACACTCACCAACGATGGAGCAAGAGAACTTATGTTCATATTTACCTCTGTGCGTTGACGAGGAGGAGGAGGGCTCCCTGAAGACATGACTGCAGGCCTCAGGCTCAGGGGCAGGCTCTCGGCTCTCTGGCAGGCTCTCTGGCAGGCTCTCGGCTCTCTGCCAGGCTCTCTGGCAGGCTCTCGGCTCTCTGGCAGGCTCTCGGCTCTGTGGCAGGCTCTGTGGCAGGCTCTTGGCTCTGTGGCAGGCTCTCGGCTCTGTGGCAGGCTCTCAGCTCTGTGGCAGGCTCTCGGCTCTCTGGCAGGCTCTCTGGCAGGCTCTCGGCTCTCTGGCAGGCTCTGTGGCAGGCTCTCGGCTCTCTGGCAGGCTCTCGGCTCTGTGGCAAGCTCTCAGCTCTGTGGCAGGCTCTGGGCTCTCTGGAAGGCTCTCGGCTCTCTGGCAGGCTCTGTGGCAGGCTCTCGGCTCTCTGGCAGGCTCTCGGCTCTGTGGCAAGCTCTCGGCTCTGTGGCAGGCTCTCGGCTCTCTGGCAGGCTCTCGGCTCTCTGGCAGGCTCTCTGGCAGGCTTTCGGCTCTATGGCAGGCTCTTGGCTCTGTGGCAGGCTCTCGGCTCTCTGGCAGGCTCTCGGCTCTCTGGCCGGCTCTGTGGCAGGCTCTCGGCTCTCTAGCAGGCTCTCTGGCAGGCTCTCAGCTCTCTGGCAGGATTCAGGCTCTCTGGCAGGTTTCTGGCTCCTTCCGTCTTGGCAGGGTGTGGCAGGGTGTTGGCTCTTCTGCTTTTTGTCTGGAAATGGATGAAGGCCTCATGGCCCTGCTTTATATATAGTCTAGGGGGCTGACCATAGGTTTTTGAACATGCTCAGTGTAAAAAGCCGGATACGGCCACCGGATCCGACTTTTTCCGGATCCGGCGCTTTCCGGCGTCCATAGACATGCATTGTTGCAAAAAGCCGGAAAGGCCAGATCCGACCTTTCCGACTTTTTCGCCGGAGACAAAAAAACGTTACAGTAGACGTTTTTTCCAGATGCCGGAATCGACTCGACGCCGGATCCGGCATCACACCGGAAGGAACGCTGGGCCATCCGGCGCCAATAATATTCAACAGGGGAAAAGCCGGATCCGGTTTCTCCGGTTTTCAATTCCGTTTTTTGGCGGAAGAGCTGGAATTCGCCTGAAACAAAATACCTGATGTGTGAAAGCAGCCTAATTCCGGAGTATATAGGTTGCAGTGTTAGGTAGGCAGGGGAGTGTAAGTCGCTCTATACATATCAGTGCAAGACCTACAGGCACTGTATGTGTGTATATGGATATTATTGCAGACATCAAGAGGGTCCATTCCATTACTGTCTACTGCTGCTGTGGAGCACCCGCTACGACTGTGGGGTACTGGGGCCGGGTTCAGGGTACTTAAAGGGGATGTGTCACGGCAGCAGTGACCTGGTCCGTGGCCCTGGGCATCCAATAAAAGGGGGATCAAGTGTAGTGACAAATAAAGCTAATGAAGTAATGTTCGTGATGCCACATGTGGTACTTGGACGATGCTGCTTAAAGGGATCTGCTGGGGCCGATGGTATTGCAGCAGAGTTGGTATAGCTCCCCACAGGTAGAGCTTAGTACCCAGGGCTCCCGATGCAGTTGGTAAGGGATGATAGATGGTGGCGTGCAGGAAATAATTGGAGGACACAGGATTTGCAGTCTCTTTACCTTTTACTGGTGAAATTGCAGTCCAGGGCACAGGTTACAGGTGATCTTTTGAATCCGGGCAGCCTGGAAGCAGTTCAGAATCCTCCTAGCCAGGTGGGGTTGGAAGCCTTCCTTTCTGTGCTGAATTCTGGGTTCTTGATGCATTAGCTTTCCTCAAGTCACTCTCTCAATCTGTTCCTTAGGTGGACCTCTACCCGCATTGGAGGCAGATCGAGCTTTTTTACAGGTGTCCCTTTCTTCTGGTGACCCCAGGTTCTAATCTGATGCTGTGCCTTCGGTGTCAGTTGTGGCTAGAAGACCTGCAATCTCCTGCCCTCTGGTTTCTGCTGTGGGGCATACAGTTCCCACACAACCTCGGACCCCGGTGTCAGGCTTCTTGCGCTCAATCCTGGGAGTAAGCTTATTCAAAGCTCCACTCCCAGTTTCTCTCTCCTCACATGCTTGCTCTCCCTTCACTGTCTCACACAGACTGCCTTCTAACACCTCCTCCAGACCAGAACTTATAGAGAAGTTACCCTGAAACCTTATCTAGAGCTCCCCCTTCTGGCCTGGAGTCAGGAAAGTGTTGTATGCTAGTGTTACCTGCTAAGGGGACTCCTTCTCGCTGCCAGGCATGGCATCACCCTCCCAGGGAGGCAGGCAATAAGGCTGCCGTCACACTAGCAGTATTTAGTCAGTATTTTACATCAGTATTTGTAAGCCAAAACCAGGAGTGGGTGATAATACAGAAGTGGAGCATATGCGTCTATTATACTTTTCCTCTAATTGTTCCACTCCTGGTTTTGGCTTACAAATACTGATGTAAAATACTGACCAAATACTGCTAGTGTGACGGCAGCTAATACTTCCATTTGCCCTGATGTGCCCAAACAGTAAAAAAAACACAAGTGACAGGAACTTATCTAGTCTGCCCCCTTTTTGGAACTAATCTACAGTTTCCTGTAAGACTAAGTAAATTAGTAGTGCATGGAGGTGTGGTAGAATTTGAAGCAATTTCTCACACACAAAGTTGGGGTCATCTCGTGCGGGACACTGTGCATTATTGGTACAATGCAGAAATTTGTGGATGGCCTCAAAACGCGTCCGGGCTATGTCCATTCGGAACACTGAAGTGTTGTATAAAATATAGTTCTGGCTTCTTCAGGATCCCCATGTGAAGGACCAGGCTCCAAAACTGCATCATTTCAACTGCATCTACAGGAGACCAGTTAGAAAATGATGAACCGGGGTTTTGCGCCAAAAATGGATTGGCATGTAAATTAGTTTTGTCCTCCATGAGGTTAATAAAATCCCCACAGAAAAAGACTTTGAAAAAGTCTATTTCTGTTAGGCCGGTGGTGTCAAACTTGATTTCTGATTCTGCCACAAACTCAGGAATCAGAGGCTAATAATTTTTGGGGTGTGAGGGCCATATGGGGTCTGCAGTGGGGAAGGCTGGTTCATCTTCAGGAGTCGGTGCTGAGTCATCTTCTGTCCTGGAATGTCTGCTTGGCAGTTCCGCAGGACCCGAGGAGGAAGATGAGGAAGAGGATGAAGAATCCGAAAAGTCAATAAATGTGGCATCCTCTCCCTCTCTATCAGTGCTGGAGGCAAGGAAAGCATATGCTTCCTCCACTGAATAGCGCTGTTGGGACGAGCGGGACTTTTTTTTGTAAATATGGTGCTTTGTGTGTACTTTATTTATAACTGTATGTGTGTGGGGGGATAGTGATTGGTCTAAACTTTTATCTGAAAAGAAAAAGCTAAAAGCACAAAAAGGAAAATGGAGAAAAAAAATGCCTGTGAAAAGAAAAGTGTAAAACAGTAGTGTCACAGGGTCCTTCTCCGGTATTAGACAATCAACAGAGCAAGAGAATAGTGAACAATCCCAAGCCCTTTAACTAGGCAAAAATACGAAAGGTCCATATACAATTCATCACACAAAGGATAAGATAGTCCAGAAGCTGAATGCAGTTCAGTAAGAGGATAAAAGCCCTGGGAGATGAGAGTCCAACATTCCAGCAGTGAAAAAAGCAATAATGAACTAGATACCGATTGGAAAAAACCAACAAGATCCTACCAATATAATGGGAACACAGCTATAGTAGGAATTAAAACTTAACCTTTAATCTGTACAAGGTAAAATAGTAATAAACAATAACAAACAATGTCACCCCAAACAAAACAAACTATAATGGTATTAAATGATATGACTTGTAAAGTAAAATATCACTTATGGGTGATACCAAGATAGAATATAGGTGAGACCAGTAGTAGCGAATATACTGTCCCACACTGTAAAGGTACCTCTGGTTATTAACACAGGCCCATAGGTGCTAGAGAGTGTTAAATAAGGTAACCCTGTATGTATGGGTATTGGCAGGTACCAAAAAAATCATTAATATACATGCAGGAGGGGAATGAGGCAATTGAGAAGAAAATCATATATATCATAAATATAAATATAAAAAAAGGAACAATCTCACCAAATGCCAGAGCTCACGTAGGAATAGCCCATAATTCGCGAAGTGGAAAAATCCATAAATCAGCGATGTCAGGAGGAAATACCCTGTCACTCCCTAAGGGGACTAACCATAAACCTGCATTCCCAAACTCCCGCCCTTACAAGGGCAGTCCACAGCTACCCCTGAACAATATCATGCCCTGCACTCTCCCTGTTTAGAATGTCCCGACGCGTTTCTTCGCAGGCCGAATCATCAGGGGACTTGCCTGCCTGGGAGCTAAAGTGCATGAGTGCTAAAGTGAAGGACAAAGAAACCTGCCACCCTCCATGTTAGACTGAGGAGAGTGGGAGGAGCTATACATCCGTTTAAATGGTTTAGTGGAAGGCATAATTAACCAATCACATGCTAAATACAAAGCATGTGATCGAAAATTGATTTGAACAGATACCCAATGCAGCGATATGTAATTAAACCGATGATCAGACAAAGGAGGACGCAAGATACTATAATCAGTAGTACCTGTAAGGCACTGGTCCAGAATCAAGACGCCACCGGTACAAAGGAAGAGACACGAGGGAGCAGCTTCCGGTAATAGCGGAGATATTGGTTGCCAGGTAACAAAGACGCTGGCACATACCACAACGCGCCGGAAATTGATGATTTGTATGTCGGAGCCAGACTGAATATGAGGAGACGGACTAAACAAGGCTGAGTCAGAGGGGGACATGTTCATTGTTTCCTCCCCTGAACTTGTCTGTTTCGTAGGGGGTAAACTTGATCTAAAAAACCACCACTTTGTGTATTATCTCCTCTGTCAGTGGCCCCTCGAGCACCTCGGCCTCTGCCCCTCCCCCGATGTTTCCCTCTATAGGGTCTAGGCCTATTATCAGTTTCGGAAAGGTCCGTATCGGTGGATGATAATTCCGTCTCTCTATCCGGTGGAGTAGTTCTGGGAATCAAGACTAAATACGCCTTATTATCTTTAAAGTCCTGGATATCTCTCAGGTACTGGCGATGCTTCCTCTCCTTCAGATGGTACTGAAAGTCCCCCTCTGACTCAGCCTTGTTTAGTCCGTCTCCTCATATTCAGTCTGGCTCCGACATACAAATCATCAATTTGTCCGACCAACATATTGATGACTGGGAAATGGCAGTTTTGCGTAGGGGGCTCTCTTTTGTTCCTAGCACTGATTTTGATTTATTTAGAGCGGTGAAAGATCTTAATCTTTTTCTGCGGAAATTGAGGTGGAAAAAATCCTTTCAGAGACAGGATTCCCGTCTAGCTTCTGAACTTGGTATTTCAGTTGACATGTTACCTGATGTTAGACTTTTGAATAGCATTGGTGAAATTGAACCCAATTCCCAGGGCTTGGGACCCTTTACACAATTAAAAGCTAAAAGTACCACAATGCCAGCTAACATGGGTGATATTTCAGCAATTGACATCTTCTCAAATCTTGTCACTATGGAATTGAGGGAACTTTCTTTAAGTCACATACCAAGTAACTTCAATTGCTCGAGGCAAGAAATAGAGGCCATTAAACGGCTAGAACAAAACACTAATATAGTGATTAAGCCCTCCGATAAGGGGGGCAATGTGGTTATACTTGGCACTAAAGACTACCAAGAGATGTGTCAGTCTATCTTGACGGATAGAACAACATATGAAATCCTCTCATGTAACCCCACAAATGAATATTGTGCCGAGTTGAGAACAATCCTACAAGAAGGTTTAAATGATGGGATTATTAACAAGACAGAGTTTGATTACATTCTTCCTAAAAACCCAGTGACTGCTACCTTTTACGGCCTCCCGAAGGTACATAAGGGCCTACACCCACTCAGAGGTAGGCCCATTGTATCGGGGGTAGGTAGCCTCTGTCAGAATGCAGGTATTTACCTGGATCGTATCCTGTCACCTTTCGTTTCGGCGTTGCAGTCATTTGTAAAAGATACTCCGGATTTGCTGCGGCGCTTGGATGGTCTCACTATTAGCCTGGAATCATCTCTTGCTAGTATTGATGTGGAGGCTCTTTATTCCTCCATCCCTCATGACAAAGGCTTGGAGGCAGTACAATATTTCCTCAATACCAGGGGCCAACAATACTATCAACATAATTGTTTTGTACTTAAGCTCCTCCGGTTTTGTCTTACACATAACTATTTTGTTTTTGATGGGCGGACCTACCACCAGCTGAGGGGGACGGCAATGGGGAGTCCATGTGCCCCTGCCTACGCCAACCTCTTCCTCGGCTGGTGGGAAGAGACCCTGGTTGTGGATACAGGCCTTGAGGAAAGTGACTCGTCGTTGTATCGTGTGTCCGAATTGTGGACACGATACATCGACGACATTCTGATTGTCTGGCGAGGCACGGAGGAGGGATTTACTGCCTTTGTAAACTCTTTAAATCGTAATGATATTGGTCTTTCTTTTACTTCGGTTTTTGACACCTGCTCTTTACCATTCCTTGATATCCTGATCACAAAGGGTGGGGGTGGAGAATTACTTACTTCCACATTCAGAAAGCCTACAGCTACCAATTCGCTTTTACATTGGGATAGCCACCATCCAGTACACTTGAAAAGGGGGATCCCGAAAGGGCAGTATCTCCGGACCCGGAGAAATTGCTCTGACAATGGCGTGTTTGAAATACAATCCCAGGAATTGAGAGAGCGCTTTTTAGCCAGAGGCTATCCTCAAGGTGTTCTGAGTAAAGCATACCATCATGCAAAGAGTAGGGACCGTGCCGATCTACTCAATCCTGCCCCCAAAAAGCAGGGAGACACTTGCGTCCGTTTCATTACCACCTACGATAATGGGGCCACTCGAGTAAGGAACATCCTTAGTAAGCATTGGTCTATCCTCCAGATGGACCCGGACATTTCCGATCATCTGGGAGATGCCCCCATGATTACATACAAGAAATCTAGATCATTACAAGACAGAATTGTTCATAGCCACTTCACTAATCCCTCCAGGGATACTTGGCTCAAAAGCAGTGTCAAGGGGTGCTACAAATGCGGGCATTGTACAGCATGCCAATATGTTGATAACAGCAGATCCTTTGTCAGTAATGTAACGGGCAAAGAATAACCCATGAAACAGTTCATTAATTGTAGCACCAAAGGGGTGATCTATAGGGCCTCTTGCACTTGTGGTATGGAATATATTGGCAAGACGATCAGGGAATTTAAAAGACGGATTGGGGAACATGTGGGCGATGTG
Source organism: Ranitomeya variabilis (assembly GCF_051348905.1). Classification (NCBI taxonomy): domain Eukaryota; kingdom Metazoa; phylum Chordata; class Amphibia; order Anura; family Dendrobatidae; genus Ranitomeya; species Ranitomeya variabilis. Next base: position 562,857,877 of record NC_135236.1, on the reverse strand, counting down.
TCCCACAAAAGAGACACATCTGTGTCTCGACACATCAACCAGTTGCATGATGGACAAATTAAGAACTTACGGTTTGTAGCCATAGAAAAGGTCACTATGCCCATCCGAGGAGGCAACTGGGATCAGTTGCTGCTCCAGAAGGAAGCTAAATGGATCTTTTATTTAAACACTGTATCACCTCATGGTCTGAATGACCAAATCAATTATGGTTGTTTTCTCTAAACTAACTTCTGTAAAGATGTTTTATAAAGATTTTCTCTGTGTTCCTTTATTAATAATTTAGGTGCTAGTATATACGGTTTATGTGCCCTCCCAAAATCCTTTTGTTGTCCCCCCTTTTTTTATTTGTATGAGTATTGTCTGTATCATCTTTCACATCCCTTGTGAATTCTTGGGGTTATCTAAGCGAACATACCTGCAGTTGTAATATGTTTTTTGACTACCTGGGTTTTATATTGCATAATTAAATAAAAACTACTATAGAGTTATTTTCATTTCGTTATGGGACTCATGCATTTTGACTTAATGGTAGCTTTATCTGCATGTTTATACAGTCGGATAGCTATGTCACGGCACCTGACTGGTGAATACCAGTGACATGTAGGTACTTTATAACAATCCCTCTAATAAAGACACAGTACTGATACTTTGTAAACTCATACTTATTCTCTCTGCATTTTTTGTGATTGTGCAGAGTGTGGTGATTCTGCCAGTACCGTGGCGCTTTGTTGAAAATTGTTTTCAGTGCGTCGTCTTTTAGCGCATTATAGTACAGGGCAGCGTCTGGGTAACCTAGCGATCAGCTGGAGTTCCTACGCGTCCGGATCTGTGACAGCGTCAGCATCATAGTACGGGGCGGCGTCTTGGTAACCTAACAACCATGACTTCCAGTTCCGGCGCGTCCTGTCTATTAGCACTTTCATCATAAACATGCAGCTGTATCCAGGTAACCTAGTAATTATCCTCTGGTCTGGCGCGCCCTAGGGCCTAGTAGCACATTACAGGGCAGCGTCTGAGTAACCTGGTAACTACTATTTCCGGTTCCGGCGCGTTGTGGTATGTGCCAGCGTCTTTGTTACCTGGCAACCAATATCTCCGCTATTACCGGAAGCTGCTCCCTCGTGTCTCTTCCTTTGTACCGGTGGCGTCTTGATTCTGGACCAGTGCCTTACAGGTACTACTGATTATAGTATCTTGCGTCCTCCTTTGTCTGATCATCGGTTTAATTACATATCGCTGCATTGGGTATCTGTTCAAATCAATTTTCGATCACATGCTTTGTATTTAGCATGTGATTGGTTAATTATGCCTTCCACTAAACCATTTAAACGGATGTATAGCTCCTCCCACTCTCCTCAGTCTAACATGGAGGGTGGCAGGTTTCTTTGTCCTTCACTTTAGCACTCATGCACTTTAGCTCCCAGGCAGGCAAGTCCCCTGATGATTCGGCCTGCGAAGAAACGCGTCGGGACATTCTAAACAGGGAGAGTGCAGGGCATGATATTGTTCAGGGGTAGCTGTGGACTGCCCTTGTAAGGGCGGGAGTTTGGGAATGCAGGTTTATGGTTAGTCCCCTTAGGGAGTGACAGGGTATTTCCTCCTGACATCGCTGATTTATGGATTTTTCCACTTCGCGAATTATGGGCTATTCCTACCTGAGCTCTGGCATTTGGTGAGATTGTTCCTTTTTTTATATTTATATTTATGATATATATGATTTTCTTCTCAATTGCCTCATTCCCCTCCTGCATGTATATTAATGATTTTTTTGGTACCTGCCAATACCCATACATACAGGGTTACCTTATTTAACACTCTCTAGCACCTATGGGCCTGTGTTAATAACCAGAGGTACCTTTACAGTGTGGGACAGTATATTCGCTACTACTGGTCTCACCTATATTCTATCTTGGTATCACCCATAAGTGATATTTTACTTTACAAGTCATATCATTTAATACCATTATAGTTTGTTTTGTTTGGGGTGACATTGTTTGTTATTGTTTATTACTATTTTACCTTGTACAGATTAAAGGTTAAGTTTTAATTCCTACTATAGCTGTGTTCCCAACATTCCAGCAGACAGAGGATAACATAGTACACATACTCTTCTTTCTGAGGTGCTGTGATCACATCATAGTTCCACACAGGATCTGATCTGTGTCTCACCTCCCTGATATTTTAAAAGTCCCCACCCTCATTCACAGGTTAGGAGGGGGAAGGTCGCAGGGGCTCATTGTTTCAACAATCTAGTTCAATATGTCATTAGCATATTAGCAAACAGGATTATTCAGTGACCCTGTGAGAAGACAACAATACTGTACTGTGGAGGCTGATATCAGATGGCAACCACAGCGATTCATCAATTAGCAAATAACCCCACCTACAAGAGAACACCATGATAACCAGCAAAATATTAATACGAAAAAAATGATATCCACATACCATATCCCACCATCACCTCTCCCCCCCTCTTAATAAGTGAGCACGCCATGAGGTCTACACAGACCTCTGGCCTGCTCACTTTAGTCCACATTGCTTCACTGTTTATAGTTCCTTGTACAGTGGCAGGGGTTGCAATAATCATGAGCACTTGTCCATAAATTCCCGGGTCCTGGCTTTATGGTCATACCAGAATTTTTTGTCTGGACTGGGCCATTCGCTGATGTTCTTTAGCCAAGGTAGCTAGCTGGGCGAGACGGTCTCTGAACTCTAGTGCACTTGAGATGGAGCTCTGAGCATTCACTGCGCAAGATAACTTGTGAAACGCGGGTTATGCGCAAGCACACTAATGGATATGACCTTAGTTCTAATTCCGGGGCATCTTCAGACACGCTAGCGATGCCTGCCATAACCGCCTTTCAGCTGGTAAGATTTAAAATTTGATTATGATACCCATAAATAGGTTAACTGCCCCACATCGGGTACACTCACCTTGAAAAAGACACCTTGAGTGTCGGAACGCGTGGGTCCCTCTTTCTTCTACCTGGCTGCATCGCTGCTCATAGGGCCAGGGGGCGACGACAGTGGACTGTTAGGGTGAAGTATTGTACATATTGTACATGTCTTTTGTTGGATTCTCTACCTGTTTACCTTTGTCCAGCTATTTACACATGTAGTATAAGAGTATGTGCACACGTCAGGATTTCTGAAATTTCCTGAAGAAAACCGGAAATTTTCTGCAAGAAATCCACATGTTTCTTTTCGCTTTTTTTTTCCCGTTTTTTCCGCATTTTTTTTAGCATTTTGCAAGCATAATTAGCTTGCAGAATGCTAAAGTTTTCCAAGCGATCTGCAGCATCACTTGGAAAACTGATTGACAGGTTGGTCACACTTGTCAAACATAGTGCGTGACAAGTGTGACCAACTTTTTACTATAGATGCAGCCTATGCAGCATCAATAGTAAAAAGATATGTTAAAAATAATAAAAAAATAAAAAAAAGGTTATACTCACCCTCTGATGGCCCCCGATCTCCTCAGCTGTTGCTTTGTGTGTAGGACCTGCAATGACGTCACGGTCACATGACCGCGATGTCATCGCAGGTCCTTCACACAGAGCATCTATAGGAACGGAAGAGAGAGCATGCACCGATGAGAGGCGGGAAGACTCCGGGGCCATCAGAGGGTGAGTATATCACTATTTTTTATTTTAATTCTTTTTTTTTTTACCAATTATATAGTGCCCAGTCCGTGGAGGAAAGTCTCCTCTCCTCCACCCTGGGTACCAACCGCACATGATCTGCTTACTTCCCGCATGGTGGGCATAGCCCATGTCGGAAGTAAGCAGATCAATGCATTCCTATGTGTGCGGAATCCCCGCGATTCCGCAAATTAATGAACATGTTGCTTTTTTTTCTGCAATTCGATTTTTTCGCGGAAAAAAATGCAACATTTGCACAAGATATACGGAATACACTGAAAATAATGGGAGGCATATGTAAGCGTTTTTTTTTCGCGTTTTTATCGCGATAAAACGCGAAAAAAACGCAAGAAATCCTGAACGTGTGCACCTACCCTGAGGCTCAAGCCTGGAAAATCCATACTACTAAGAAACAAATTTATCTACCTTGTAGTTTATTATCTACATATATCCCCTTAAGTTCTGTTGCTGCCTTACTAGCCCTATAGATTTAATGTATTTAAGATCACAGGATTTTAATAGCCTATAGGCTTGGTGCAAATTTATGTATAGCCAGGAGTTGTATATATACGTATATCATTATTGAATACTGTATTGTAACATTGGATATACCATGTATGCTCCATTTTTTGGAATGTTTTTAGATGTTTTTAATTGTGTGTAGTGTTTTTGGTGTGGAAATAAAATATTTTGCAATTTTGCTAAAATAATTTTTGTGGTGATCCTATCTTTTATGCATGTACTTTTCCTCTTTAATGTTTTTGTTGAACTCTAGAACATAGGGAATGATGGGCATTCCGGTATCGGCGATATCTCCCTCCAATTCTTCTTTCAGAAGAGTGAGAGACTCACATACCTTCTGGCCAAACAGATTGCTCCCCGGTGAGGTCTGATGTCATGGTGCTTGAAGGGCCTGTAGTTGGGTGACTGCTCCCACAAAATGACACTGTAACTTCCCAATGTCATTTCCAAGGAGGATATCTGTAGGAAGTCCTCCCATAACTCCAATCCAACACAGTTTTTCTCCAAAACCATAATCCAAATGTACTAAAGCTTGCTGTATATATTTGCGGACACCTCCCGCCAAGACAATGGGAATTCCCGAGCCCTGGTGAATTGCCTCATGTCGAACTACACGGGGGTCAGCAATAGTCAGGAATGCCCCCATATCTCTAAATCCCACAATGTATCCATCAATTAAGACATCCTGCAGGTGGAGTTGCCGTTGCTTTGTATTTCTGAGGGACAAAGGCCGGAGTCCGTACACTCCAGGAGGGGTATCTATGGTGCCGTGGTTGGTGGTCCACTCTGGTGGGGGTGGTGGTAGCTCTTCCTCAGGTGGGGTGGAGTGCACAAGATGCACTGGATGAGGTGGGGCTGCGTGTGGCTCCCTCCGAATCCTTGAGGGACAGCCAGACTGCAAATGTCCAGGTTGCCCACACCCATAACATCTCCTCTCTGTGATACCCCCAGGTCGTGGTCGGAACTGTTGGGGCCCAGGATTTTGAGGCATGATTGTCATCTGCTTGCGACTAGGTGGAAGGGCAGATATAATCGGAGGGGGACGGGGCGCGGGAGTAGGCCATGGTTCATTGTCTAGAAGCCTCCTCCATTGCGGTCGGATAATAAGGGCTTCATCGGCCAGGGCTGCAGCTCTATCCACGGTACACGGCGAGCGCTCCCGGACCCATTCCCATACGTCTGTGGGGCACGTGGCAAGAAATTGTTATATAGGGAATGTAAGTATAACATCTTCCACAGTAAAGGCGTTTTCGGCTTCCAGCCATCTCCGACATGCCTGGAACATCTTATGTGCATACATCCTAAACGATCCCCCCGTGGTGCATGGGAGGTCTCCGAACTTGGCCCTATATGAGTCTGGAGTGATAGCATAGTAATCTAGGATAGCCCGCTTTACAATGTTATAATCCCGATTCCGCTGGGAGTCAATGGTTCGGTAAGCCTACGCCATGCTTCTGTTCAGGAGTCCCACTAACAAATGCATCCAGCCAGAGTGGGGCACCTCCATCACAGCACACTGCTGCTCAAAGTCCTTGAAGAACCCCTCCACATCTCCGGAAGCCTCATCAAATGGCTTAAACTCTGTCCGGGTGATCCGTACAGGTTCCCGGATCGTTGGGTTTACACTCCACATTGCATTACTCCCTCTTTCAAGCTCCATTGCTTCTTGTCTCCGCTGTGCTCGGCGAGCAGCCTCCTCCTGATACTCCTGAGAGACACCTGGGCCCAGAATCGCCATCTTTTCTTTGTACTACACCACCCACTGGCTTTTTGGGGTGGGGATCCTTGTCTCCTGGGCTTGTCCTTCAGACATATGGGAGGAGGTGGTCTGGCTAGCACCAACCAGTAGATCAATTAAGGCCTCTTTAGTCAGTCCCTGGTAGTTCAGGCTCAGGTCTCTGGCTCTCTCCTGTAAACTGAATACAGTCCAATTACTGTATTGACTCTGTGTTGTGGTTCTCCAATTGGTTACGCTCTGTTGATCCTGCCACTGCCACCAGTTGTCCAACAATCCAGCAGCCAGAGGATAACATTGTACACTCTTCTTTCTCTCTGAGGTGCTGTGATCACATCATAGTTCCACACAGGATCTGATCTGTGTCTCACCTCCCTGATATTTTAAAAGTCCCCCTCCTCATTCACAGGTCAAGAGGGGGAAGGTTGCAGGGGATCATTGTTTCAACAAGCTGGTTCAATATGTCATTAGCATATTAACAAACAGGATTATTCACTGACCCTGTGAGAACAACAACACAACAATACAGTTCTGTGGGGGCTGATATCAGATTGCAACCACAGCCATTCATCAATTAGCAAATAACTCATCCTACAAGAGAATACCATGATAATCAGTAAAATGTTAATACAAATAAAATGATATCCACATACCATATCCCACCATCACAAGTAGGCACGTGCTTTGATAAGTGAACTGCATCACTTATCAAATTTCGGCGGCTGCTGGATGTGCGCACCGAGGTGCAGAAACGCTGCAGATCCGCAATTGATTTACAGTACAATGTAAATCAATGAGAAAAAAAAAAATGCTGTGCACACTTTGCGGAAAATCCGCTGCGGAAACGCTGCGGTTTAAAAGAAGTAGCATGTCACTTCTTTTTTGGGAATCTGCAGCGTTTTTGTACCCACTCCATTATAGAAAACCGCAGGGGTAAAAACCGCAGCAAATCCGCAAGAAAACCGCAGCAAAAACGCACAAAAAAACGCAGTGGAACCGCACAAAAAAACGCAGGTGCGTTTTCTGCCAGGAGAGGCAGAATCCGCACCAGAAATTCCTAAGCCTAATCCGCAATGTGTGCACATAGCCTAAAAGTGTGAAGTGCATTCATTGTGAGAATTCAGAAGCCTGCAATGTAAGTATTCAGCTCACTGTCAAGATTCAACTCTGCAGGTTCCAGTAGTCACCACATGGATACTTCACTCATATGCGATTTTCATACTTATGGTCCTGTGGCAACGAGCTTCTCTTCCTGTTTCTCTCAGTTTTTCACTGAGCTTTAGTGAGAGCAGCTCGCTGTTACATGAATATGTGTAAATCACATATGTGCTTGGCAGGGGGGCACCAAACTGAATTCTTGCCCCGAGTGCCAGAAAACCTAGATACACCTCTACTTTGGGGTCATCATTTTAGCCCCTCTGCCCTACACAGCTCACTAGGGAACGGACTAGGTCAGAGTTGATCTTTGAGGATCAAAGCATCTGTAGATGTTTATTTTCTTTTAAAGCAAGATGGAAACAGACCTCATCTCTCTGGTTTTTCCCATTCTCTTTTAATGAGGTACTGCACTTTTTTCCCGTAGATCTCCTATCTTCCGAGTGGGATAGTGATTTTATGGATTTCTGTACTTCCATCCTGATCAGAGCCCTTAAACTGGATGCAAAATTAGGGGACTCCACTGAAATAGTTAGTTCTATACATGATTGACACAATTTCTTTGGCCATGTTCTGGTGAGCCCCGGTCTACAGAGGGGACACTCCCTGAGGTTATTTTTTTCCGTATACTTCCTAGGGGTCCCCTATCTCCCTCCCCACAAAAAAGAGGAAAAAAAGTAAAAAGGGGTTTTCCATTAGCACGCTGGACTTTCTGAAAGATCACTCTCCACTCAGAAGATTTTCAAGGGTACCGAATCGGGAAGCTGGATCACATCTGAAAGATCTCCCCTGGAGACTGCGGATTCATCCACTCTACTGGAGCTGTCCCAGCTTGACCTGGATTATGCGGTGTCTAGCACACCGCCTGACTGACCCCCCACCAACCTGCACATGGTTGTGGGGGTGCCTGTTTCCTGTGGGATTGACTTAGGCGTCGCTTCTCCTCCATCTTCTGCTGCTGAAGCAGCGATTTATGCACCTGCTGTGCCTCCAAAGCGACACCAGCCCGGGCCTGCCAGTGCTCGACCCCTTTACATAGGCTTGGGGACCGCCAGCAGGTGCATATAGCAGCTTCTGGTACCCGCTCCCAGACGTAGGGGTTATGACGCCGGCACGACTTCCAAGATCATGCACTGGACCTATGCACTGCCGGGGACGCACAGCCGTCAGAGAGCAGCCTGTGAGAAAACGCCGATGCCCCGCTCCCTCGGGAAGGACACCCACAATGGGTCCTGCCGTGGCACTTCCAGCTTTTACTGGTGCTGGCCGCAGCTGAACCAATGCCCCGCCAGGAAACCGACCGGCCCAGGTCTGGAAACAGTTCTTTCTTTCTCTTTTCCTTCCATTTTTTTTTTTTTCCACCAGCACACATCATGCAACCGTCAGGCACCAGCTTGTGTGCAAACACTAGTGCCCCGCTCACGCTCGCTTATGGAGGACACCCAGGTGGGACTTGCAGCGGAGCTTCCAGCTCCTTCTGGTGCCAGCTGCAGCGGAGATGGTGCCCTGCCAGACACCGACCGGCCCAGGGCTGGGAAACGTTTTCCTTTTTTCACCGATGTCTTCTTACCGAAGGTTCCCCATCAATGACAGGAAACCAACTGATGCAGAGAGAGGTACCACCCTTTTTATCTTGAAGGTTTCCTGTCCTTAAAGAGCGGAACCCTTTTCTCATTAACCTAAGAAAATAAATTACCACATTTTACAAACTATGCCTCTCAAAGAATTCATCTAGGGGTGCAGTGACACTGGTGTGTCACAGAATTGTATGCCATTGGACAGTGAAGAAAAAAAAAAATACAAATTTTTACCACCAAGATTTTGTGTTAGCCCCAGATTTTGCATGTTTATACTTGTAAATGAGCCAAAGAGGCACCAAATTTTGCCCCACAATTTCTGACGAATGTAGAAACACCCCATATGTGGCTGTACAGTACTGCTTAGCCACATGGCGAGACTCGGGAAGGACGGAGCGCTATTTGCCTCCTGGAGCGTACATTTTTCTGGAATAGTTTGCGGACTCCATATACTGTACAGAGCCCTTAAAGTGCTAGAAAAACAGAATCCCCACCTCAAGTGACACCATTTTGGAAATTATCCCCCTTTGCGAATTTATCAACAAGTGTTTTGAAGATTTGTACTCGATGGGTGTTTTCCAGAACCAAGAAGTAGTGGATGTTGCCGAGTGAAAATTGCAAACTGCTGTTATAGTGACCAGTAGTGTTGAGCGAGTATACTCATTGCTCAGGTTTTCCCGAGCATGCTCGGGTGGTCTCAGAGTATTTGTGAGTGCGCGGAGATTTCGTTTTCATCACCACAGCTGCATGATTTGCGGCTGCTGGACAGCCTGAATACATGTGGGGATTCCCTAGCAACCAGCAACCATGTGCTCAGGCTGGCTAGCAGCTGTAAATCATGCAGCTGCGTCAACAAAAACTACCATATATTGGTTTATTCAGTTGTGAAAAACAAAAAGACTTGAAGGAAATCTTAGTGTGTTGAATGATCATTCTAATGAACTTTTTACACCTATGCCTGTGACAGTGACAAGCGGGCCTCTTCTACATCTAGAGCAAAGAAGGTTTAGTTATCATCCCAGAAGAAGATTCTTTAAGGTACAAGCAACAATATTATTGAACTCTCTGCCACATGATATTGTAATGGTTGATTCACTAAAAAAAAAAAAAAAAAAAAAAAAAAACACAAGGAAGGCCTGGATTTCTTTACTGAAGATTGTTACATGTTATGGGACTAGATTTTGAGATGGGATGTTGATCCAGGGAACTTGTCCGGTTGCCGTAAGTGGAGTCGGGAAGGAGGATTGCCATTAATATGGGAAAATAAGCATCTGCCTCATAGGGTTTTTGGTGTACTGTGGAATAACATGTTAAGTCAGTGTTCCTCAACTGCAGTCCTCAAAAACCACCAAGAGATTGTGTTTTCAGGATTTCCTTAATACTGCACAGGTGCTGGAATTATCACCTCTCAAATACTAAGCAAATTCTGAAAACATGGTCTGTTGGTGGCTCTTGAGGACTACAGGTGGGGAACACTTAGGTTATAGGTCGAACTCAGGGGACTTCTATCTTCATTCAGCTTGAAGGCAACGTACACACATTCAGTATTTGGTGAGTATTTCATCTCCGTATTTGTAAGCCAAAACCAGGAGCAGGTGATAAATACAGAAGTGATGACGTGTTTCTATTATACTTTTCCCTCTGACTGTCTCTCTCCACTATTTGGAAGCCAGAACCAGAGGTAGAGAATTCACCAAATACTGATCATGTGAATGTGGCCCAAAGCCATGAAACCCAACAGTCTGATATAGGCTCATGTGGCTGTGGAGCTCAGGGCAGGAGACCCACTGCTACTATACAGACATCGCAGTATATTCTCACGCCCTCAATGGCGAACATGTGAAACTGGCTGCAATTTGTGTTTATATCTTGTTGAAACTAAATCAAAATGTTAAAAGGTTTCCCATACATTTTTATTCCATTCTGCAATTGTCTGTATGTCACCCTGTGAAAATGTTATATGCTCTGGCCCCCATCCCACGGTGTTACCAGGTTTGGAACATTAGCAAAACATTGAGAACGTGTGTAGACATTAGAATATTTTATTCTCATATCCTTATTGCACATAAACCACAACAGCAAAGAATGATGACTAGACGGGTATTTATTGCACAAAAATTGCCCATAAAATTGGGTTTAGTAATATAATACAGTGCATATTATTGAAAAATATTTACAAATACAGGAAGACAGCTCTGTACATTATACACATAATTTCTCCAAATAATTTAAGCATACAGACAACACCACCATTGCTTTCCAGCAATCCAGGAGGAGCAGATATTACACACATGCAGAATGAGTGGATGGTTTCTGCCAAGAATTTAAGACATTAACAAATGATCCAGAATTTGGTCAAGGCCATGAGCCTGAAAAACCTGCATCAAAGAGGAGTAGAGAATGTCAATTTGAAGCCCCCTTTATTTTATTAATGTCTTCTACTATAGTTGACCTTCATTAGACTGAGCAAAATATATTGGCAGGTTATTTTCCATTACTGCTGGTTCACTTTGAGAACACATGTAAAAGCAAAATAAGTGGTTCAACCATGCAGACCAATACTCTCCAGTGATGCAGATCACTCCACGGTGACATTTTATCCCGAAATCTTCATTAACGTAATGCAGGGCTTAATCTGCATCTGTTCACAAAAATGTTCAATAAGTAGAACAGTACCCGCAACACAATAGTAACCAAACGCTGAATAAATGATACAGGTTCACATGCAGAAACGGGGCAAGACTGCTGCATTATTACCTCGTATATCCATGCCCTCTGTTGTTCAAAATGGGATGAAGAAATGTAACTACGTGCCAGGATCTGAAGATGGCGGCAGGGGTGAAGGCCTCATCTATACAATATGCACAATGCTAATATGATAGTAGACCATCACTGGTTTTAGGTTTACAGTGATTCAAGGGGTCATTTTTTATTTTGTATTATAGCAGTGCCATTCTAATCAATATCCTTGGGGCTTACTGAGAATTACATAGCATTACAGACAATTACCGTACATCTATTATATCTCTATATCCAAATTCCAGGGACCGAATATGGCTTGAGTGAAGACAGGCGGATATTGGGATTGTATGCGTGACACCATCCAATCGGTAACATAATATAATGAAAACTAGAATCTGAGTGCTTAATTTATAGCTACTTAGCCAAGCGTACCAAAAAAATGAACCAATTGTCAGTTTGTTCCATTAAATGTTGCATGAAAAAAAATTGGAAAGCTTCTCCTCTTCCACCAAAATAATATAAAAAATGGAACTCCACAATATTTTTTTCTGTAAGATTTAGATGGAGTTTATCAGAAGAACCCATCCAGGACAGCAAGTATGGAGCCACAATATGCAGAATGTACTGCTTCTGAGTAATCTATAACATTACATACCATTATCTAGGATTTAAAGGGACTCGCCATATCATGGAGAATAAGGTGAATTGATGTAACTAATTTACATAGGCTGTGTGAGGTTATTTAAAAAAAACAGTGTTTTATTAAAAGGAGATTATCACTACAAGACTAGGTGTTATGTGTCCTGCTCAACTACTGTGGGCAACTCCCACTCCCACCACTGATTAACAGCTTTATGCCAATCTATCCCTGTACACAGAAAACTTTTATTCAGCGGTGTGGGCGAGATTACACAGGGCTCAGCTACGTATTATTTTTAATCTTTAAAGAGTCCATAATAACAGGGTCTGTACCACAGGACTGGCGTATAGCAAATGTGGTGCCAATATTCAAAAAGGGGACAAAAACTGAACTCGGTAATTATAGGCCAGTAAGCTTAACCTCTACTGTGGGTAAAATCCTGGAGGGCAGTCTAAGGGATGCTATACTGGAGTATCTGAAGAGGAATAACCTCATGACCCAGTATCAGCACGGGGTTACTAGGGACTGTTCCTGTCAGACAAATCTGATCAATTTCTATGAAGAGGTAAGTTCCGGACTGGACCAAGGGAACCCAGTGGACGTAGTGTATATGGACTTTTCAAAAGCTTTTGATACGGTGCCACACAAAAGGTTGATACATAAAATGAGAATAATGGGGATAGGGGAAAATATGTTTAAGTGGGTTAAGAGCTGGCTCAGGGATAGGAAACAAAGGGTGGTTATTAATGGAGCACACTCGCACTTGGTCGCGGTTAGCAGTGGGGTACCACAGGGGTCAGTATTGGGCCCTCTTCTTTTTAACATATTTATTAATGACCTTGTAGGGGGCATTCACTGCAGAATTTCAATATTTGCAGATGACACTAAACTCTGCAGGGTAATCAATACAGGGGAGGACAATTTTATATTACAGGATGATTTATGTAAACTAGAAGCTTGGGCTGATAAATGGCAAATGAGCTTTAATGGGGATAAAAGTAAGGTCATGCACTTGGGTAGAAGTAATAAGATGTATAACTATGTGCTTAATTCTAAAACTCTGGGCAATGAAAAAGACCTGGGTGTATGGGTGGATGACAAACTCATATTCAGTGGCCAGTGTCAGGCAGCTGCTTCAAAGGCAAATAAAATAATGGGATGCATTAAAAGAGGCATAGATGCTCATGAGGAGAACATAATTTTACCTCTATACAAGTCACTAGTTCGACCACACTTAGAATACTGTGCACAGTTCTGGTCTCCGGTGTATAAGAAAGACATAGCTGAACCAGAGCGGGTGCAGAGAAGAGCGACCAAGGTTATTAGAGGACTGGGGGGTCTGCAATACCAAGATAGGTTATCACACTTGGGGCTGTTTAGCTTGGAAAAACGAAGACTAAGGGGTGATCTTATTTTAATGTATAAATATATGAGGGGACAGTACAAAGACCTTTCTGATGATCTTTTTAATCGTAGACCTGAGACAGGGACAAGGGGGCATCCTCAACGGCTTTAAGCGTAATAACAGACGCGGATTCTTTACTGTAAGAGCAGTGAGACAATGGAACTCTCTGCCGTATGATGTTGTAATGAGTGATTCATTACTTAAATTTAAGAGGGGACTGGATGCCTTTCTGGAAAAGTATAATGTTACAGGTTGTATATACACTAGATTCCTTGATAGGGCGTTGATCCAGGATCTAGTCTGACTGCCATATGTGGAGTCGGGAAGGAATTTTTTCCCCAAAGTGGAGCTTACTATTTGCCACATGGATTTTTTTTTTGCCTTCCTCTGGATCAACATGTTAGGGCATGTTAGGTTACGCTGTGGGTTGAACTAGATGGACTTAAAGTCTTCCTCCAACCTTAATAACTATGTTACTATGTATGTAGCAACAAAAACGGATTTAATCACAACTGCGGCACCCAGTAAACTAAGTGATACATCGCTGGAATCAGGGTCTCCCTCCCTAGATCATGCTGCTCTCAGATTACCTAACAGAGCTGCTGACAGATTTCCTATAAATGTTCCTGCTTCCTTTAGAAGGCAGCTTGGTATGTACAGTAAATCTAGATATGTCTCCAAGCATCAAAACCCATTTTCTATAGCGCAGCACTGCAAAGCATAGTAATGTCCCCATCTGTAATGCTGAATTACACAGAAACAAATTTACCTAATTGCATGGGACTTATTTTCTCTGACCATGTACGAAGAAAAAAATATATATATATTTTTTTGCTAATTAAATATTAGTGAGAAATAAAATAACTAGTTACTGCATAAAGCAGCCGGGTACCTATGGATATTATTCTGCACTGGGTACAATGTCCTCTTGGAACTCTCGGGTTTTTCAGTCCGGACAATGAACCTACACCAATATATAAGTATCCTGCGTGGGCCGTTACACTAGCGCAGAGAAAAGTTTCCTGTAAGAAAAAGTTATTTCAATATTAAATCTGTAAGAAAATTCATGAATGAACCTGACAAGTGCCAGATAATAATAAAAAGTTCTACATTATTGGTAGCGCACAGAAAATAACAGACAGGATGAGAGCATGACCCCAGTTGCTCCGGAATTTACCAGTTTCCGTGTAGACCTGCAATTCTTTAGTTGGGCTCCATCATCAAATTTTGCATTCCACTAGCATAAAAGGGGTTAACAACAAATACAGCCACACTGTCCCTAAAACATATAAAATCTGATTTGCTGGATTCATAAAAAACACAGAAGAGAAAATAGTCAATCAGTAAGCACCTTACACACTCCTAGATCAGTGTAGGCATAGTGGTCAGATTGTGCCATGTCTACACAGGCGTTGGGCTACCACTGACAAGACGTCTGTAGAAACAAGTGGGTTAGTTCTTGCTGTAGAATTTATGCAATTATCTTTGCCAAGAGGTCTCATTTCTGTAAGAATACGATTTTAAAAAAATATATATTTTTTTTGTTTGTCCTTAAGTGAAGACATTTCTCTCAATACAAGCAGAAGAAATTCTGCATTCACTACAGCATGATCTCTGGGGGAAGGAGTCAGAAGAGGACCTGAGGAACGTTTGCAACTCCTGTTCTCATACCTGCTAAAGTATGAGTAGGACAGCCAAATGTTGTCAATGTTTCCAGAAATTTCCAGGAGGATGGTCAAACAAACCAGATCAGACTGTGGGTTTTTTCCGACAGTGACTTTGCCTAGGGAAACCTCCTGTTCACATTCCCCTAGGGGTCTTCCCTTCCATCTACAGAAATGTAAGATGCAAGTGGGTAATAAATACTGTGAGGCCATGTACAAGAGGCATTTGTAGGAGTCGGATTCTCTGCCCATAGTAAATAGCCATCTCTGCAATTCAATAGGATTTCGCCAATGTCAGTAAGGAACCAAATTTCTGTATTAAGTAATTTCATGTCACTTGGATAAACCTACAATACGGCTTCCATTTCCAAGGCGACCTTGTAAATAATGGACAGCCGTTCTTTGCTGAAGGTAATATTCTCCTTCTTCCATCACCTGCTCTTCCGGCATTTCAAGCTTAGTACGTAAAAGTGAGATTTGCATTGTAGAAAGCATTCATACAACGTCACAAGCAACTTTGTTCACTTTTCACCCTATTTACAAAAATTATTTTCAAAACGTTCATACAAAGAGGAAGAAAACTTTTCTGGAGTCTTTAGAAGCGCCTGAAATGCTGCAGTAATAAGGACCCCCATTTCTCCTGATTCCCAAGTTCTGTCTTCCTTCCATGATTCCTCCCAGCTAGTACAGATAATTATCTTCCTGAGCCGACCCCAAGTACTGCGATAAGACATAGTCCCCACTGGCTCCATTGTGATGACGCATCCCTTTCACAGAAGGATCTGGGCGACATACGGAGAGTGGGTGCTGGCAACTGCGGCGAGTAACGGAAGATCACTGGATTCAATTCTGGTGGGAAAAACAAACAAAAAACTATTTACTTACTACGCTACCATTTGTGGACGCTATAAGGACATACCACATGCACAATTAGATTCCAGGGGCTTCTGATAATTGTGATCTGAAAATCAAGGCTTCGATCACACAAACGTAGTGCTGGCTGTTTGGGAAACGGATTGCACACCAATATGGTCTTCGTTCACGTGAACGAACAATGTGTATGGAAAAATAAAAAAATCAGCATGTGCTTGTCTTATCTGTTTTTCAGGTAAAACTTCCCTATACATTTCAATGGGTATGGGGAAAAAAATAAAAATAGCCGTCATGTGGATACTATCCACCTGTCATTCATTTTTCACACGGACACTGCAATTCTTACCTTAGGAAACTATTTGGCTCTGTACGATTTCTTAATTATTGATGTATAAATACAAATGCAACATGGATGTCCAAAACGGATGTACAAATGACAAGAAGATGTAAACGTGAGCATGTTTGGAGGCGTTCAAACGAGTAAGTTCTAAGTCACACATGGACTGAATTCATTTTGGATGGTGCAACGAGTTGCATTTGCTCCCTGACATTTCATTCAGGTTTATGATGATGATGATGATGAAGATGATATTAAAAAAAAAAACAACAAAACCCTAACATTTCAGATGTAACGGCCAGGAGTTCAGTAAAGACGGCCATTTAAGCCACGTACTATAGATGCATAGCGGATTGTGTCAAGGAGATCTTACCCTAACACCATGCTCAGCTCCTTGACATGAACTCTGGTCTGGCCTTTTAGATATTCGGAAAGCATGCGGCTTTTGAAGTAGAGCTCTTGTAGTCGGTCTTCCAGATGCATGATACACTAAAGGAGAGAAAAGGAATTGTAAATTAAAAATGGAGATATCGCCTAACATCCCTAATAACTGCGGTGACAAGTGGGATCAAAAGTGCAAATTTCTGAGGTAATCGGCGCCATTCACCATGAGCCTGATAGAAGTCATGATATGCATAGCTTATTATCCACTAGCTATACTTACGAAGTTTGCTGATAAGTGGTGTCTGTAAAGCTGAAGAGTGGAATGAAGAAGGCTGGAGACCAGGCTGGATACCAGCACCTCCTTGCCCAACTTGTTATCAGTCGTCCTCCTCTGACTACTGGCCACTTGTACCGACCATTTATCTACGTCTGCAATAATGCAGACAGCCTCTGCAATGGGTTCATCCAAAACTGGATGCTATGGGTAAAACAAAACAAACAAGTTATTTCACCAGTGAGCAAATTACAATATTAAAGAGGTTGCCCAGCATAAAAAGCACGGTTATGGTGCAAGAGCTTTCCTATGGGTGCCTGATCACAATAATCATGTAGCTAAAACAGGCCTACGCAAACAAGCAATTAAATGAACGGCAGTCGGCAAACACTTTTGTCACCCTCCGGAATAGCAGGCTCCCCATCAGAGCCTTTTGTTGCTTGCTGGATTTCTGTCCCCAATGTGTGTGCCTTCCTACCTGCACAGCATGTGACAAGTCTGACATCAGGCACTGCCGTAACTTCTCCTCACTTCCAATTCCCTGCAGAACAAAGTCTGGTACATAGGACGAGCAATAGCCAGCTAACAAAGACCTCCCAAAGTTAGCAACATTGGGCTTTACAGAGTTGACTTCCACCAGTTTTGATCTGAAAAACAAAAAGTTGTTTATATAAGAGGTTAGAAGAAACAGAGGGTCTAACTAGAATCCACATGGAGAGACAGAGTGCCAAGACGGGGCAGTGAGACTTACAGACCAGGCAGTACTCCCCAGAGAATTGGAATATGCAAATGGCCTCTTCAGAGACAAGATGACTGGAAATCGACCACTACCTTTTGGCAATATCGACCCTTTAAAAGTGCCTTGCCAAATGACTTGGTATAAGAAGCCAAAACAAAAAGTCAATTTGCAGATATGTTTCGGAGTGTTTACCACTCACCAGTGCAACGCAGGAAATCAAAGGCTTGGCTAGGTGTGAGGTATACATACATCTATCTATCTATCTCCATACACAGTGGGGGAAATACGTATTTGATCCCTTGCTGATTTTGTAAGTTTGCCCACTGGCAAAGACATGAACAGCTTATAATTTTAAGGGTAGGTTAATTCTAGCATGTTAACATTGAGAGATAGAATAGCAAAAATAAAATCCATAAAATCAAATTGTATAAATTATATAAATTTATTTGTATTTTGTAGTGAGAAATAAGTATTTGATCCCGTACCAACCATTAAGTGTTCTGTCTCCTACAGACCAGTTACACGCTCCTAATCAACTTGTTACCAGCATTATAGACAGCTGTCTTACATAGTCACCTTTATTAAATACTTCTGTCCACAGACTCAATCAGTCAGACTCTAACCTCTACAACATGGGCAAGACCAAAGAGCTTTATAAGGATGTCAGGGACAAGATCAAAGGCATGCAAAAAGCTGGAAACGGGCTACAAAACCATAAGTAAGATGCTGGGTAAGAAGGAGACAACTGTTGGTGCGATAGTAAGAAAATGGAAGAAATACAAAATGACTGTCAATCGACATCGATCTGGGGCACCATGCAAAATCTCACCTCGTGGGGTATCCTTTATCATGAGGAAGGTGAGAGATCAGCCTAAAACTACACAGGGGGAACTTGTTAACGATCTCAAGGCAGCTGGGACCACAGTCGCCAAGAAAACCAATTGTAACACATTAAGCCATAAAGGTTTAAAATCCTGCACTGTCCGCAAGGTCCCCCTGCTCAAGAAGGCACATGTGCAGGCCCATCTGAAGTTTGCCAATGAACACCTGGGTGATTCTGTGAGTGATTAGGAGAAGGTGTGGTGGTCAGATAAGACAAAAATTAAGGTCTTAGGCAGTATTTCTCTTCCTCCAAACATGGCGAGTTGAGTTAATGCTAAAGACCCAAAGAACACAGTCCCCACTGTCAAGCATGGAGGTAGAAACATTATGTTTTGGGGGCACAGGACTACTTCACCACATCAATGGGAGAATGGATGGAGCCATGTACCGTAAAACCCTGAGTGACAACCCCCTTCCCTCCACCAGGACATTAAAAATGGGTTGTGGCTGGGTCTTCCAGCAAGACAATGACCAAAAACATACAGCCAAGGCAACAAAGGAGTGGCTCAAAAAGAGGCACATTAAGATCATGGAGTGGACTAGCCAGTCTCCAGACCTCAATCCCATAGAAAACTTATGGAGGGAGTTGAAGCTCCAAGTTGCCAAGCGACAGTCTCAAAATCTTAATGATTTAGAGATGATCCGCAAAGAGGAGTGGACCTAAATTCCTCCTGACATGTGTGCAAACCTCATTATCAGCATTGCTGTGCTTGCCAAAAAGGGTTTTGCCGCCAAGTATTAAGTCTCGTTTGCCAGAGGGATCAAATATTTATAATATATTACACACACACACACACGCGGTACGGAAAGTATTCAGGCCGCTTTAAATTTTTCACTCTTTTTTGAATATACCAAATGGCTGCAATGAAACAAATTTCATTTTTTATTCTAATTAATGTACACTCTGCAACCAATCTTGACTGAAAAAAAAAACAAATGCAGAATTTTTTTTAAATTTATTAAAAAAGAAAAACTGAAATATCATATGGTTATAAGTATTCAGACCCTTTGCTCAGACACTCATGTTTTAAACACATGCTGTCCATTTCCTTGTGATCCTCCTTGAGACAGTTCTACTGCTTCATTGGAGTCCAGCTGTGTTTAATGGTAGGACTTGGTTTGGAAAGGCACACACGTTGTGGATTCTGTTTTTGGGCTCCCTCTGGTAGTTACAGCTGGTACTGGGTGACTTTGGTGGGTTGCGGTCTCTGGTTTCCACCTGTCCATCAGAGGCTGGGTGTTTCCTATTTAACCTGGCTTTCCTGTCATTCCCTTGCCGGCTATCAATGTATCAGTGTGTCTCTGTTACCTTTGCTACCTGCTCCTAGGCCTTCAAGACAAGCTAAGTCTGGATTTCCCTGTTTCATGTTTGCTTTCATGTTTTTAGTCCAGCTTGCAGATATGTAATTCTCTGCTGCTGGTTGCTCTAGTGGGCTGAAATTACCACTCATGTACCATGAGTTGGCACATGAGTTCAAGTAATTTCAGGATGGTATTTTGAAGGGTTTTAAGCTGACCACGCAGTTCACCTTTTGTATCCTCTGCTATCTAGCTTAAGCGGGCCTCATTTTGCTGAATCTGTTTTCATAACTACGTTTGTGCCTTCCTCTCATTTCACCGTCATTATATGTGGGGGGCTGCTATTTCTGTGGGAATATTTCTCTGGAGGCAAGATAGGTCTGTGATTCTTCTGATAGGGGTAGCTAGATCTCCGGCTGGCGCGAGACGTCTAGAGTCCCCCCAGGAACGTTCCCCGGCTGCTGTTAGTTGAGTGTTGAGGTTCAGGATCGCGGTCAGCTCAGGTTCCATCACCCTAGAGCTCGTCCTGTTTTTGCCCGTGTTATGTGTTTAATTCCCTGCCATTGGGAACATGACAGTATAGCCGGCCCACAAAGTGTTAATTGTTTGGGCTGAAGCAGGAGAAAAAGAAGTGTTGAAGGGAAATTTTTTTTTTTTTTCCCCTCAGAGTTTTGCTGCCTAGCCCTTAATTGCTGTCTAGCTGCTTCTTACCTCCTCTTAACCCTTGAATGGCTCTGATCTTAGCTGTTTATCATGGATGTCCAGAGTTTGGCTTCCAGCCTGAATAATCTTGCTGCAAAAGTTCAAAACATACAGGATTTTGTTGTTCACACTCCTATGTCTGAACCTAGAATTCCTATTCCAGAGTTTTTTTCTGGAGATAGATCTACCTTCCTGAATTTCAGGAACAATTGCAAATTGTTTCTTTCTTTGAAATCTCGCTCCTCTGGAGACCCTGCTCAGCAGGTCAAGATTGTAATATCTTTCCTGCGGGGCGACCCTCAGAATTGGGCATTTGCATTGGCACCAGGGGATCCTGCATTGCTCAGTGTGGATGCGTTTTTTCTGGCACTGGGATTGCTCTATGAGGAACCTAACCTGGAGATTCAGGCTGAAAAGGCTTTATTAGCCCTCTCTCAGGGGCATGATGAAGCGGAAGTATATTGTCAAAAATTTCGGAAATGGTCGGTGCTTACTCAGTGGAATGAGTGCGCCCTGGCTGCAAACTTCAGAGATGGTCTTTCTGAGGCCATTAAGGATATTATGGTGGGGTTCCCTGCGCCTACAGGTCTGAATGAGTCTATGGCTATGGCCATTCAGATTGATCGGCGTTTACGGGAGCGCAAACCTGTGCACCAGTTGGCGGTGTCTTCTGAACAGGCACCTGAGACTATGCAATGTGATAGAATTCAGTCCAGAAGTGAACGGCAAAATTATAGGCGGAAAAATGGATTGTGTTTTTATTGTGGTGATTCAGCTCATGTTATATCAGCATGCTCTAAACGCACAAAAAAGGTTGATAAATCTTTTGCCATTAGTACTCTGCAGTCTAAGTTCATTTTGTCTGTAACTCTGATTTGTTCACTGTCATCCATTTCCGTCGATGCCTATGTGGATTCGGGCGCTGCCCTGAGTCTTATGGATTGGTCATTTGCCAAACGCTGCGGTTTTAGTCTAGAGCCTCTGGAAGTTCCTATTCCTTTGAAGGGAATTGACTCTACACCATTGGCTATGAATAAACCGCAGTACTGGACACAAGTGACCATGCGCATGACTCCCGTTCATCAGGAGGTGATTCGCTTCCTTGTACTGTATAATTTACATGATGTACTAGTGCTTGGTCTGCCATGGTTACAAACTCATAATCCAGTCCTGGATTGGAAAACAATGTCTGTGTTAAGCTGGGGATGTCAGGGGGTTCATGATGATGCACCTCTGATTTCAATCGCTTCATCTACTCCTTCTGAGGTCCCTGCGTTTTTGTCTGACTATCGGGATGTTTTTGAGGAGCCCAAGCTCAATTCGCTCCCTCCTCATAGGGATTGTGACTGTGCTATAGAATTAATTCCTGGCAGTAAGTTCCCTAAGGGTCGTTTATTTAATCTGTCAGTGCCAGAGCATACTGCTATGCGGAATTATATTAAGGAGTCCTTGGAAAAGGGACATATTCGTCCATCTTCGTCCCCTCTGGGAGCAGGTTTTTTTTTCGTGGCAAAAAAAGATGGTTCCCTGAGGCCTTGTATAGATTATCGCCTTCTGAATAAGATTACAGTCAAATATCAGTATCCATTGCCATTATTGACTGATTTGTTTGCTCGCATTAAGGGGGCTAGGTGGTTCACTAAGATAGATCTTCGCGGTGCGTATAATCTTGTGCGGATAAAGCAGGGTGATGAGTGGAAAACCGCATTTAATACGCCTGAGGGCCATTTTGAGTATTTGGTAATGCCTTTTGGACTTTCTAATGCTCCTTCAGTCTTTCAGTCCTTTATGCACAATATTTTCCGTGAATATCTGGATAAGTTTATGATTGTGTATTTGGATGATATTTTGGTGTTTTCTGATGACTGGGAGTCTCATGTTCTACAGGTCAGGAAGGTGTTTCAAGTCCTGCGGGCCAATTCTCTGTTTGTGAAGGGCTCAAAATGTCTCTTCGGAGTCCAGAAGATTTCTTTTTTGGGGTACATTTTTTCTCCTTCTACTACTGAGATGGATCCCGTCAAGGTTCAGGCGATTTGTGACTGGACATAACCTACATCTGTTACGAGTCTTCAGAAGTTCTTGGGTTTTGCTAATTTTTATCGTCGGTTCATTACTAATTTTTCCAGTGTTGTTAAACCTTTGACTGATTTGACTAAAAAGGGTGCTGATGTTGCTAATTGGTCTCCTACGGCCGTGGAGGCCTTTCAGGAACTTAAGCGCCGGTTTTCTTCTGCTCCTGTGTTATGTCAACCAGATGTTTCACTTCCTTTTCAGGTTGAGGTTGATGCTTCCGAGATTGGAGCGGGGGCGGTTTTGTCACAGAGAAGTTCCGATGGCTCGGTGATGAAGCCATGTGCGTTCTTTTCTAGAAAATTCTCGCCCGCCGAGCGCAATTATGATGTGGGTAATCGGGAGCTTTTGGCCATGAAGTGGGCATTTGAGGAGTGGCGTCATTGGCTTGAGGGTGCTAGACATCGTGTGGTGGTCTTGACTGATCACAAAAATCTGATTTACCTTGAGTCGGCCAGGCGTCTGAATCCTAGACAGGCTCGTTGGTCGTTGTTTTTTTCTCGTTTCAATTTTGTGGTTTCATACCTGCCAGGTTCAAAGAATGTGAAGGCAGATGCTCTTTCCAGGAGTTTTGTGCCTGACTCTCCTGGAGACTCTGGGCCTACTGGTATCCTTAGGGATGGGGTAATATTGTCCGCCGTCTCCCCAGACTTGCGACGTGCATTGCAGGAGTTTCAGGCGGATAAACCTGATCGTTGTCCACCAGAAAGACTGTTTGTTCCGGATGATTGGACCAGTAGAGTCATCTCCGAGGTCCATTCTTCTGTGTTGGCTGGTCATCCTGGAATATTTGGTACTAGAGACTTGGTGGCCAGGTCTTTTTGGTGGCCTTCCTTGTCAAGGGATGTGCGCACCTTTGTGCAGTCTTGTGAAGTGTGTGCTCGGGCTAAGCCTTGCTGTTCTCGGGCCAGTGGGTTGTTGTTATCCTTGCCTATCCCGAAGAGGCCTTGGACGCACATTTCCATGGATTTTATTTCAGATCTCCCTGTCTCACAGAAAATGTCCGTTATCTGGGTTGTGTGTGACCGCTTTTCTAAGATGGTTCATTTGGTACCCTTGCCTAAGTTGCCTTCCTCCTCTGAGTTGGTCCCTTTATTTTTTCAGAACGTGGTTCGTTTGCATGGGATTCCGGAGAATATCGTTTCTGACAGGGGATCCCAGTTTGTGTCTAGATTTTGGCGGACGTTTTGTGCTAAGATGGGCATTGATTTGTCTTTCTCGTCTGCATTCCATCCTCAGACGAATGGCCAGACGGAGCGAACTAATCAGACCTTGGAAACTTATTTAAGGTGTTTTGTTTCTGCTGATCAAGATGACTGGGTTGCCTTTTTGCCACTGGCCGAATTTGCCCTTAATAATCGGGCTAGTTCTGCTACTTTGGTTTCTCCTTTCTTTTGTAATTCGGGGTTTCATCCTCGTTTTTCCTCTGGTCAGGTGGAGCCTTCGGATTGTCCTGGAGTGGACGTGATGGTGGACAGGCTACATCAGATTTGGAATCAGGTGGTGGACAATTTGAAGTTGTCTCAGGAGAAGGCTCAGCAGTTTGCTAATCGCCGTCGCCGCGTGGGTCCTCGACTTCTTGTTGGGGACTTGGTGTGGTTGTCTTCTCGTTTTGTCCCTATGAAGGTCTCTTCTCCTAAGTTCAAGCCTCGGTTCATCGGTCCTTATAAGATCTTGGAGATTCTTAACCCTGTATCTTTTCGTTTGGATCTCCCGGCATCGTTTGCTATTCATAATGTGTTCCATCGCTCGTTATTGCGGAGGTATGAGGTGCCCGTTGTTCCTTCGGTTGAGCCTCCTGCTCCGGTGCTGGTGGAGGGAGAATTGGAGTATGTTGTTGAGAAGATCTTGGATTCTCGTGTTTCCAGACGTAAACTCCAGTATTTGGTTAAGTGGAAGGGTTATGGTCAGGAGGATAATTCCTGGGTGGTCGCCTCTGATGTTCATGCGACTGATTTGGTCCGCGCCTTCCATAGAGCTCATCCTGATCGCCCTGGGGGTTCTCGTAAGGGTTCGGTGACCCCTCCTCAAGGGGGGGGTACTGTTGTGGATTCTGTTTTTGGGCTCCCTCTGGTGGTTACAGCTGGTACTGGGTGACTTTGGTGGGTTGCGGTCTCTGGTTTCCACCTGTCCATCAGAGGCTGGGTGTTTCCTATTTAACCTGGCTTTCCTGTCATTCCCTTGCCGGCTATCAATGTATCAGTGTGTCTCTGTTACCTTTGCTACCTGCTCCTAGGCCTTCAAGACAAGCTAAGTCTGGATTTCCCTGTTTCATGTTTGCTTTCATGTTTTTAGTCCAGCTTGCAGATATGTAATTCTCTGCTGCTGGTTGCTCTAGTGGGCTGAAATTACCACTCATGTACCATGAGTTGGCACATGAGTTCACGTAATTTCAGGATGGTATTTTGAAGGGTTTTAAGCTGACCGCGCAGTTCACCTTTTGTATCCTCTGCTATCTAGCTTAAGCGGGCCTCATTTTGCTGAATCTGTTTTCATAACTACGTTTGTGCCTTCCTCTCATTTCACCGTCATTATATGTGGGGGGCTGCTATTTCTGTGGGAATATTTCTCTGGAGGCAAGATAGGTCTGTGATTCTTCTGATAGGGGTAGCTAGATCTCCGGCTGGCGCGAGACGTCTAGAGTCCCCCCAGGAACGTTCCCCGGCTGCTGTTAGTTGAGTGTTGAGGTTCAGGATCGCGGTCAGCTCAGGTTCCATCACCCTAGAGCTCGTCCTGTTTTTGCCCGTGTTATGTGTTTAATTCCCTGCCATTGGGAACATGACAACACACCTGCCTATATAAGACCTCACAGCTCACAGTGCATGTCAGATCAAATGAGAATCATAAGGTCAAAGGAACTGGCCAAGGAGCTCAGAGACAGAATTGTGGCAAGGCACAGATCTGGCCAAGGTTACAAAAGAATTTCTGCAGTACTCAAGGTTCCTAAGAGCACAGAGGCCTCCATAATCCTTAAATTAAAGAAGTTTGGGACCACCAGAAGTCTTCCTAGACGTGGCTGTCCAGCCAAACTGAGTAATTGTGGGAGAAGAGCCTTGGTGAGAGAGGTAAAGAACCCCAAGATCACTGTAGCCGAGCTCCAGAGATGCAGTAGGGAGATGGAAGAAAGATCCACAAGTCAACTATCACTGCAGCCCTCTACCAGTCGGCCTTTATGGCAGAGTGGCCCGTCGGAAGCCTCTCCTCAGTGCAAGACATATAAACGCCCACATAAAGTTTGCTAAAAACACATGAAGGACTCCCAGACTATGAGAAATAAGATTCTCTGATCTGATGAGACCAAGATAGACCTTTTTGGTGATAAATCTAAGCGGTATGTGTGGAGAAAACCAGGCACTGCTCATCACCTGCCCAATACAATCCCAACAGTGAAACATGGAACATGGTGGTGGCAGGCATCATGCTGTGGGGGTGTTTTTTCAGCTGCAGGGACAGGACAACTGGTTGCCACTGAAGGAAACATGAATGTGGCCAAGTACAGAGATATCCTGGATGAAAACCTCTTCCAGAGTGCTCTGGACCTCAGACTTAGCTGAAGGTTCACCTTCCAACAAGACAATGAATCTTGATCAAGACAATGATCCTAAGCACACAGCTAAATTAACAAAGGAGTGGCTTCAGAGCAACTCTGTGACCATTCTTGACTGTCACAGCCAGAGTCCTGACCTAAACCAAATTGAGCATCTCTGGAGAGAACTAAAAATGGCTGTCCACCAACGTTCACCATCCAACCTGATGGAACTGGAGAGGATGCCCAAATTCAGGTCTGAAAAACTTGTTGCATCATTCCCAAGAAGACTCATGGCTGTACTAGCTCAAAAGGGTGCTTCTACTCAATACTGAGCAAAGGGTTTGAATACTTATGGCCATGTGATATTTCAGCTTTTCTTTTTTAATAAATTTAAAAAAATTTCTAATTTTTTTTTTTTTTCGGTCAAGATGGGATGCAGAGTGTACATTAATGAGAAAAAAAATGAACTTTTTTGAATTTACCAAATGGCTGCAATGAAACAGAGTGAAAAATGTAAAGGGGTCTGAATACCATGTGTGTGTGCGCGCATGTATGATTATAATATATATATATATATATATATATATATATATATATATATATATATATATATATATATATATATATATATTATAGAGCCGAAACGTCGCGCAGTTATGTGGGTCGATTAAAACTTCACCTTTTTTTCACCTGAATACTTTGGAGTGCTGCCTTCATTTTTTACTATTTGGTATACATGTTGGATAAATGGACCATTTTATCCAGAGGGCTAGGCACCCGCCATTGGTGAGCATTGTGCTGTTCCTTTTCCTTCCAATATATTATCAATATATTATATATATATATATATATATATATATATATATATATATATATATATATATATATATATATATATATATATATATATATACATACACACATATTACTTATATTACATAATATATATTAATTATGCTATAGTATATATATATGTATATATATACACACACACACACACACACACACATGCACATATTACTTATATTATATATATATATATATATATATATATATATACACATACATACATACATACATACATACATACATACATACATACATATATATATACACACACACACACACTAGCTGTACTACCCGGCTTCGCCCGGGGTAATAACTGCTGTTAGCAAAATAGAATGTGTTAACAAAAATGTATTCTGCACAAAAAAAAAAAACACAAAACAAATAGACAGAAATGTAATTATTAAAAGGCAAAAACTAAGCTAATAGAAGCATTTTACAACATATATTTCAACACCAGAGATATTCCACACAGATTTAACTAAATTGGCCAAGTAATGTGAAGTAATCTTCTACTACTTATTCGAGAGCCTTTTGATAAACGACATTCTTAGTTTTTCCTTCAGGTGCAAAGACAAACAGATTTTTGGCTGTTCCAACTCTTGAACAGGCCACATAAAGTTGACCATGAAAAAAGCATGGAGATTGTAAATCTAAGCTAGCTGAAGAGCCCGGCGTTGCCTGGGCATAGTAAATATCTGTGGTTAGTTATAGCACCTCACTTCTCTTATTTTCCCATCACGCCTCTCATTTTCCCCATAACATCTTTCATTTTCCCCCTCACATCTCTCATTTTCTCCCTCACACCTCTCATTTTCCCCCTCACTCCTCTTATTTTCCCCCTCACTCCTCTCATTCCCCCCTAACACTTGTCATTTCGACCTCACATCTGTCATTTTCCGATCACTCCACTATTTTCCCTCACTCCTCTCATTTTGCACTCACACCTTTTCATTTTCACCTCACACCTCATTTTCACCTCAGTATATACATGTTTGTCATCTCCCTTATATATAGTATACACCTGTATGTCATCTCCTGTATATAGTATATACCTGTATGTCATCTCCCCTGTATATAGTATATACCTTCTGTGTGTCATCTCCCCTGTATATAGTATATACCTGTATGTCATCTCCTCCTATATATAGTATATACCTGTATGTAATCTCCTCCTGTATATAGTATATACTTGTGTGTCATCTCACCTATATATAGTATATATCTGTGTGTCATCTCCTCCTGTATATAGTATATACCTGTATGTCATCTCCTCCTATACATAGCATATACCTGTATGTCATCTCCTCCTCTATATACTATATAACTGTAGGTAATCTGCTCCTGTATATAGTATATACCTGTGTGTCATCTCCTTCTGTATATAGTATATACCTGCATGTCATCTCCTGCTGTATGTAGTATGTACCTGTATGTCATCTCCTCCTCTATATAGTATATACCTGTGTGTCATCTCTCCTGTATATAGTATATATCTGTGTGTCATCTCCTCCTCTATATAGTATATACCTGTGTGTCATCTCCTCCTGTATATAGTATATATAGTATATATTGGGCAGCACGGTGGCGCAGTGGTTAGCACAGCAGCCTTGCAGCGCTGGAGTCCTGGGTTCAAACCCCACCAAGGACAACATCTGCAAGGAGTTTGTATGTTCTCCCTGTGTTTGCGTGGGTTTCCTCCGGGTTCTCCGGTTTCCTCCCACACTCCAAAGACATACTGATAGGGAGTTTAGATTGTGAGCCCCAACGGGGACAGTGATGATGATGTGTGCAAACTGTAAAGCGCTGCGAAATATGTTAGCGCTATATAAAAAAAAATAAAAGAAAAAGAAAAGTATATATCTGTATGTCATCTCCTCCTGTATTAGACCTCGTTCACACGTTATTTGGTCAGTATTTTTACCTCAGTATTTGTAAGCTAAATTGGCAGCCTGATAAATCCCCAGCCAACAGTAAGCCCACCCCCTGGCAGTATATATTAGCTCACACATACACATAATACACTGGTCATGTGACTGACAGCTGCCGGATTCCTATATGGTACATTTGTTGCTCTTGTAGTTTGTCAGCTTATTAATCAGATTTTTATTTTTGAAGGATAATACCAGACTTGTGTGTGTTTTAGGGCGAGTTTCGTGTGTCAAGTTGTGTGTGTTGAGTTGCGTGTGGCGACATGCATGTAGCGACTTTTGTGAGATGAGTTTTGTGTGGCGACATGCGTGTAGCAATTTTTTGTGTGTCGAGTTGCATGTGACAGGTTAGTGTAGCAAGTTGTGTGCAGCAAGTTTTGCGCATGGCGAGTTTTGCGCGTGGCGAGTTTTATGTGTGGTGCCTTTTGAGTATGTGCAAGTTTTGTGTGGGGCAACTTTTGCATGTGGTGCAACTTTTGTGCATGTGGCAATTTTTCCGCGTGGGCAAGTTTTGCGTGTGGCAAGTTTTCCATGAGGTGAGTTTTGCACGTGTGGCGAGTTTTGCATGTGGAGAGTTTTGCGCGTGGCGAGTTTTGAGCGGCGACTTTTGTGTTTCAACTTTTATGTGGCGAGGTTGGTGTATGTGTGGTGAAATGTGCGCTGAGGGTGGTATATGTGTTCGAGCACGTGGTAGTGTGTGGCGCATTTTGTGTGTGTGTTCATATCCCCGTGGTGGTGTGGTGATTATCCCATGTCGGGGCCCCACCTTAGCAACTGTACAGTATATACTCTTTGGCGCCATCGCTCTCATTCTTTAAGTCCCCCTTGTTCACATCTGGCAGCTGTTAATTTGCCTCCAACACTTTTCCTTTCATTTTTTCCCCATTATGTAGATAGGGGCAAAATTGTTTGGTGAATTGGAAAGCGCGGGGTTAAAATTTCACCTCACAACATAGCTTTGACGCTCTCGGGGTCCAGACATGTGACTGTGCAAAATTTTGTGCCTGTAGCTGCGACGCCTCCAACACTTTTCCTTTCACTTTTTCCCCATTATGTAGATAGGGGCAAAATTGTTTGGTGAATTGGAAAGCGCGGGGTTAAAATTTCACCTCACAACATAGCCTATGACGCTCTCGGGGTCCAGACGTGTGACTGTGCAAAATTTTGTGGCTGTAGCTGCGACGGTTCAGATGCCAATCCCGGACATACACACACACATACATACACACATTCAGCTTTATATATTAGATATAGATATAGATATATATATATATATATATATATATATATATATATATATATATATATATATATATATATATATATATATATATATATATATATATATATATATATATATATATATTTTTTTTTAAATGTAATGCCTCACACCTAGTGAAGCTATATCTATCTGTGAGTATTACAGATTAGGTAAGGGATATCCATCAATGATAGGATAGTATAACATATAACATACAACGTACAAATAATTCCTCACCCTGGAAACTGTATCTCCTCTTCTTCCATCCATTCTTCCTGATCAGCCGCATAGTAATGAATACTTGGTGCGAGAAGTTCGTGGCCTGTATCCTCACTTTCACTGTCCCCAAGGGCACTATCTGAGCTCTCATTCCTGGGAATGTCCCAATCAGCACCCACTGCCTCTTTACTTTCAGATTTCTCTTTATCCCCATGGGGGATAGATACAGAGACTTTGTCTCTTTGGTCCTGCTCAGCAAAGCAGTTTTTACATAAATTCGGAAGAACTGAATTTGTCACATCAGAAGATGGTTTATCAGTTTCACAAAGTTTGTTAGAGCACCCCGATTGACTGTTCTGATCAGACTTTTTTGCAGCCACTTCTGGAATTTCATCAATGATCTTTGCCTCGATAGAACCATCCTCTGGAAAGTACTCATCAAACATGCTAGTGTTTTCAGGATGAAAGGGATTCCAGTTTTGGATTTTGCTAGCCACCCGAGGAAGCTTCTCAGCTGACCCACCAGTTTTTTGGTCCTCAATATTTCCTTTAGCCACACTGAACTGGTGATCAGAAAGCGTCCTCTGTTCCTGCACTGGATTAAGCTGGTGCTTCTGCATGTGATCTGATACATTTTGGACTTTTATCTCTATATCAGAGTCCGGTGACATAGAATCGCCGATCTGAAATGTCACCTTGTTCAGAAGATTGCCAGGGCCACAAGGCATTGCTGCAGACTTGTCGGGAGGTTTCTTCTCTACAGTAATTTCACTAGTTCTCATACCTTTTACAGTTAGGCTTTCATCCTGAAGTTTTTCATTTTCCAAACCCTGAACCACTGGCTCGAGACTGCCCACTGCCAAGACACATTTGTCTAATGGAGCTGCCCCAGTGTTAATGACAGTCTCCACCTTGGCATCCAGACAAGTTCTTGATTTATCCTTATAGACTTCAGAATAACCATCTTCCTTTTGGCTAGATGATTGAGTCACTAGTTGGCCCCCATCACTGCTTGCCTTCATTGACTTGGGAAAAGAACTCTTTGGATTGTTTTTCAGAAACAAGTCATTCTGTTGGTCAATGAGTGGACAGTGGCAACACTGACACCTATTTTCAGAAATTCGTATTTCCTCTGAATCGTTGCTCAGCAAACATCCCTTATTCTTGTGCACTGTGATTAGCACATAGTCCGTCTCTTCCACCTCTCCTTTCTGCAGCATGGTAGTGATGACCGTACCAGGCATAACAATGGCCTCATCTTCTCCGCTCTCCAGGAGGTGGGTCTCTTGGAGTTCAGAACACCTGATGAAGTAGGTCAAAAAGTACAGCAACCTCTGCACCAGATCTTGCCTCCTGCCTACGACAACTGTTCGTGCTGAGCGCACAGGAGACCCAATAGCGCCATACAAATCTCCTACATGGACAAGAGAATAGCGTTAGTAAACATACTATTGTGCCAACCTAATAAAACGGCTTTATCTGGACTCTAATCAGATTATTATTTCCTGAAAGGCTTAGCCTAGGCTTGGTCTAGTAGGCATTACGCCATGGTCATACAACAAGGTTTACAAAGATCCATTACTAATACACAATAATCACCTTTTCGGGTTATTACACCTCCTCTCTACCAGGTTCTACCTTATTCGTTAGTGAAAGTTAATGATGTTAATATAATGGAATAGATTTTGGGAGACCTCAAATATTCACAAATTCTATAAATCAGCTTCCCTTTATGATCAAACACTGACAAGGATTTATCATGAATTCTGACAAGACGGTAAGCCCTTTTGTTATGCCACTACATTACCGCCCACCTTACTCCCACTCTGTGCAACACCAGTACATTGCCTAGAACGTTTCTGTGCTGCAGCGTCGCCATAGGTCTGTATGTCCAATATGCTGCGAAGGCCGAGAGGGAGAAGGCGACATACGGACATCACACTGAATATGAAAGTCATCTTAATAGGAAAATACAATCCACGGCACAACATCACAGCTCAGAGATGTCCACTGCATGTTGGAAGACATTTTCCTTTACACTAGAAGGACCAGTAGGTGGCAGCAGGACACAAGAAAAGAAAACGTTAGCATCGCACCCTACAGCTATGTGCCCACAATCAGTGATGGCAGCGGTTTGCATTCCGCGTATTTTGCCTGCTTCCAAAACTCTGCATTCTAATTACCGCACTTGTTTGCTAGAACATGTGGATTTACAGCATGTAATGACATTCTAGGCCCCTCCACTGTGCTTCTAATGTAGAATGCAGCATTTTGGAAGCAGCGCATTCTTGTAATTTTTGCACGAGTATCCACGTTTTCACCCAAAGTTGAAATGCAGAACAAGCACAAGTGGTCCCTCAGGATGCAATGGCCTGAGGTTACAATTATTTTGACATACAATGATCATTGCTGACCCAGTGTAGCTTACTTTCCTGCAATATAAGTGATTGCGTCCAACCTGTATGGGCATTTTAAACATTACTGCCCCTGACCTGTGCCAGGAACTGCTTCATTAGACACCAGTTTGGGCATTTTACTTTGCTGGTCTGCTGAGTGTTTCATACAGGAACCTGATGAAGAGCCTGTCCTCTACTGAAAAGGAGATTTACAGCTTCCAACTGCTAGATTCGGGTGTTACATATAAGGACTTGGATTATTATTTATCCATGTACGGATTCATTTTTTACTTTAGTTTTTATTCTTGTGGTTGGGGCTGTAGAACAAATTACAAGCTTTCCATATATCTAATCTCAAATTACGCTGTCAGAATAAATTAATTTTCACAGAACCAAATACTATTGTACATTAAGGAACCCCTATGCTGTAATGAAAGAAATGTGCAGAATTAAACTGACCGGTAACTTTGAAAATTTATCTGTAGTAATCACAGCCAAATTTCTAAGCGAATTATGAAAATGTGGCCATTGGAAAAAGTCAGGTTATAGAGAAGACCTTTTGCCAAATTTTCCACGTTGAACTCACACAATGTAATTGCTGCAGGAGAGTGGAATAAACATTGTTTCTTTTGCACAGATTTCTCAGTGTGTGATATGTAATGATACAGCTCAGATCCCCGGTCTAACCTCCAGAATGTAGTGGTGGAACAGTGCAGCTGAGTTTAGCTGTGTCACATTACAAACATCTTTATCCGCTCTGCTGATTACAGAGTATATCAGAATCACACATATTTCTGCTGTGCTCAAGGAACTTGTAATCCCTCTGCAGAGAGAGGAGAGCAGGGTGCCATGACATCTCACAAAGGAGTAGTCTGCCTGTTGTGGACAACTCCTGTCTGAGATATAGTGGGACACTGCTCGGGTCTCACTGCAGACCAAATACAAGTTGAGCACAACAGATATTAGTGTGATTTTTGATACAACTCTAGACAGGCAGTGTTTGGGAGGAGCAGTAAGGCAGAACTGACTGTGCTAGGAGAAAAGGAGAGTTGATAAAAGATTTGTAATGTGACACAGCTGAACTCAACTGTCTGCCCTTCCTGCACAGGAACATTATGTGAAATGTGTACATTTTAATTGTGCAGGAGGTTAGACCAGGAGATCAGAGTTATAATTATAAAATTCACACAATAAGGAGAAGTACATGCCCCCAGTGAAACACCCACATGGACTATACTAAATATATGGGACATTTAACTCATTAGGTATTACGGTACATACTTTGATAATGTTTCCACAACAGAGGGGCAAAAGTAAAAAAAAACAAACACGCTTTATTCCGCTTTGCATTTTGGGTCCATCCAGTTCAACATGAAAAATTTGGTGAAAGGTGCTCCTTAAAAATCACGAATCATTGGTAATAATGTCATCTAGAACGTACCCAGCTGTGCCCAGAGAGGGTTGTATGGATGAGTCTTTGCTAGCATATCCACACTTTTTGATGAGTGTTTTTCAAGGAAAATTTTAATGGGTGGTTGTCCATTGGGCATCACAGTAGGGACCCATGCCAGGTGATTTGTGAGGACAGCAGTGAGAAGAGCTGGAAGAAACCTGAAACAAGAAACACATGCTAAAAATACACTCCATATCTAAAAATGTGCCAATGCCCAAATATAACGTTATTGCTGATAACAGTGCAGGAATTTACTATAGAAGACAATGATCACGGTGTGCTTGGCATTGGTAATCTGCAGTACAGCAACACACTCTCTTTACTCAGTGTATTCATGTACTAGCCTAAGGCAAAAACTTCATCTAGGTAACACTCAATCAATATTTAGCAGAGCTAATGAAGACATGTCTAAAGGAAATTAACGGATATTAACTCACATTAGCAGAATGTGTTGATTTTTACACTTCTCACGTCACCAAAAAGGGAATCAACCAGTTTAATCTAACCGTGCATTGATAAGCCTACTCTGTACTGTATAAGGAGCCGTATAGAAATTTCATCCTACACCTTCTGTAGTTACTACTGCGTGCAAAGTGTAATTTCATTTAATATTCTGTCTTTTATACTATACACCCAACTGCATGGTAAACCATATTAAATGAAATGGCATTGGAAATTACACAACTCTAGTATCAGAGCTGAAGAACTACACAAGTGAGTCAATTGGTGGTTATGCCCTTAGATTATTATGGGTCCACCTGGGTTCCATTGTGTGTTCGTATTAGAACAGAAGATAAAGTTCTTCATGATGCACTTTTTATTCCCTTCTAAAATTTGACACAATCTTCAATCCTCTCAAGATCGCCTTCTCTACTCCCCTTTTATCTCCTTTTCCCAGAACTGCATGCAAGACTTCTCCCGTGCTTCCCCCCTACTCTGGAACTCTCTACCCCAACACATCAGACTCTCGCCTACCATGGAAACCTTCAAAAAGAACCTAAAGATCCATGTCTTCCGACAAGCCTACAGCCTGCAGTGATCCTCAAACCTACTGAACCGCCGCACAACCTGCCCTACCCTCTCCTAGTGTATCCTCACCCATCCCCTGTAGACTGTGAGCCCTCGCGGGCAGGGTCCTCTCTCCTTCTGTACCTGTGTGCCTTGGTTTGCTTATGTTTATTGTACTTGTCTATATCTGCCCCTTTCACATGTAAAGCATCATGGAATAAATGGGGCACTATAAAAATGTATTATCATTATAATAATAATAACGGAACCCAGACAATCCCTATGACAGATAATGGGGTCACTCTGCTTCCGTTTGTAATGGATTCATTTGGGACATAAATTCAGTTTGTCTACTCCTAAAATTGGAATAGGCAAAAACAAGAAAAAATGCCCACAATCATCATTTTCCATTCTGTTTTACTTTGTTGGGACAAGTGTCAATGATAGTGACTTGAAAAAAATAAACCACGTCTGTTAACTGAAAATTAACAATGCACACAGGGCAGTCAGAAATTATTATTATTATTTTTAGAGCACCATTGACTCCACTGTTACAGAGGAGAGAGGATCCTGCCATTGCGGGCCTACAATCTACAGGATAATGGAGGAGACAGTAGGTTGGGGAGTTTGCAGCAGCACAGGTGGGGGTGAGGAAGCAGCGGGGTCATCTTAAGTGATGGATTTTAAAGTCCGGTCTCAAGGTTTCAAATGTTGGAGATGATGGAAGGTGTTGGGACATGGAATTCCAGAGGATAGGGCATACTCGGGAGAAGTCTTGGAGGCGACTGGATGAGGAATATACGAGAGAGGAAGCAAGAAGGAGCTCTTGAGAGGACCGGAGAGTACGTGTGGTAAGATATCGGGAGATTTCCTCGGAGATATATGGAGAAGATAGATTATGGACGCCTTATAGGTAAAGATTAGTAGATTGAAATGGAGGAACTGGATGTCGATTAAGGGATTTGTAGAGAAGTGGAAAAGTAAAAAGGACAGAGGTGGATTAATCAGGCATACCAAAATGTGTGCGTACCCAAACCATAATGTGCACCAGACAAAAAGAAAAATACCCATTAAAGGGGTTGTCCCATAAACAACATATGAAGGAAAGAGGAATGTGGTCAATCCCGCTGCTGCTAACAGAGGTTAGTCCAGGTACAAAAAACCTCAACTTATTGCAACGTGTTTCAGAGTAGAACCTTCCTCAGGCTTAACAGAAAAGGAAGCGCCTCCTCCCTTATGAAGGGGTTGGGATGTTGTTTAGAACACTTTACCACTTAACAACCCGTTTAAATTAGAACATTTGATTGAATACAAAAATATGCATTAATAAACAAAAAAAAAACAAGGAAAAAAATGACACCACAGTAAAAAGAAAAAAACATACATGCATATAAAAACACACAAATATAGATAAACATATTTAATATATATGGCAAGGGGGGGGTCGCAATTTTAAGACAATAGTGTGTAAATATAATTGTGTTTAAAACAACATACAGTATATCATATCACCTATATATTGTAAAGATAGTAAATGTGACATCGCTGGGGGGCCTCACTGCTGGGACCACCACCATTTACAAGAACGAGGGCCTAAAGTGCCGTATGTGAATGGTGCGGTACAAAGCCTTGACATGCTCAATCTACTCACACAAGGGACATTGGCTCTTATTCTAGGGCTTGTGGGGGTCCTAGTCCTTGAGCAATCATACATTTATTATCTAGTCTGTGTATAGGAGAGAAATGTTTCTTATGAGACAATCCCTTACATGTGGACTAGGAATGCACTAGTACTTTTCAACAAGGTGCCAAACAAATCCCCAAAAGGCCAATTATGATATTAATATAGCAAAGAAATATTGGTGCGGTCATACAAGAGAACATGAAATTTGCTACCTCTACACCATTTAGAAAAACAATACTGTCCACTGTCCCATAAATGGTGGTACTTAACAGGAGCGGCAAAGTAATATGAAGATATGCAGCTAAATTAGGCCACAATGATCACAGTAAGGGTTATGACCTGAGGAGCAAATATCTAACAAAACCTCCCCCTGACACACATGATGAGCTGCCCGCTCCAAGCTGACAGATAATCTGCTCTGGCTACAAGTACTCAAGGGAATATAGTAGCAAAAATAAGCCAGCTTGATTTACAGGCTATTTATTATGGCCACTTAAACCCTGCCGGCCAACAGCTTGAAATACCTTGCAGTGACAAACAGCATAAATCCGCATCATCAGAGACACAAAAATGGGGATAAAACATATGACATACTGTATTGGATTTTCATGTTAATAAGATATGGATGTAATTAATAGATCACTTATGGCGCCTATATAAAAGCATGCTGGGCGAGTGATCAGTGCCTTGTGGGTCATGCTTGGCTCTGGACCACCAGCTGCTGTGGGGAACACTCCTGATAATTCCACAGCTGGTGACATTTCCAAACCACCTGAAAGGGACTCCTTGCGTCTGGACTGTTTTACCACCAGACTAACTGGAAATTAAGAAGGAGTGCCTGTTTGGGTACAGATAAATCTGCACATATGATCTCTGAAATCCTTTATTAAAGTGAGCACGATACTTGTAGGTGAACTCCGGCTAGGAGGAGTCAAACCGTTAGTTTACAAATACAATGTGTTCGCCAAAACTTTCATACATATACCAGCTGCTTTGAGAACCCTTCTTCCACAGTTTTCAGCAAAACTCAGGGATGAAGGGCTTTGTTGACCATGTGTCCCTGCCCATGGTGCTACTCAAATTCCGAGGCTAACCAACCACCAGTTGCAGGAGAGGCAGTTTTGTTTGAAGTGACCATAAAATACGCAGGTCCTTCTCTGGCTGCACTTATCTTTGGTTGAACAAATTGACCTTCTTATTCTGGGCTCTATTTAAAAGGAGCATGTTAGTCGATTCATGCTGCCCAAACCACGAGCAGCATCAATCAGAGCCTGACTGAACGACTGCGGCCAGGTATTTTCTTTCTGAAACTCTCCAGAGTTTGGAAACAAATTAGCTTAAGGCTGTGTGCACACGTTCAGGATTTTTCGGTGGTTTTCCGCTATAAAAAGGTAAACATTAAGCAACCTATTATTAGAATGCATTCCACATTTTTTTTGTGCACATGCTTCGTTTTTTTTCCCGGAGCGGAAATGCATTCCGGAAAAAAACGCAGCATGTTCATTAATATTGCGGAATCGCGGGGATTCTGCACACATAGGAATGCATTGATCCGCTTACTTTCTGCATGGCGCTATGCCTACCATGCGCAAAGTAAGCGGATCATGTGCGGATGGTACCCAGGGTGGATTGAGAGGAGACTCTCCTCCACGGACTGGGCACCATATTCCTGTTAAAAAAAAAAAAAAAAAAAATTGAAATAAAAAATATTGATATACTTACCTTCCGATGGCCCCCGAGTCCTCCTGCCTTTCAGCGGTGCACGCGGAGGCTTCCATTCCCAGGGATGCATTGCGCGAAGGACCTGGGATGACGTCACAGTCACACAACCTTGGCGTCATAAAGGTCTTTCGCGCAAAGCATCCCTGGGAA
Organism: Ranitomeya variabilis; assembly: GCF_051348905.1. Classification (NCBI taxonomy): domain Eukaryota; kingdom Metazoa; phylum Chordata; class Amphibia; order Anura; family Dendrobatidae; genus Ranitomeya; species Ranitomeya variabilis. The sequence continues at coordinate 562,819,037 of NC_135236.1, read as the reverse complement.
CAGAAGCCGCTGCGTGCACTGCTGAGGAGATCGGGGCCGTTGGAAGGTGAGAGTAACAATTTTTTTAAAATTATTTTTAACATTAGGTCCTTTTACTATTGATGCAGCATAGGCAGCATCAATAGTAATAAGTTGGTCACACTTGTCAAACACTATGCTTTACAAGTGTGACCAACCTGTCAATCAGTTTTCCAAGCGATGCTACAGATCGCTTGGAAAATGCTAACATTCTGCAAGCTAATTACGCTTGCACAAATCTTGTGTTTTGCGGGAAAATGCATGCAAATTCCGCATGCGTTTTACCCTGGCAGAGAGCTCCGGATTTGCCGTGGAAATTTCCACGGCAATTCCGGACATGTGCACATAGCCTTAAGATCAAGTTGAGGGGAATATAGGAACAAACAAGACTGGTCCGGCACCGACCCCAGCAGGCTTCTCCCTGCACCACTTCAGCTGACTAACAGGCCTCTCCCTTGAGTGTGACTATAGAGAGACTTGTCAATCACTTGGAGTGGAGAGGAGAAGGCAGCAGGACGAGGCTCTGGACCAGACACATCCCTTTGTCCCAGAGCAGATCTTTAAAATGTTTTCTCTACAATTCTATGGCAAAAAAAACAAGTTTGGGCAGGTTAAATCGACTGACAGGGTAGAATGGAGGGTTCAGTAGATAGAGAAAGAGGATAGCTACAGTAAATCAAGCTTCATCACTCGCTGGTAAGTGAGAAACTGATGGGCAGTAGACATTTCTTAATAACATTTTGATAAATTGCCATCTAAAAGGCCAACATACTGGTTCTTGGAGGTGTACTCCATCAGGAAAGCAAACTCTTTCATAAACCGCTGGCACAGGTGATTCTTCTCCGGTGATCCAGACATCATAGTTAGCCACACGGGTTCAGATATCCGGGGCATGGTGTACAGGTTACAGATTGTTGTCCTGCGGATTGAAGCACAGCCAGTCTTTAGATCCAATGGCGGGTCATGTCACATACAGTATATGAGTCACACTTTCCCAGCAGATTGTGTGCAGAGGACACGAGGGACGCTCATACCTGGAGCAGAGGAAAATGACCCTTCCGACTGATGAAATAAACAGACATAGTTACAAACCCTTCATAGTGTAACCTAATCCAGAGACACTACGTTTTCCCATATCCCACAGTGAATTCTGTCCTATTATAACGATTTATCGTTCCCAGCTGTACACCAGAAGTAGGATTAAATGAGATCTAAAGGGGCCGATACAAAGGGTTTGTTCTAGTTCTAGTGTTTGCTTCATTTCTCAGGCAGAAATTAGATTTCTGATTCTTAACTTTCAAGAGAGAAAGCGACAGATTTTCTATGCATCATATAGAACAAGCTCATTGTGGAATATTTATAGGAAGAAATGCTAAGTACTCTTCTAGGGCAAACCGGCAGCATTCAAAGTCCTTCTTTACAGAAGGTGTTAAAGTATGTTTGCCCAGAGCAGATAGAGCGGGTCTTGTGATACATTATTTACTATTCTGGTAACCCTGGCTGAATCTGCAGCCGATAGTGTTTCCTCCAAGACAGATCAGATTCCGCTGGCTGCCCTCCAGCAGACATGTGACTGCAATAAAGGGAACCTCCACACCGGAGAGCACTAATGGCTCCCGGACCAAGGGCAGGGCATGGCGGCTACATGTACTCAGGCTCACACCCTACTCCTCAGGAGATTTCAGCTCAAACTACGCCAGCCATGCTTTCATATGTGTAATGGAAACTATAAAAGAGGAGAAGGGGAGGCTCCGTTTTAGTAAAAGATCAGGTCTTTTTACAGAAAGCTCTTCAGAAATAATGATCACTTCTTTCAGTACATGCTCCCTCCATGTTATATTCTTTTAATACCATATAGTAAGTGAGGGCTCATTCATTAATAAGCAAGTGTTTATGTTATATGGCAAGAAATAAAATACAATGAGTTTCTTCTATGAAAAATAACTAGCCTTTAATTACAACATAGTCAACAATAAACAATAGGGACTCTGTGGTTTTCTACAATGAAACAATCCTCATATTAACAACAGATTTGTCACGTAAATGGCTGAATGAAATTGAATGGCTGCTTTATTATAAAGGGAACTTGGAGATCTCAGCAAGCCTCCTGTTATACAGATCATGGTGCGCCTCTGATCGCCACAATGCGCACCACGGACATAACAATTTGCACTACTCCAGGATGAGGATTAACTTCCTGGGATTGATTAATCTACTGGAAGTAAACATGACCATCCTTTGTGTCACAAAATGCTCGAGTGCTGAAGGGGTTGTCCCACAAACAAAGTACATTTTAATTAACAGAACAGTTACACAATCACATAGGTTAAAAATGTCCCTATGCTGAAATTATGTTATAAATGTACTCCTGCTACGTACTGTGAGATGGCTGTGTCCGACCATGCAAAGCTACTCTAGTTCAAGGTCGGCACACAGCTGGTGACCAGGGGCAGAAGCATAAGTCACTTATGATAAGTGAGTATATAGACAAAAGCAGGGGACCACAGCTTTTACTTTACGATGAAACACATTTCCCTGCCTGTTTTATCACAGGAGTGTGTGTTTCTGTCACTAGTCCTGTGAGCTCATAAATTAAGTCAGTAACATAAGTTCAGGGGCCACTGGAGATCTTGTGTATCTGCCTTCATTTATGATGAGTTTAGATGTTGGAGACATGGCAGAAACACTTAAGGCCCCGTCACACACAGCGACGCTGCAGCGATACAGACAACGATGCTGATCGCTGCAGCGTCGCTGTTTTGTCGCTGTGTGGTCGCTGGGGAGCTGTCACACAGACAGCTCTCTCCAGCGACCAACGATCAGGGGAACGACTTCGGCATCGTTGAAACTGTCTTCAACGATGCCGAAGTCCCCCTGCAGCACCCGGGTAACCAGGGTAAACATCGGGTTACTAAGCGCGGCCCTGCGCTTAAGTAACCCGATGTTTACCCTGGTTACCAGTGAAGACATCGCTGGATCGGTGTCACACACACCGATTCAGCGATGTCAGCGGGACCTCAACGACCAAAAAAAGGTCCAGGCCATTCCGACACGACCAGCGATCTCGCAGCAGGGGCCTGATCGCTGGTACGTGTCACACATAGCGAGATCGCTACTGAGGTCGCTGTTGCATCACAAAACTTGTGACTCAGCAGCGATCTCGCTATGTGTGACGGGGCCTTTAGTCTTGTGCCACCTCAGACAGCTAAATATGTTACTTCAGAGAGCATCAGCTACAAGCTCAGAGAACAGCAGCTACGAGATTTTTTCACTTCAAAATCTAGTGATTAAAATGTACTTTGTTTGTGGGACAACTCCTTTAAGGGCCTTTGGATCTAATTAGTGCTCCATTACTGTGCATAATGACGTGGCATTTCAGAGGCTTCTCTTTCTTCCTCATTAGGGTACTCTTCAGATGACCTTGGGATCCAAACACTGTAGACCGTTACTTAAGGGTCATCAATGTCACCAGTCATCAGGTTTCCCTCTTCTAATCATTGCTATTGGCTTTCTACCAGTCTATTACACACTTGTAGCCCAGAATAACTCAGAAAATAAACTTTGAACAAGATTACCAAATGGCATATTAAAGGGCACCAAGTGGTTTGATGGGTCAGCCCCTTTGCCAGCGCTGACGATCAGTTAGGCCATCAAGCAGTAGGAGTAGCAGAGTATCTGATGACAAATATTACCCTGGTAAACACTATTTTATCACAAACATGCCTGTTTACAGAAAAAAGTATTCAGTCTTTTGCTCAGTCTCCTTGCACAAACCAAGGAAACAAAAGCATGTCAGAAAGCGGACAATGAACAGTAATGTTCTGCTGTCCTGAGGAGTTATGGAGGGCATCTGAGGTTATTGGCTGCTTCAGGCCTCCTAGCTATTCCTTGGTAGTTAAAGCCATCTGTTTGCATTCATACACCTCGTGAGTGGCAGCACTCCATTGCCGATAAACAACACATGGCATGATCACTGCCAAAGTGAGGAAGAACCTGAATCCTAGGCTCATACCTACTTCCCCTAGTGGGAATTTCACGTAGTATAGGTCGGTAACCAAGTGCCCTTGAACAGAGCCAGCCAAAAATCAGATTGCATGAGATAGTGCTTTTGTCAATGTTCATATGTAAAACTCAGTTAAAATTAGACAGCGATTATGGGAAACAAGACCCCAACTGCAGTATTTGCCAATATATCTGACTGTAAGCTTAGTACGGGCAAAGTGTACACCTGCCATGGGTTTTATATGGGCAACCATGGGACTATCATCAACTATTATTAACTATACCGCAGACAGAAAAAAAAACTCCTAATGATAAAAATTATATAAATGTGGTGCTTAGATTTGGTCTTGGAATATGCAATCATTTTTGTCAAACCATAGACCGATATGATAATTTTAAAGGGATGCTATCATCAGAAAATTACCTTTAGACTAAGTTAGGCATTTGTGATAATGATATTTTTTAATTTAATTTTTGGCATTTTTTATATAGCAATGTGTTTTAAAAATACAAAAATTTGACATTGGCCACGGGAGCTTTTTTACCCTTTAAGTTGGCATTGTTTCAGAAACATGCACATTAGCCATCATCATGCACAATGGTTGTATCACAACCCCATCTTTTTGTATTGAAGGGTCTAATGAGTCTGTTTAAAGGTGACAGTGAAGTAAGGGGAGCGGGGTGAGCTAGGACATCGCTTACTGTGATTGGTGGAACATGTATTATCACTTGCGTATAATGGCGATACCAGTCATTACAATCCTGTCTGGGATGAGGACAAAACTCCTGTAAACTCTACCTGAAAGGACACGGATCTAGAGTCTAAAAAAGCCCATCGGCAATTGTGATGTGAAAAAAACACATCGCAAAAAAAAAAAAAAAAAAATTACTCCAGATTTCTTGCTTAAAACTGCTTGAATGTTGCAAAATTTTAGTGTAACTGGTATTTGGAGTATGGCAACTGAAAAACGTACCAAACTCATTAAGAGACATGAGCATCTTGATAACTTTGGTGCATTTACATTATATACTTGAGTATAAGCCGACCCGTGTATAAGCCGACCCCCCTAATTTTGCCACAAAAAAAAATGAGAAAACGTATTGACTCGAGTATAAGCCTAGGGTGGGAAATGCAGCAGCTACCGGTTAACGTCAAAAATAAAAATAGATACCAATAAAAGTAAAATTAATTGAGACATCAGTAGTTTAAGTGTTTTTGAATATCCATATTGAATCAGGAGCTCCATATAATGCTCCATACAGTTCATGGTGGGCCCCATATAATGCTGCACAAAGGTTAATAATGGCCCCATAATATGCTCCATAGAAACATTTGCCCCATACAAGGCTGCATAAAGGTTGTTGGCCCCATAAGATGCTCCACACATTATGGCCCCATAAGATGCTCCACACATTAGGGGCCCCATGAAATGCTCCACACATTATGCCCCATAACATGCTCCTCATATATGCCCCATAAGATGCTCCATACATTTGCCCCATTTGCTGTTGCTGCGATTAAAATTAAAAAAAATCACATACTCACCTCTCTTCGCTCAGGCCCCCGGCACTTGCGATAGTCACCTTCCACGTTCCATCGCTGCGCACTGCTCTGTCTTCCATCCTCGGCACTGACTGTTCAGGCAGAGGGCGGCGCGCACACTAATCGCATCATCGCGCCCTCTGACCTGTACAGTCACAGCCAGAGGACGGAAGACAGAGCAGCGCGCAGCGATGGAACGAGGAAGGTGACTATCGCGCAATGCTCCCCCTCCCCTAATATACTCACCTGCTCCCGGCGCGGTCCCCTGGCAGCGTCTCACTGTCAGATGGTCTCCGGGAGCCGGCGGCATCTTCCTATGTTCAGCGGTCACGTACCGCTCATTAGAGTAATGAATATGCGTGCATATTCATTACTTTAATGAGCGGTACCACGTGACCGCTGAACACAGGAAGCGCTGCCCGGAGACCATGGGACATGCAGGGACAGCGCCAGGAGCAGGTAAGTATGTCACCGCGCCGCCCCCCCTCACCCGCCGACCCCCCCACCGACACTGACTCGAGTATAAGCCGAGAGGTCACTTTCAGCCCAAAAAAGTGGGCTGAAAATCTCGGCTTATACTCGAGTATATACAGTACTTAAAATCGAGGCTTGCGCAAAAAATACCAGTATTGATAAATCGGGGCCTTAATGTCTGTGACTCGAACACTTTAACAAAAACAAAATTAAAATTGTTTATGATACTATTAGTAGAAAAAAAACTAAAAGTTTTGCAAAAATGTTGCTTAAATGGATTTTTACAGAAGAAAACATGATTCAACATCACATGTCCTTAAAAATGTGACCGAACTGCAAAATCCCAAATCTCATGACTTAAGCTAATGCTGATATTTATGGCTCCAAGGCATAAACATGCTGGGGTGGGGGAAAAAGGCATAAAAGCAAGGCTAAGATATTTTCCAGTAGTCATTGCAGTTCTTTTATGACAGAATACAAAGGCAACAGATAGACAGTGGCTCGAGCAAGTATCCCCCCCCCCTTGGCTTTTTCCCTATTTTCTTATATTACAACCCGTGTTTAAGTATTTTTGTAATCTGACTTGCGTGTGATGCATCAGAACTAAATAGTTTAAGATGGTGAAGTATGAAAAATATAGGCATAAATTTAATTTATTTGATTAAATAACTAAAAAATGACATGTGCATATGTATTCACCCCTTTTGCAATGAAGTACCTAAAAAATTCTGGTGAAAGCAGTTACTTTCATAAGTCACATGCTTAGTGAAAGGAAGTCCACCTGTGTGTTATCTAAGTGCCACGTGGTCTGTCAGTATATGCACACACCTTTTCTGAAAAGCCACAGAGGCTGCAACACAATTAAGCAAAAGGCACTACTGACCAAACAACACCATGAAGACCAAGGAGATCTCCAAACAAGGCAGGAACAAAGATGTTGAGAAGTATAAATCAGGGTTGGTTAAAAAAAAAATATTCCAATCTCTCATGATTCCCTGGAGCACCATGACATCTATCATCATCAAATGGAAAGAACATGGTACCATAAAAAACCTGCCAAGAGAAAGCTGCCCACCAAAAAGCTCAGCCTTAATTAGAGAGGCAGCACAGAGTCCAAAGAAAACTCTGAAGGAGCTGCAGAGTTCCCAAGCAGAGACTGGAGTATCTGTTCATTTGAGTACAATAAGCCGTACACTCTATAGAGGTGGCATTAACGGAATAGTGGCCAGAAAAAGACCTTTACTTACACAATGGTCCTGTGTCCCCCAGTGAGACGTAGGAGAAAATTGTAAGGCTTATTTTGAGTTTGCCAAGAGGCATGTAAGAGACTCCCCAAATGTTTGGATGAAGATAGTGTGATCAGATGAGACCAAAATTGAACTTTTTGGCCCCCATGGTAAACGCTATGTCTGGCACCAAACCAACACAGCTCAACACCTCAAGAACACCATCCTCACAGTGAAACATGATGGTGGCAGCATCATGCTGTGGGGATGTTTTTCAGCAGCAGAGACAGGGAAAATAGTCCAAGTCGAGGGTAAGATGGATGTTGCGAAATACAGGAATATTTTTGCACAGAACCTGTTTCAATCTGTCAGTGATTTGAGGCTGGTATGGGGGTTCACCTGTCAACAAGACAATAACCCAAAGTATACTGTTAAGCAACCCTCAAATGGTTTAAGTGGAAACCTGTAAGGCTATGTGCACACGTTCAAGTTTTCTTGCAGAAATTTCCTGAGCAAAACTGGACATTTTCTGCAAGAAATCCGCATGCGTTTTTTGTGTGTTTTTCTCGCGTTTTTACCGCATTTTTGGTGCGTTTTTTTTTTGCGGATTTTTCCGGAGGTTCCCAATGCAATAATTTAGTGAGAAATCCGCAAAAAATCCGCAAAATTAATGAACATGCCGCGTTTTTTTACCGCGATGTGTTTTTTTTGTGGAAAAAAAACCATCATGTGCACAAAAATTGCGGAATGCATTCTAAATGATGGGATGCATAATGAATGCGTTTTTTTAGCGTTTTTATAGCGAAAAACCGTGAAAAATCTGCAACGTGTGCACACAGTCTAAATGTTTTGGAGCGTTTTGAAGATTGCTGTTCTCCAGAGGAAACCATCTAACTTTAAGAAGTTGGAGCAGTTTTGCCTTTAGGAATGGACAAAAATCCCAGTGCCAAGATGTGGAAAGCTCATAGAAACGTATCCAAAGAGACTTGCAGCTGTAAATGCTGCAAAAGGAGGCTCTACAAAGTACTGGCTTTAGGGGGATGAATAGTTATGCACAATGAAGTTTTCAGAAATTTTGTCCTATGTGTTGTTTGTCTCACAATAAAAAGAAAACCAAAATGTTCACAGTTGTAGGCATGTTCTTTACATGAACTGATGCAAACAATTAAAAAAAAACAGTGAAATTACAGGTTGTGCGGTAGCAAAACACGAAAAATGCCAAGGCGGAGGGGGCTACTTTTGCAAGCTATTGTAGGTACCCCAGGCAAAAGATATACCTTCCTACCTAACATTGCAGCTTAGAAGAGTTGAATACACAATACTGATACGAGTTTGTCATGATGCCAAGAAACATGCCACTGCCGTCCAGATGGCCATATACGGTTTTTAATCTGGTATGTTTTGGGGAACTGGTAATCAAGATTCTGTTTAGTCCAAGTCTAAATTGTCATGATGATATAGTGATTTTATACAATATTGTCTTCATTATAAGAAATGACTCCTCACATTCAATTCCTCTTCTTTCTTAGAAGTACAGATGTGTCTTTTCTTACCTTTTCTCTTGGCTAAAGATTTCCTGAGAGGAGTTACACAAAATAACCCATCATTTCAGGATATTTCAATCCAAAAGGAAAAAGGAAGAAGACATTAATGATATTTTACAGCAGTTTTCAATAGATCCACAAAACCGACTGGCTCAGACAACAAATCACATCTTTGGACATCTTTAGGCCATGCCGCACATACCACGGTAGCAGGAAGGAGATGGACAACAGCGCTCAACTGGTTAATACTATATCACTGTGTATATTACACAGGAAGGAGAAAATCTACAGGAATTATTACCACAGCACATTAACATCACTAGAACCTGCAAACAGAAAAGTCTAAAATCCGCAACATGAAGCTGAAGAAAATGGAATATACAAAATAAACCAAAAAGCCCTTACCGGAACTCATTCAGGGCCTCCACTATTTTATTGTAGGCCAGGCTCCTCTGACTGGCATCTGCTAGTCTGCGGCTCATTTTCATCGCCTTGAAGAAGAAAAAAATACTCATTATTATAGGCAACAAGAAAAGAAAGTTTTATTCTTTACAGAGCCCATCACTTTTGTGTCACTGATTCTTGGCTTATACTGTATGTAATGAAAACCGTACCTGCTCGATGGCGCATTTCAGCTTGTTCATGTGGCTCTCAAACAGTGGAAAATGAGAAAAGAAGAACTCATGGAACTTGCTGGTTTCATCCTCGTCCTTTGACAAGGAGAATATGACCCCAATGGCGATCTTCTTCTTCCGGGTAACACCCAGGTTGGGCCCACAGCTATCATCGGACATGTTAAAGCTTTCCTCTACTGACCTAGAAGAATATTCATGGAGAAAGCAGAGCTGTCACTTCCATCCTAATTCTGTGACCTTCACCTGCAACCCAAAGCCACATTACAAATAAGCGACCACGGTCTCAATCACTTTCCCAGCTTTGCGACATGTCTACGTGTAAGAAATAAATTATGGCAGATGCAAGTACATATAGAAAATATGGACCTGAATGCAATGCACTGTTCTTGCTTCAATATTTCTCTCAATCGTGGATGACGACTGCATAATTCACAAAAAATAAGATTTTCCTCCCTTGTTTCAAATCAAGACTACAAGCTACCCAACCCAAGACCAGCACGTCAAGCAATATTCATCAAAGGATTGTCCGATTAGAAAAACATGGCTACGTTCTTCTACAAACAGCGCCACACCTGTCTGCAGGATTTGTCTGGTAATGCAGCTTAATAGCAATGGAGCTCAACTGCAATAGCAGCCACAAGACTGGGACACATAAAAAGCAGCCATGTTGCTCTAATCCTTGATAGCCCCAGTAAATCCTTCACCTTTTCTTTAAACTAGTGCAAAGCATTAAATATATAAATGACAAAAAAAAAAATCTTACAGCCGAAAATGATGCACAACAGACCACAATGACTCAGTCTGCATCATTATAGTCAATGGCCCCGCTGGCCCATACACATTTTGCGAGGGTTTGGACGTAAGCCCCAGAACGTAGGGGTAAATGCTATGTGAACCCAGCCTCATCAGCTAAACATAAGAATTCTTTGTACACCCATTTATAAGGGAACCTGTGAGCAGATTCACGCTGCCCACCGGCGGCCTGGATCAGCCACTTACCGCCAGATATGTATTTCTCTGAAACTTTCCGGCACTTCAGAGACAGTATGCTTAAGGCTACGTTCCCGCGATGAGCTTTTGGGGAGTCTTTAATGTTGCAGATTCTCTACCCCATCATGTGAATTAGGTTACTGGAGTTTTTCATTGTGTGTTTTGTCTCTTCTTGGTAGACCATTTATATTGGCTTTGTTTTAGATACTTCCTGGCATTTGGCTCTAACACAACTTTATTGGTACAGACTCGGATTCCTGCTGCCCGTGGTTAGGACACAGGTTCTCTTTAGGTTTAATGTATACACACAGTGGAATTGCGTCCCCTAGTGGTGCCTGCAAGTAGCAACAATTTAACAATTTTTTCATATATATGAAGCTGTTTTGGTGTTCTTAAACCGAAAAATGGATGTGACCATTATTAAAGAGATAGGAGGAAAATAAACCATTCTATTCTCTCACCATCGTGGAAACACTCCATTCTCCAAGCTGGTAGTTTGGCTACGACGCCAGCGTCTCTGGTAGCTGCTGGCACAGCTGCTGTTAAGGGATGAGCTCGGCGATGGAAACGGAGTGATCAGGAGACTACTCAGAGAAGCTGCAGAACCGAGCGGACATATACAGGTCAGGGAAAGACTCAACAAAGCAAATTCAACTCATGTTGCCAAAACGCCTGCAATGGCCTCACCTGATCGCGCTATGCCACTGTCTCGATCATCATTAAACCCTCGGCCTGGCATGTCCATCGGATTGCTATGAACTGTAAAAGAAGCCATTGCTTGTGTTATGTTAAAAGGCGGCTAAATGCGGAGACTTTCACCCGGCAGACAATCGGTATCACCTCTGAACTCATAGCAGTGAATATGGCACAAGTGAACACAAACTGCAGGTACTACCTGAGTGAGAGATCAGACCACCCACCTGAGTGACATCGCCATGCAAACCCACCACCAAAAGCTCCAGCTCAGCTGAACAAGTGCACACTGCAGCCCATCAGGACTCTCTTTCAGATTAAAAAAAAAGTCCTGCTAGCTATTGTTTTCTACTTATTTAGGAATACATATGATATGAAAAATATCATTTTCAGTGATGACGAAGAACAATTTTGTACAATGGAAAAACAAACAACCTCCCATTCTACATCAATGGAAAGTATGTGGTGTAGAAAGGCGTACCCAATCTACTTGTCAGCAAATATCTTAATAGTGAGTCCTGTTCAGCTGGCCTTCACACATCGAATCTGACGGTCATGTGCTTGTGAAGGAATCTAGAAAATCGACATTGCAGGATTAACATAAGCATGCAAAAAGGTGTTGACAAACGTAGGCCCTGGCTGGGGAAATAAGGTAGGAATAGTAGAACATGTAGGACCTATCATGGTCTATTGTCAGTTTTTTGGCTCCGGATTAGATTGATCATCGCAAAACAACTTTCTATTCCTTAGTTCCACAGTGCCGCGGATTATTGAGCATGCACAGAGACGCACAGGCTACACTACATGTCACATGGCAAGCAGCACACCTGCAAAGAAAGAAGCACTCCGGATGAGTCGGAGCGGGCCCTGCTCAGAGAACGCCCGCCTGGGGCTGCAGAGCTGAGACAGACCTACACGTGAAATGCAGAATACAGATGGAAGAGAATACAGTTACTAGGGACATGGGTGTCCTGCAGAAGAAATACAATAGACAGGAAAAGAAAACAAAACCAAAAGGACGGTGGTCAGCGCATCATGGAAGAGAGCACACAATGGTGTACCGGCTGTGGGATTGGAGCTCCTCACTCTATACAAGACTGAAGTGGTGTCGCGTCACACATAATGTTTATAACTGGGGTCTCCGACATATCAAGAATGTCAAAAAGTCCATTGATGTGAGGCATAACTACGGATTTGTAAAATGCTGATGTCATAGAAAAAAGCCTTCAGCTAACGGACACTGTGCTCACTCCCATGAATTATAGTCCATTTATACGAAAATGATGCAACTGACCAAGCCAGAAATGCCATAATAACATTTCTATTTCAACATATATGAATAGTTCACTGACAGAACGACATGACAGAGAACGGAATTACATGATGTATTAACCTAGACAGGACAGCTTTTACAATTCCCTCACGAAAATTCATTGTGCCAAACATGCTGGAAATGACAGGATAGTTTAGATGATTACACCTAATAGAGAAAACTATAATGTCACCATTCTAAAATTATTACCGGATCTGCCATAGAAGGCAAAGCAAGGAAAACTGCTGAAAAGTAATATGTATGGGGTAATGTTTTCTTACTGTAAGGCGATTTACAGCTTGTATGTAAGACCTGGACAAAGTATAAAACCAAGTGCATGTGGAGCAGCGGTCTAACAGGTTAAGAAATTAAGCAAAAGTGATTTCATTGATTGCTATGGCCAACCACCCCACTTCTACCAGGCTCAAGCTCTTATACACAACACACTAACATCTCCAGGATGCTGGTACTGTGAGGCTCAAAACATTTAAGAACCAGCACAGAACTGGGTTAGGCTAGTTTCTAAAAAATGTTCAAATCCATTTTGTTCTTTTTCAGACAGTTTCTATTGTCAGACGAAAAATACAAAAACTGGCAAAGGACTACTAACCCTACAAAAATATTTGTTAGGAGACGACAGCACCTGTAGAGGCTGAAAAATGTGATTTAATGGACCTCACAAAACTTGTCTAAGTGTGCTGTATGCAAGAGAAAATAGACTATTAAGAATATAATAATATAATATAATAGAATATTAAGTTTCCAGCCGGGGACCATAGCAGTAGAATCAGCCTAGTCCGGCTCTTCCAGCGCCGCTCCAGGGGATTGGCAGATCTCTCCATACGTACATACAAGGCAGAGACCTAGCAATCACCAGCAGCAGCGCTGGGAGGAGCCGGCCTGGGGCATCACCGTCTAATCCCGTCTCTGGCTATGGTCCTTTCCTGGATATTTAAAGTTGATTTTCAATGAAATGTAAGAGTGTTTCAGGGAAAAAAAATATATACATAATAATACGTTTTTTTTTACAAAGCTTGATATATAAGGAACTAAATAAAACTATATACTCTGAAATATACTCACCTATGTTCCCAAGTAGACCATTCATGATGCCAGTGTTCTCGGCCTTCAGTGTGTTTTCATGACTTATGTTCTCAAAGCTGTCCTGCAGTCTGTAAAAAGTGAGCACATCATTTGGACTATAATGGATGCAAAAAAATTAAAATTTCCCTATAAAAGTACAAAAAAATAGCCAGTAATATGCTTCATTATCTTTATATCTATATACAAAAAGTCATTGAGGCCCCTCTTTTACCCATATTGCCTAAATCCTTCAGCAAAGGAAGAAAGGACCACACTGCTGTGAAACCGAGAAATACAGACACCCAAGTGCTGCACATTTTTCCTTTATTTTTCAGTTCTTTTGTACATAAGATCCCAGTGGTACAATGAGTGCTGAGAGTCATCGAATGGTAGAATGGCTGGAGAAATGAAGCTTTGACCTGGTGCCAGTGACACTAGAGTGGCCTCCACAATAGATGGTGACATCATTCAGCAGCTGGTGCCCTCAAATAGAAAGATCCCAAAGCAGATAAACCCGTATAATCTTGTATGCATGGTATACAGAATTTGTATGTATTCTTTCACCAAAACGTTCCAAGCAGAATGGGCAAGTAGCCAAAATAAACTCACGTGTTAAGACTCCCGTAGATACTGCTCCCGGTCCGGGCAGTGAAGACTTTGCTCAGCATGAGCTGGGGCGGAGAGCTGTACAGGACAAGAAGGAAAAGCGTCAACTGGCTGTAACGTACAACACATGGGCAGCGGTGTACTAGGCTACAGCCGAGCCACAGAACGGAGAAATATGACAATACTGAACACTTAAAAGGGTTGCCTCTTTACTCAACCGCTTTTCAGGCTCATAGAAGTAATGGAAGTAAGAAAATCCCCAGCATTCTAATAAAGTGGACAGGGTGTGCCAAGAGTGATGGCCGCTCTGGAGGACCTTGTGATCTACGAGGATCAATTAAGGCTGAAATGATCATTTGTGGGCCCTGCAGATATAATATAGGTTATAAATAATGGAAAACCATTTAGTAAACATTAGTATAGTAGATTTAGGGCTGTATACTATCCATAGTGTGATTTTTAGGTTCTACATCTTAATTACCAAGCTTAATAATCAATTCGAAAAAGTTTTCCCAGCCACTGCAATAGTTCCATAGATGCCACCCACCCCTCCCATCTGATAAAGTCACCTTCATTTTGGCGTTACTTTCACTCCCTGGCAAGAAAACTGGTTGTGTTCTCGCTCTTTACCCACATGTCTGGCAACAGTAGGCTTCCTATTACAAGCCCCAGGTTGCTTTACTGCACGCTGCTCGGTCACATGGCTGTCGGGGAACGATCTTTTAACTTCTTGCATCCTTTTTTTTCTTGAGCTTGTTCAAGACATAAGGATTGTCCGTTTTGCAAGTGTATTTTCAGTCTCCACTTGTATCAGTCAAAAGAAAAGAAGGGAATCTGTGTATGTGTGACCATGCCAAGAAGTCTGACTACAGTTTCTGGCATCTGCATTCTAGCATGAAATTAGGAAGGGATCTGTTTTTGTGTGACCATGCTAAGAAATTTAGCAAAGAATGTATCCAGCTCCTTAAAAATTGCTCATCATATTTCAGAAAAAATCTATTTTAAAAACTGCATGTTATCACAGAAGAGGCAATGCATTTCAAATGCACTGTGTTTCTTATCAAAGCTGGAATGCAGTGAGAGTTCGAATCGTGTTGCCACATCTGTAATAACATGGAATGTTTTAACTATTATTTCTAAATAAAATTAGCAATTTTTAAGACGCTGGATACATTCTTCGTTTATCTCTACAACTGGTCTTGTGGAATCCGCACTTCAATATGTGCAGAGCCCTGGTGAGCTGGTCTTTTTAACATGCAACACCTAATAAGAAGGGATATTTGACAGAAACTATTCAGATTTGTAAGTACTGTATATGGTTGTAGACACTTAATATCTATTGTTTAACATAAGAGATGACGTTTGTGGCTGGGTCTTGCATCGCTAAATCTCCATAGAAATATATGGCAGTATGCGGTGTTCACTTGACTAATGTTGCGGTTCCAATGCATACCTGCATGTGCTAGCCATTAAAGTAACTTTCCCTTTTTTTTTTTTTTTAAAGGAAAAAAAAAAACAAGGAGCACTAAAATCCCACATCCTAGATATCACTGAATGAAAATATTCCAGTTGCAAATCTATATTCATTACATATTGGGATGTGTTGAGAACAATAAAACAAAAATGATCAATGTAAATCAAAATTAATATTCCATGGAGGTCTGGATATGGAATGATACTCAAAATCAAAAGTGACAAATCTAATTACAGGCTGATCCAACTTCAGTGGAAATGCATCAAAACAAGGGAATGGTGCTCAATAGTGTGTGTGACCTCTATGTGCCTCTGTGACCTCCCTACAACACCTGGGCATGCTCCTCATGAGGCGGCAGATGGTCTCCTGAGGGATCTCCTCCCAGACCTGGACTAAAGCATCTGCCAACTCCTGGACAGTCTGTGGTGCAACGTGGCATCAATACAGCATCAATACCTTCATCATGCAGGAAGTGCTGACACACTTCAGCCACATGAGGTCTAACGCGGTCATGCATCAGAAAGAACACAGGGCCCAGTTCACCTGTGTATGGTCTCACAAAGAATCTGGGGATCTCATTCCAGTACCTAATGGCAGTCAGGGTACCTCTGGATAGCACATTGAGGGCTGTGCGGCCCTCCAAATAAATGCTTCCCCACACCAATTCTGACCCACTGCCATACCGGTCATTCTGGAGGATGTTGCAAACAGAAGAACGTTCTCCACGGCGTCTCCAGACTCTGTCACATATGGTAAGTGTGAACCTGCTCTCATTCATGAAGAGCACAGGGCGCCAATGTCGAATCTGCCAAGCTTGGTGTTCTCTGACAAATGACAATTGCCTTGCACAGTGTTGGGCTGTAAGCACAACACCCACTTGTGGACGTCAGGCCCTCATACCACCATCATTGAGTAGGTTTCTGACAGCTTGAGCAGACACATGAATGTTAGTGGCCTGCTGGAGGCCATTTTGCAGGGCTCTAGCACTGACTCCTTGCACAAATGGAGAAGGTATCGGTACTGCTGTTGGGTTGTTGCCCTCCTACGACCCCCTCCGTATCTCCTGGTGTACTAGTCTGTCTCCTGGCATCTGCTCCATGCTCTGGATACTTTGCTGACAGACATAGCTTCTTACCGCAGCGCGCATTAATATGCTTATCATGGATAAGCTGCACTACCCGAGCCACTTCTGTGGATTGTAGACACCGCCTCACGCTACTGTACCTCTAGAGGTGAGAGCAATGACAAAATGCAAAAGTGACAAAACACAGCAGCCAAAAAGAATGAGAACAGAGAAATGGTCTGTGGTCACCCCTTCAGAACCACTCCTTTATAGGGGTCTTACTATTTGCCTATCATTTCTACCTGTTGTCTGTTCAATTTGCACAACAGCAGGAGAAATTGATTCACAATCAGTGTTGGTTCATAACAGGACAGGTTGACTTCACAGAAGTGTAACTGACTTGGAGTTGTATTGTGTTGTTTAAAGGGAACTTGTCACCCCCAAAATCGACGGTGAGCTAAGTCCACCGGCATCAGGGGCTTACATACAGCATTCTGTAATGCTGTAGATAAGTCCCCGATGTATCCTGAAAGATGAGAGAAAGAAATTAGATTATACTCACTCAGGGGCGTTCCCGCTGCGGTCCAGTCCAATGGGTGTCGCAGTCCGGTCTAGCTCCTCCCATCTTCTTACGATGACGTCCTCTTCTTGTCTTCACACTGCGGCTCTGGCGCAGGCGTACTTTGTCAGCCCTGTTGAGGGCAGAGCAAAGTACTGCAGTGCGCAGGTGCCGGGAAAGGTCAGAGAGGCCCGGCGCCTGCGCACTGCAGTACTTTGCTCTGCCCTCAAAAGGGAAGGCAAAAGTATGCCTGTGCCAGAGCCGCAGCGTGAAGACAAGAAAAGGATGTCATCCTATGAAGATACCGCGACGCCCATCGGATCGGACTGCCCACCCAGGTGAGAATGCTGTAGATAAGCCCCTGATGCCAGTGGGCTTAGCTCACCTTCGATTTTGGGGGTGACAGGTTCCCTTTAAGTGTTCAATTTATTTTTTCAGCAATGTACATAGTTTACATACAAGAGGCGCACATTATATTTACATATAGTTAAAAAAAAAAAAAAAAAAGCTAAATGCAACAAAACAATTCACATTACAATTCTTTATGCAATTTGTTTAATTCAGATCTAGCAATATCTTAAGAGTAAATGAGCCAACGGCGGTTGTGATGGGGTGATATGCTATGTGGGTATCATTTCTGTGTATATTTATATTTTACTGATTATCATGGTGTTACTGTATCTTGTAGGATGAGTTGTTATTTGCCATCTGACATTCTCCCCACAGTTCTGTATTGTTATCTCTCCACAGGGTCAGTGAATAATGTTGTTTGCTAATATGCTAATGACATGTTGACCTAGCTTGTTGAAACAATGAGCCCCCGAGACCTTCCCCCTCCTGGCCTGTGAATGAGGGGGGAGACTTGTAAATATCAGGGAGGCTCATGAGACTCAGAGATCAGTCTGATGAGGAACCATGATGTGAAGAGCATATCAGAGAGAAAAAAGGGAATATGGACTGTTATCCTCTGTGCTGGATTGTTGGACTTTTACCCTGTTACTGAAATGCATTCGTGTTCTGGAATATTTTAACCTTTGTGTGATGGATCGTATATATGGACCTTTTGTGTTTTGCCTAAATAAAGGTCTTGGAATTGTTCACTATCCTCTTGCTCTGTTGATTGTGTGATACCGGAGAAGGAAAAAGTGACAGCATCCGTTTCAGTGGAATTCAATCACTTTCACTGCCGTTACAAAAAAATATGACAACATCGTAACAGTGAGGCCTTATTCAAATATCAGCTTTTGCTCATGTGTGATAAAAAAAAGAAGATTTTCAGCAATGTGCTGGATTCAATTCCATCTACTTTTGGTTAGTGTGTTCATTCCATCACTATGGCATTGGTTTCTCTCATATCTAATATATACCGGCAATTGCCAATCGGCTCTGTTACAGCTTCCAGCAATTGTGTCGCTATCCCAAAATCCACCGCGCCTGGAAGGCTAAGAACTGCGCCTCCACAAGTGCCAAAAACGGCACCACTATTCAGTCGGGCTAGCCGCTGATCTCCCGACGGTAGCCGCGGCTCAGTCAATGAGCGGTGCCGCGTGGCTTTGGCGGGGATTCAAATCCCGCACGGCACTGCTCATTGGCTCAGCTGGCGGGGCAGGGGATTTGAGTCCCGGCGCCGCTCAAAGACATGCAGCACCGCTCATTGGCTGAGCTGTCGCCGGCTGAGCCAATGAGCTGCGTGGGATTCGAATCCCCCGCCCGCTGAGCCAATGAGAGTTGCCACGCGGGATTTGAATACCCCGCCAAGCCACGCGGCACCGCTCATTGGCTGAGCGCCCCTGGCCTCAGCAAATGAGCGGCACGGGATTCAAAGCCCCAGCCAAAGCCGCGCGGCTCCGCTCATTGGCTGACCCACCCGCCGGCTGAGGTTTGGCGGGGGATTCAAATCCCATGCGGCACAGCTCATTGGCTCAGCCAGCGGGGCGGGGGATTTGAATCCCACGCTCAGCCAATGAGCGGTGCCGCGCGGCTTTGGAGGGGGATTTGAGTCCGGCACCGCTCAATGGCTGAGCGGCTGCCAGCTGAGCCAACGAGCGGCGTGGGATTTGAATCCCCCGCTGACTGAGCCAATGAGCGGTTCCGGGCGGGATTTGAATCCCCTGCCAAAGCCACGTGGCACCACTCATTGGCTGAGCTGCCCGCCGGCTGAGCAGGAATCAAATCCCCCGCCAAGGTGCACGGCCACGCAGCTTTAGCGGGGGATTCAAATCCCGCGCAGCACAGCGCCGGCGGGGGATTTGAATCCCGCGTGACACCGCTCATTGGCTCAGCCAGTGGGCGATTTGAATCCCGCGCCACTCATTGGCACAGCCGACGGCAGCTCAGCCAATGAGCGGTGCCACACGGGATTCAAATCCCCCGCCACGGCGCGCGGCACAGATCATTGGCTGAGCGACCCTGGCTGAGCCAATGAGTGGCGCGGGATTCAAATCCCCTGTCCCGTCGGCTGAGCCAATGAGCGGTGCTGCGCAGGATTTGAATCCCCCGCCAAAGCCGCGCGGCCAGGGGCAGCTCAGCCAATGAGCAGTGCCGAGCGCCTTGGTGGGGGATTTGAATCCCGCATGGTACCGCTCATTGGCTCAGCCAATGAGCGGTGCCACGTGGCTTTGGAGGGGGGATTCAAATCCCGCACAGCACCGCTCATTGGCTCAGTCAGCGGGGCGGGGGAATTGAATCCTGCGCCGCTCATTGCCTGAGCACTCCCGATGCAATAGCTTCAGGCCTATTTCTAGTTTAAAAATAAAGAAAAATATTCCAAGTTTTACCTACTCATAAAATGGACAGCATTTGGATGACATCTGTGTGCCGTTTGTTTTTCAAGGACCTATTGATTTTAACTTTTGATCTCTGAAATCTTTGTTCCTGTCCAAGATCTATTCAACTTTTTTGAAAATCAGATAACTTCCCCTAACAAAAATAACAGACACCCCTTCTTAATCATGTACTGGTTGAAAAAGCTGCCCATGACATATAGTTCAGGGGTTCTTTTTATTTGGGTCTTTCCCAAGAAAAATGTGTATTAATAGCAAAAAAACGTGGGACCAATGCATTTTAAATGGGTGCATTTAATAAATAGCCTTTTTTGCAGCTCTGCATAGTTTTTTTTTTTTTTTTTTTTTAATCATGGTTAAGCAATGCCCCCTTATTCAACAAGACATCTCTGCCATCTACACATTGCTTTGGTCTATAACTTAAAGGAAACCGGTCATTATAGTCATGCTGCCCAAACCAAGGTCAGCATGAAATCAGAGCCTGGATGTGCAACTACAGCCAAATATGTCTTTCTTTATAATGTTGTTGCATTAGAAAGAACATAATATAAACAGACGGCTGGAGACTTTGCTAGTCCGGCATGGCCACCAGCCAGCTTTTAACCCGTTCATGACCGTGGGCTTTTCCGTTTTTCCGTTTTCGTTTTTCACTCCCCTCCTTCCCAGAGCCATAACTTTTTTATTTTTCCAGCCAAGTCCGAAGAAAAAAGAAAGTGGCACAACTCCCCAGCAGAGGATACGAAGGGTGTATAAGGCACAGGAAAATCACAGACGTCTTACAGCGGAGGTGCTAGCGTGAGAAAAAACACACAATCTTGAGTAGCAAAATCAGAGAAAAGATAACGCAGCACTCACCAGCACCCAGGTCAGATGTCTTCTTTATTACGACATGAAAAGTTACAGCTTCACGGCACGGGGGAGTGACGAGGTGAGGAGCATGTGAGGCGGGACGACGGCCGTTTCACGCTGATAAGTAGCGCCTCTACGGGTCCATGTCCGAGAGGAAGTCACGCCGAGAGAAATAGGTAAGATACCCCTCCCCTACAGCGTAGCCTCCAATCGGACAATAGGAAAAGTGCTATGTGCATAAAGGGAAGATTAAAATCAAAGGAATCAGGCAGGATATATACAAACTACATTAGATGATGGACATATATAGAAAAATATATTATTTAGTAACACTTGATCAAAAGCCATATTGTTTTAAGTTATTTAAAAGAACCCTACCTGCAGGCATATAGTGCGAAAACCATGAGACCAATGTGACTAACTCCGGCTTAACCTGTCATTATAGATCCAAGGACAACATAATATAAATGAGAAGATATAACTAAACAACCTCAGTTCTCGTAGAATACAGTGCTAATGTTTTAAACTTTTTTTATCCTTTTTTTAACTTTTTTACAGCAACTATATTTAAAAGACTACAGGGGTATACAGAATTCCCAATCTACCCGCCATTCTGGTGAAGGGGTTAATAGAACCATACTATAAGAAAATGGACATATCTGTCCTATCATTAAAGCCAGCAGGGCCAGTGGCCCGAGTCCTCATAATCCACCTGGCTTCTTGTCGAAGTAGAATTTTTCCCAAGTCACCTCCTTGTGCAGTAGGAATAACCTTTTCTAACTTTATGTAGATAACGGACGAGTCCCTAGAGGACTACGGGTATGGAAGGAAATGTCCCACTTTAGCAGTGATGCGACGCTGAAAGCGGAATGGGAGCAAGTCATGTTACGGTGCTCCCAGGAGCTGCTCCTGCTGGTCCTGAAATCTAACATTAAAAACTATGATATAGTGAGTTCAGAAATCACTAAGACACAAGCCGAACTGCAGGGCAGATTGACCGAAAACCAATGGACTATGTTTAATAAAAAACTAGACGCAAAACTCATCCCCATACAGGCGGAGATTAAGCAGAAAAAAAGGGACAAATTTCTCCGTGACAAAAACGATTATGATTCTGGAACTGTTTTTACATGGAACAGAATAAATAAGGACAATCGGAGCTTTTTCAATTATGGAGGCAATTCCAGACCAAGAAAACGTAGTCTCAAAAAAAGACGCAACCAACCAAACAGAAAAGACTACTTGACAACGGAGTCTGACTACAGTTTGAGTGAAGGTCCAACCAGTAATCGTGAATCCACAGGAGAGCTAATACCAGAAATTCCAACAGCTGCATCACCCCCTTTAGGAGGAAGACACGGAGGGGCAAGCGGAAATCACGGCCCCTTCCAACAGCAGAAAAGGAAGTTTGTGTCCTGGAGACAGGAGCGTTATTAACTCTTTTTCCAGATGATTATGTACTTAATCTGACGCACCGTGTACTAAGTCCGGCTCAATTAGCCTTGTTATCTAAAGGGTTAAATTATTGCATTCCTAATGATTTTGACTTTGTTTCTTTTCAGATAGACTTATTTAAGGCTATTAGGAAGATACATCTTTATAAATTCTCTCTTACCAACTCCAGCAATCCTAACATCACGGAAGGGGAAAAACCCTGTACCGTAGGTCCTTTGGGGTTTATGGCAGGGACAGGAGAAGAGGTCCTGGCCGATTTTATCTAACCTGACAGACACAGAACCAGTTACTTTAATGAAGTCTAGTTCCCAAGTAATCACTCCCTTTATGGGAGGAGTTCCCTCCTCATATATGCCCCCTGCATCTCCAGGGAACACAATCGACTTATTTGAGACATTGGTTTTAAAAGATATAGAAGCCCTGATATACAAAAAGGCACCTCCTAACCTAACAGTTGAGGAAAAAAAGGCCCTCTCTGAAATATCTAGTTGGACCGATGTCATCGTACGCCCCGCCGACAAGGGGGGTAAGACTGTCCTATTACCCAGAGAAGCTTATTTATTAGAAGCAGATAGACAACTATCGGACACTAATACCTACGCCAAATTACCGGGAGATCCCACACAAAAATTCAAAAATAATCTTTGTAATTTCCTTAGAAAATCGGTGGAAAATGGAGTGTTGACACAAAAGAGAGCTGAAAAGCTATTCCCCAACTATACTACGAAACCTCACTGGTATTATTTACCGAAAATTCATAAATCTGTTGTTTGCCCCCCAGGCAGACCGATTGTATCTGGGATCGGGTCGCTCACTGAGCCCCTATCCCAATACATTGATTGGCTTTTACGTCCCTTGCTTAAAGACATCCCCTCGTACCTCAAAGATACGAATTCTTTTCTTAGACATATTCGAAATTTTGTCTGGCAGCCGGGGTTCTCCTTGGCGTCCATTGATGTGGTCAGCCTGTATACCAATATCCCCCAAACCCTGGGGGTAGATACCATCAGAAGAGTATTACATACAACTGCCAAAAGCCTTGAATACATTAATTTTGTGTGTGAAGGTTTGAGTTTTATACTCACACATAATGCCTTCACGTTTTTGGACAGTTGGTACAGGCAGACCACAGGGACTGCCATGGGGACCCCGGTTGCATGTACGTTCGCCAATTTATATATGGCGGCTTTTGAAGAGGATTACGTTTATTCTCATAAGAACAGTTTTCTAAAACACATCAAACTCTACATGAGGTACGTGGATGATGTAATTATAGTATGGGACGGTACTGAAAGTGAGTTTGCTATGTTCGTTGCTTATCTTAATGAGAGCAACACCATGGGCATGTCTTTCACACACAATTTTGGGGGTCAAACGATAGATTTCCTAGATGTTTCGATTCGGGTGGAGGAGGGAGAGATTTGTACCTCCATTTTCCGCAAACCCACTTCGGTGAACTCTCTCTTGCACTACAATAGCTACCATCCTAACCATGTAAAGAAATCTCTACCATATAGTCAGTTTTTCAGAGTACGGCGTCTCAATAATACACCGAGTGGTTTCCAGGCACAATCTAGGGAACTTTTTCAGAGATTCCGGGACAGAGGATACCCGGAGGACGTACTTGAATCTGCAGTGAAACGAGCTAATACTGAGATACAGCATAGTGACACATCCGCGGACACTTCCAAACAGAGGTTCACTTTCTGCTTCCAATACGGCCCTATGGATGACGCGATACGTTCCACCATTCGCCGACATTGGCACGTTTTGGAGAGGGATTGTGACCTCTCTAGTAAAGCTGCCTCAGGTCCTCTGATATCTAACAGGAGGAGCACCAGAGTTAGAGATGTGTTAGTACGCAATAGAGTTCTAAAAGATAAAAAAAGTACATGGTTGAATCAGACCGCCCCAAAAGGAAACTTTCGTTGTGGACAATGTCCGTTCTGTCAATACCATAGGACAGGACAAACCCTAGAAATTGGCCCTTGTATTCATCATGTCCATCATTTTATTTCCTGTAAAACGGAATACGTTGTCTACGTATTATTCTGCCCTTGTAAACGCTTCTACATAGGGAAAACTATACGTAAGTTATATATCAGATTCAGGGAACATTTCAAATCTATTTCCTCAGGTAAAGGAGTACCTAGGCTTATCAACCATGTCAGAGAATGCCATGGAGGAGATCCTACTGTTCTCACTTTTGCAGGGTTAGAAAAGGTTATTCCTACTGCACAAGGAGGTGACTTGGGAAAAATTCTACTTCGACAAGAAGCCAGGTGGATTATGAGGACTCGGGCCACTGGCCCTGCTGGCTTTAATGATAGGACAGATATGTCCATTTTCTTATAGTATGGTTCTATTAACCCCTTCACCAGAATGGCGGGTAGATTGGGAATTCTGTATACCCCTGTAGTCTTTTAAATATAGTTGCTGTAAAAAAGTTAAAAAAAGGATAAAAAAAGTTTAAAACATTAGCACTGTATTCTACGAGAACTGAGGTTGTTTAGTTATATCTTCTCATTTATATTATGTTGTCCTTGGATCTATAATGACAGGTTAAGCCGGAGTTAGTCACATTGGTCTCATGGTTTTCGCACTATATGCCTGCAGGTAGGGTTCTTTTAAATAACTTAAAACAATATGGCTTTTGATCAAGTGTTACTAAATAATATATTTTTCTATATATGTCCATCATCTAATGTAGTTTGTATATATCCTGCCTGATTCCTTTGATTTTAATCTTCCCTTTATGCACATAGCACTTTTCCTATTGTCCGATTGGAGGCTACGCTGTAGGGGAGGGGTATCTTACCTATTTCTCTCGGCGTGACTTCCTCTCGGACATGGACCCGTAGAGGCGCTACTTATCAGCGTGAAACGGCCGTCGTCCCGCCTCACATGCTCCTCACCTCGTCACTCCCCCGTGCCGTGAAGCTGTAACTTTTCATGTCGTAATAAAGAAGACATCTGACCTGGGTGCTGGTGAGTGCTGCGTTATCTTTTCTCTGATTTTGCTACTCATTTTTTATTTTTCCGTCAATTTGGCCATGTGAGGGCTTATTTTTTGCGGGACGAGTTGTACTTTTGAACGACATCATTGGTTTTACCATGTCGTGTACTAGAAAACGGGAAAAAAATTCCAAGTGCGGTGAAATTGCAAAAAAAGTGCAATCCCACACTTGTTTTTTGCTTGGCTTTTTTGCTAGGTTCACTAAATGCTAAAACTGACCTGCCATTATGATTCTCCAGGTCATTACGAGTTCATAGACACCTAGCATGACTAGTTTATTTTTACCTAAGTGGTGAAAAAAAATTCCAAACTTTGCTAAAAAAAAAAAAAAAAAAAAAAAAATTGCGCCATTTTCCGATACCCTCCATTTTTCATGATCTGGGGTCGGTTGAGGGCTTATTTTTTGCGTGCTGAGCTGGCGTTTTTAATGATACCATTTCGGTGCAGATACGTTCTTTTGATCGCCCGTTATTGCATTTTAATGCAATGTCGCGGCGACCAAAAAAACGTAATTCTGGCGTTTCGATTTTTTTTCTCATTACGCCGTTTAGCGATCAGGTTAATGCTTTTTTTTTATTGATAGATCGGGCGATTCTGAACGCGGCGATACCAAATATGTGTATGTTTGATTTTTTTTTTATTGATTTATTTTGATTGGGGCGGAAGGGGGGTGATTTAAACTTTTATGTTTTTTTTTATTTTTTTCACATTTTTTTTTACTTTTTTTTTTTCACTTTTGCCATGCTTCAATAGCCTCCATGGGAGGCTAGAAGCAGGCACAACCCGATCGGCTCTGCTATGTAGCAGCGATCATAAGATCGCTGCTACACAGCAGAATTGCAGGTGTGCTGTGAGCGCCGACCACAGGGAGGCGCTCACAGCTGCCGGCGATCTGTAACCATAGAGGTCTCAAGGACCTCTATGGTTACCATTCAGAAGCATCGCCGACCCCCGATCATGTGACGGGGGTCGGCGATGACGTCATATCCGGCCGCCCGGCCGGATGCGGTAGTTAAATTCCGCTGTCTGCGTTTGACAGCGGCATTTAACTAGTTAATAGGCGCGGGCAGATCGCGATTCTGCCCGCGCCTATTGCGGGCACATGTCAGCTGTTCAAAACAGCTGACATGTCCCGGCTTTGATGTGGGCTCACCGCGGAGCCCTGCATCAAAGCAGGGGACCTGACGTCGGACGTACTATCCCGTCCAACGTCAGGAAGGGGTTAACCAACCCCATTCCAGTTGACTGACAGATCTCTCTCACATGTACAGTACAGACCAAAAGTTTGGACACAACTTCTCATTTAAAGATTTTTCTGTATTTTCATGACTATGAAAATTGTACATTCACACTGAAGACATCAAAACTATGAATTAACACATGTGGAATTATAACAAAAAAGTGTGAAACAACTGAAATTATGTCTTATAATCTAGGTTCTTCAAAGTAGTTACCTTTTGCTTTGATGACTGCTTTGCACACTCTTGGCATTCTCTTGATGAGCTTCAAGAGGTAGTCACCGGGAATAGTTTTCTCTTCACAGGTGTGCCCTGTCAGGTTTAATAAGTGGGATTTCTTGCCTTATAAATGGGGTTGGGACCATCAGTTGTGTTGTGCAGAAGTCTGGTGGATACACAGCTGATAGTCCTACTGAATAGACTGTTAGAATTTGTATTATGGCAAGAAAAAAGCAGGAAAGGAAAGAAAAACGAGTGGCCATCATTACTTTAAGAAATGAAGGTCAGTCAGTCCAAAAATTGGGAAAACTTTGAAAGTGTCCCCAAGTGCAGTGGCAAAAACCATCAAGCGCTACAAAGAAACTGGCTCACACGAGGACCGCCCCAGGAAAGGAAGACCAAGAGTCACCTCTGCTTCTGAGGATAAGTTTATCAGAGTCACCAGCCTTAGAAATCGCAGGTTAACAGCAGCTCAGATTAGAGAACAGGTCAACGTCACACAGAGTTCTAGCAGCAGACATATCTCTACAACAACTGTTAAGAGGAGACTTTGTGAAGCAGGCCTTCATGGTAAAATATCTGCTAGGAAAGCACTGCTAAGGACAGGCAACAAGCAGAAGAGACTTGTTTGGGCTAAAGAACACAAGGAATGGACATTAGAACAGTGGAAATCTGTGCTTTGGTCTGATGAGTCCAAATTTGAGATCTTTGTTTCCAACCACCGTGTCTTTGTGCGACGCAGAAAAGGTGAACGGATGGACTCCACATGCCTGGTTCCCACCATGAAGCATGGAGGTGGTGTGATGGTGTGGGGGTGCTTTGCTGGTGACACTGTTGGGAATTTATTCAAAATTGAAGGCATACTGAACTAGCATGGCTACCACAGGATCTTGCAGTGGCATGCTATTCCATTCAGTTTGCGTTTAGTTGGACTATCATTTATTTTTCAACAGGACAATGATCCCAAACACACCCCCAGGCTGTGTAAGGGCTATTTGACCAAGAAGGAGAGTGATGGGGTGCTGCGCCAGATGACCTGGCCTCCACAGTCACCAGACCTGAACCCAATCGAGATGGTGTGGGGTGAGCTGGACCGCAGAGTGAAGGCAAAAGGGCCAACAAGTGCTAAGCATCTCTGGGAACTCCTTCAAGATTGTTGGAAGACCATTCTCGTTGACTACCTCTTGAAGCTCATCAAGAAAATGCCAAGAATGTGAAAAGCAGTCATCAAAGCAAAAGGTGGCTACTTTGAAGAACCTAGAATATAAGACATAACAAAAAAGTGTGAAACAACTGAAATTAAGTATATAATTCCACATGTGTTAATTCATAGTTTTCATGCCTTCAGTGTGAATGTACAATTTTCATAGTCATGAAAATACAGAAAAATCTTTAAATGAGATGGCGTGTCCAAACTTTTGGTCTGTACTGTACATGCAAAAAGCTTGAAGGCCAAAAGCTTGCCAAACAGGGTAGCATGGCTTAACCAATACGGAAAACAGCACAGAAATACAGAAAAAGATAGTACACAGAGTACGGACCAGACAATGTATGTGGAAAAGTGACAATTTAATTGAGACTCACCGTATTTGGTGAATTTTCAGAGTGGAGCCTTTGTAGCTCATAGCCACTGACCCAAACATCATTTCTCCAAGCATATTGGCATCTGCGGAACAACGAGGACTCTGCCAAACAAATCAAGAAGTAGTTAAACCTATTGCACCTGTCAATCATTGATGATGGGGTAAGGGCTACGGCATGTTCTGACTGCTGATCTGCATTAACCCAATCAAATGGCTAATTCAGTAACAGAATACCAACCTCAGATAACACTCAATGTCTCCACTTGACAAAAAACCAACCTAGAGAGATACTTGAGCTAAAAACACCAAATTTCATATAATAATTGTGTTTGTCATAAGACTTGCAAACCCGCAATAGGTCTCACTAGCCTAATGTTTGCCCATGGAGCGGACAACAGCTTTTAAGCAGAGTTAAGGTGTCAGGTCAGTTCATGGTATCTCCGAACATGACAGGAGGCAATGGCCAGACTAATGAGAAGAGTAATCAGTCACCATCTTATACAGTGTCTTGTGAAAGTATTAGGCTCCCTGGAACTTATCAACCTTTTCTCACATATCAGGCTTCAAACAAAGATACCAAATGTAAATTTTTGGTGAAGAATCAACAACAAGTGGATCACAATTGTGAAGTTGAACGAAATGTATTTGCCATTTAAAATTTTTGTGGAAAATCAAATACTGAAAAGTGGGGCGTACAATATTATTCGGCCCCTTTAACTTAATACTTTGTTGCGCCACCTTTTGCTGCGATTACAGCTGCAAGTCACTTGGGGTATGTCTCTATCAGTTTTGTACATCGAGAGACTGAAATTCTTGCCCATTCTTCCTTGACAAACAGCTCAAGCTCAGTGAGGTTTGATGGAGATCGTTTGCGAACAGCAGTTTTCAGCTCTTTCCACAGATTCTCGGATTGAGGTCTGGACTTTGACTTGGCCATTCTAACACCTGGATACGTTTATTTGTGAACCATTCCATTGTAGATTTTGCTTTATGTTTGGGATCATTGTCTTGTTGGAAAACAAATCTCCGTCCCAGTCTCAGGTCTTTTGCAAAGTCCAACAGGTTTTCTTCAAGAATGGTCCTGTATTTGGCTCCATCCATCTTCCCATCAATTTTAACCATCTTCCCTGTCCCTGCAGAAGAAAAGCAGGCCCAAACCATGATGCTGCCAACACCATGTTTGACAGTGGGGATGGTGTGTTCAGGGTGATGAGCTGTGTTGCCTTTACGCTAAACATATCGTTTGGCATTGTTGCCAAAAAGTTCGATTTTGGCTTCATCTGACCAGAGCACCTTCTTCCACATGTTTGGTGTGTCTCTCAGGGGGCTTGTTGCAAACTTTAAACAATACTTTTTATGGATTGTTTGAGAAATGGCTTTCTTCTTGCCACTCTTCCAACAATAAAGGCCAGATTTGTGCAGTGTATGACTGATTATTGTCCCATGGACAGACTGTCCCACCTCAGCTGTAGATCTCTGCAGTTCATCCAGAGTGATCATGGGCCTCTTGGCTGCATCTCTGATCAGTCTTCTCCTTGTTTGAGATGAAAGTTTAGAGAGACGGCTGGGTCTTGATAGATTTGCAGTGGTATGATACTCCTTCCATTTCAATATGATCGCTTGCACAGTGCTCCTTGGGATGTTTAAAGTTTTGGAAATTATTTTGTATCCAAATCCGGTTTTAACCTTCACCACAACAGTATCACGGACCTGCCTGTTGTGCTCCTTGGTTTCATGATGCTCTCTGTGCTTCAAACAGAACCCCGAGACTATTACAGAGCAGGTGCATTTATACGGAGACTTTATTACACACAGGTGGATTATATTTATCATCATTAGGCATTTAGGACAACATTGGATCATTCAGAGATCCACAATGAACTTTTGGAGCGAGTTTGCTGCACTGAAAGTAAAGGGGTCGAATAATATTGCACGCCCCACTTTTCAGTTTTTTAATTTCCACAAAAATTTTAAATGACCAATAAATTTCGTTCAACTTCACAACTGTGTTCCACTTGTTGTTGATTCTTCACCAAAATTTACATTTGGTATCTTTATGTTTGAAGCATGATATGTGGGAAAAGGTTGAAAATTTCCAGGGGGCCGAATACTTTCGCAAGGCACTGTATGTAATAGCTGAAACTATTCCAGACAAAAAAAGAAATCCCCAGGGCAAGAACAAAATGACGTTATACAGGCAGAGTACCACTGTGGTATGCAGATCGCCATTCACATACCATAACTGGCGTTAACATGTAACCCATCCTAGGGTGGTGGTCTGGGGGACTGATGATTACTGCATTACACAGACATCAAGCTGAAGCCAAAATGAGCAGGGAATCAAGTATCGTTTCTAGAAAATGTCACATATATAGGTGATAAAGTACATGTCACTACACAGATATTCTTATTAGCAGCGTGCTGTAAGTAGGCTACAGATCACCCACAAAATACGGCATGGTCTGCTGCTTCATAGAAATGGAACTTGTGCTCTACATACTATTAAAATTAAAAGAACGATGAATAACTTAGTTTTAGATTGCATATTTTATTCCATAGGAGTCATTTATTGTTACTTTTTAGGGTATATTCACATGTAGCATATTAGCTGGCAACTGCAAACCAATTCCATTTATTTACATGGGTTGTTTCTGCAGGACGTGCATAGGTTCTTACAAGAGACATCCAGATAATCTGCTACATGAGAATATTCCCTTCAAATCTAATTCTCCCTAGAAGTATGTGCATGCTTTATGTATTTGCTGCAGACATTTCTGCATCAAAAACATGTATCCTGGCAAAAATCAAAACCCTGCATAAAAAAATTGCACTTTTTTCATGACACACACACACACACACACACACACACACACACACACACTCCTTTCATAGAATGGGTGAAAAACACTTTAAAAATGCAGAAAGTATTAACATTCTACAGATCTGCATGGAAAAATAAGCATAATGTGCATTGTTACATGTGAACATACCCTTCATCTACCATTGTCAGGAGATATATCACACTCTGGATTTAATTGTACAGACTGAATGTTCTAAGGCTATTGGCTCAAAAGGAGATACAGTTAAGGTACCTTCACACTAAACGACTTTGCAACGATAACGACAGCGATCCGTGACGTTGCAGCATCCTGGATAGCGATATCGTTGTGTTTGACACGCAGCAGCGATCTGGATCCTGCTGTGATATCGCTGGTCGTTGCTGAAAGTTCAGAACTTTATTTGGTCGTCAGATCGGCGTGTATCGTCGTGTTTGACAGCAAAAGCAACGATGCCAGCAATGTTTTACAATGGTAACCAGGGTAAATATCGGGTTACTAAGCGCAGGGCCGCGCTTAGTAACCCGATGATGTTTACCCTGGTTACCATTGTAAATGTAAAAAAAACAAAACAGTACATACTCACCTTCTGATGTCCGTCAGGTCCCTGGCCGTCTGCTTCCCGCACTGACTGTGAGCGCCGGCCGGCCGTAAAGCACAGCACAGCGGTGACGTCACCGCTGTGCTCTGCTTTTACTTTGCGGCCGGCCGGCGCTCACAGTCAGTGCGGGAAGCAGACGGCCAGGGACCTGACGGACATCAGAAGGTGAGTATGTACTGTTTTTTTTTTACATTTACAATGGTAACCAGGGTAAACATCGGGTTACTAAGCGCGGCCCTGCGCTTAGTAACCCGATGTTTACCCTGGATACCCGGGGACCGGCATCGTTAGTCGCTGGAGAGCTGTCTCTGTGACAGCTCTCCAGCGACCACACAGCGACGCTGCAGCGATCGGCATCGTTGTCGATATCGCTGCAGCGTCGCTTAATGTGACGGTACCTTTAAGTCCAGAAATATTTGGTTAGTGACACATGATTTGTCATTTTAGCTTTTTACCAAACATATTCAAGATATAGTTATCTAATCAATATGGATTTAAAGTGAAGACTGAGCTTTAATTTGAGGGTATTCACATCCTAATTGGATTAAGTGTTTAGGAATTTCAGCTCTTTAATATTTAGCTGCTTCTTTTTAAAGCCATGTTCACACTTCAGTATTTTACATCAGTATTTGTAAGCCAAAAATAGGAGTGGAATAATCAGAGGAAAGTACAATAGAAACATGTCCCCACTTCAGCTTTTTCACCCACTCCTGGTTTTGGCTTACAAATACTGATGTAAAATACTGAACATGTGAACGTGACCTAAAGAGAACAAAAATAATTGGACAAAAATCTCAAAAGCTCTAAAATGGGCTGCATGGGCGATTCTCTCGTTAATCCATCATCAATTAAGCAGGTAAAAGATCTTAAGCGGATATCAGGTGTGGCATTTGCATTTGCAAAAAAGGTTACTGTGAACACTAGTGTTGAGCGATACCGTCCGATACTTGAAAGTATCGGTATCGGAAAGTATCGGCCGATACTGGCAAAGTATCGGATCTAATCCGATACCGATACCCGATACCAATACAAGTCTATGGGACACCAAGTATCGGACGGTATCCTGTATGGTTCCCAGGGTCTGAAGGAGAGGAAACTCTCCTTCAGGCCCTGGGATCCATATCAATGTGTAAAAGAAAGAATTAAAATAAAAAATAGGGATATACTCACCCTCCGACGCAGCCTGGACTTTACCGCCGTAACCGGGAGCCGTTGTACCTAAGAATGCGCGCTTGAAGGGCCTTAGATGACGTCACGGCGCTCTGATTGGTCCGTAGCGGTCGCGTGACCGCTACGCGACCAATCACAAAGCCGTGACGTCACCCAAGGTCTTTCAAGCGCTTGAAATACCTTAGAAGACGTCCGCAGCTTCTGATTGGTCGCGTAGCGGTCGCGTGACCGCTACGCGACCAATCACAAAGCAGTGACGTCACCTAAGGTCTTTCAAGCGCTTGAAGGACCTTAGGTGACGTCACTGCTTTGTGATTGGTCGCGTAGCGGTCACGCGACCGCTACGGACCAATCAGAGCGCCGTGACGTCATCTAAGGCCCTTCAAGCGCACATTTTTAGGTACAACGGCTCCCGGTTACGGCGGTAAAGTCCAGGCTGCGTCGGAGAGGTGAGTATATCCCAATTTTTTATTTTAATTCTTTCTTTTACACATTGATATTAATCCCGATACCGATTCCCGATACCACAAAAGTATCGGATCTCGGTATCAGAATGCTCAACACTAGTGAACACACAACATGCGGTCAAAGGAGATCTCAATGGAACAGAAACAGCCCATCATTAAGCTAAAAGCTAAGAAAAAAAAATAAGAGGAAATCCATCAGAGAGAGATAGCAAAAATGCAAAAATATTAGAATTGACCAAGTCAACAGCTTGGTACATTCAAAGAAAGAAAGAAAAGAGGGGGGGAGGGCACTAGTGAGCTTGGGAATTCAAAAAGGCCTAGACATACATGGAAGACAACACTAAGTAGATGATTACAGAATCATTTCCATGGTGAAGAAAAACCCCTTTGCAACATATACCTAAGTGGAGAACATGCTCCAGAAAGTAAATAAGTAGGTGTTTCACTAACCAAATCTACCATAAAGAGAAGACTTCTTGAGAGCAAATACATAGAGTTCACCACAAGGTGCAAACCAGTAATTAGCCTTAAAACTAGAAAGGTCACATCAGATTTTGCCAAAAAAATCTAAAGAAACCAGCCCAGTTCTGGAAAAGCATTCTTTTGACATATAAAACTAAGATCAACCTGTACCAGAATGATGGGAAGAAGAAATTACGGAGAAGGCTTGGAACGGCTCATGATCCAAGGCACACCACCTGTAAAACACGGTGGAGGCAATGTGATGGCATGGCTTCCAATGGCACTGGGTCACTAGTGTTTATTGATGATGTGACTGACGACAGGAGCAGCTGGATAAATTGTGAAGTGTACAGGACTATGCTTTCTGCCCAGATTCAACCAAATGTAGCAAGGTTGTTGGAAGGCGCCTCACAGCACAGATGTTCAATAACCCAAGACATACTGTGAAAGTAACCTATGAGTTTTTAGGGTAAAGAAGTGGAATATTCTGCAATGGCAGTCACCAGATCTCAGCCCCATCAAGCATGCATTTCACTTGCTTAAGACAAAACTTAAGGCAGAAATACCCACAAACAACTGAAGTCAGCTAAAGCAAAGGGCTGACAAAAAGCATCTTTAAGAAGGAAACCCAGCGGTTAGGGACATCCATGACTTCCAGACTTCAGACAGCCATTACCTGCAAAGGATTCTCTACAAAGTATTAAAAATTAACATTTATTTATGGTTAAGTTAATTTGTCCAATTACTTTTGAGCTTCTGAATTGAGAAGGCTTTGTAGAAACATGGTCCCAGTTTCACAGATTTTTGTTCAACCCTTTCATGTTTAATTAAAGTCTACACTTCAATTGAATCTCAGTTATTCATTTTACATAAAAAATAGCTGCATGCAGAACCCAAATCACAAGGATTCGGTCACTGCCCAAATATTTCTGTGACTAGCTGTATATGCTGATGGCCCTTGACCCACACCCCTCCAAATGGGTAGTGATGACCTATATTACAGATATAAATATTTAAAGTGTAATCCCACAAACACAAGTTCTGATCTATGGATGATTAGTGATAACTGGTGGTTTGTCTGGCCACTGGGATGGTATTATGGAGTAGTCTGTGTGAATGGAATGGTAATCCGCATGTTACTTGTATGGGAACAATAGTGCCTATCCAAAACCACTCTTCCCACACAATAAGTGGAGTGGCAGTCACGCATGCTCACCGCCATTCATATAATAAATTGGGCACGGGATACATGTATCACCAAATCTATGGATAGCCCCTTTTACTCCTAGAGAGCATTTTATTACTATATAAATTTATCATATTTAAATTTTAGAGTTTTTTTTTACGCCCGCACTCATTGTCACAATCTAATTTGTTGTAGTTTTTTATTTCTTATGTCCTCATTTGATTTGCTTTTCTACTTTCCAAATGAAAAATGGAATTGCAGCCAGAGTCAGGAAGAGCAGCTGCTGATAAAGAGACGATCAGATCAGTAGGATAAGAGAATCTAGAGCTGTAATGTACATGACAGGCCAAGTGCACGCTACATACAGCACTACAAAGAGGTGCGCGGAGCTCACAGCACTATTCCGGGGAGGCCAAGTGCACGCTACATGCAGCACTACAAAGAGGTGGGGGAGCTCACAGCACTATTCCGGAGAGGCCAAGTGCACGCTACATACAGCACTACAAAGAGGTGCGCGGAGCTCACAGCACTATTCCGGGGAGGCCAAGTGCATGCTACATACAGCACTACAAAGAGGTGCGCGGAGCTCACAGCACTATTCTGGGGAGGCCAAGTGCACGCTACATACAGCGCTACAAAGAGGTGCGCGGAGCTCACAGCACTATTCCGGGGAGGCCAAGTGCACGCTACATACAGCACTACAAAGAGGTGCGCGGGCTCACAGCACTATTCCAGGGAGGCCAAGTGCACACTACATACAGCACTACAAAGAGGTGTGCGGGCTCACAGCACTATTCTGGGGAGGCCAAGTGCACGCTACATACAGCACTACAAAGAGGTGCGTGGGCTCACAGCACTATTCTGGGGAGGCCAAGTGCACGCTACATACAGCGCTACAAAGAGGTGCGCAGGCTCACAGCACTATTCTGGGGAGGCCAAGTGCACACTACATACAGCACTACAAAGAGGTGCGCGGAGCTCACAGCACTATTCTGGGAGGCCAAGTGCACGCTACATACAGCGCTACAAAGAGGTGCGCGGGCTCACAGCACTATTCTGGGGAGGCCAAGTGCACGCTACATACAGCACTACAAAGAGGTGCGCGGGCTCACAGTATTCTGGGGAGGCCAAGTGCACGCTACATACAGCACTACAAAGAGGTGCGCAGAGCTCACAGCACTATTCTGGGGAGGCCAAGTGCACGCTACATACAGCACTACAAAGAGGTGGGGGAGCTCACAGTATTCTGGGGAGGCCAAGTGCACGCTACATACAGCACTACAAAGAGGTGCGCAGACCTCACAGCACTATTCTGGGGAGGCCAAGTGCACGCTACATACAGCACTACAAAGAGGTGGGGGAGCTCACAGCACTATTCCGGGGAGGCCAAGTGCACGCTACATAAAGCACTACAAAGAGGTGGGGGAGCTCACAGCACTATTCTGGGGAGGCCAAGTGCACGCTACATACAGCACTACAAAGAGGTGGGGGAGCTCACAGTATTCTGGGGAGGCCAAGTGCACGCTACATACAGCACTACAAAGAGGTGCGCAGAGCTCACAGCACTATTCCGGGGAGGCCAAGTGCACGCTACATACAGCACTACAAAGAGGTGGGGGAGCTCACAGCACTATTCTGGGGAGGCCAAGTGCACGCTACATACAGCACTACAAAGAGGTGGGGGAGCTCACAGTATTCTGGGGAGGCCAAGTGCACGCTACATACAGCACTACAAAGAGGTGGGGGAGCTCACAGCACTATTCTGGGGAGGCCAAGTGCACGCTACATACAGCACTACAAAGAGGTGGGGGAGCTCACAGCACTATTCTGGGGAGGCCAAGTGCACACTACATACAGCACTACAAAGAGGTGGGGGAGCTCACAGCACTATTCTGGGGAGGCCAAGTGCACGCTACATACAGCACTACAAAGAGGTGGGGGAGCTCACAGCACTATTCTGGGGAGGCCAAGTGCACGCTACATACAGCGCTACAAAGAGGTGGGGGAGCTCACAGCACTATTCTGGGGAGGCCAAGTGCACGCTACATACAGCACTACAAAGAGGTGGGGGAGCTCACAGTATTCTGGGGAGGCCAAGTGCACGCTACATACAGCGCTACAAAGAGGTGGGGGAGCTCACAGCACTATTCTGGGGAGGCCAAGTGCACGCTACATACAGTGCTACAAAGAGGTGGGGGAGCTCACAGCACTATTCTGGGGAGGCCAAGTGCACGCTACATACAGCACTACAAAGAGGTGGGGGAGCTCACAGTATTCTGGGGAGGCCAAGTGCACGCTACATACAGCACTACAAAGAGGTGGGGGAGCTCACAGCACTATTCTGGGGAGGCTGTAACCAGAAACTCGGGATTTGTGCAAGTTCACTTGACAGGAAGAATATTTATCTGTGTCAGATGACTGCCTTCTCCGCAGCCAAAACCCCTTCTCTTATGTAAAATGAAACTCCAGCCAAGAGAGGAGATCCCAGACCAAGAGCCTGAGGAACAAATCAGCACTCAAGTCACATGGCTCTGTCATTTTTAACTCTTTTTCGTACTGGGGAGGGAGAAAATACCGATCATACTTGAGGAGACTAATCCAGTCAGCACTTCGCGCATGGTAAAACTGACACAAATGATCACTAGGATTCAAAGGGACACAAATAAAAAATATAAAAAAATGCATACATTATGGTATAATATAAAGTGAAAGGCAAATATTAAGAAATATACAGTGACGATAGAATATCCAGCATGTAGTTCACAGATTTAAGGACTTTAATCTGAAGCCATTTGCAAGTGGCTCTGGAGCAGGTGCTTTTCTGTACATCTCCATTACTTTAATCCATATGGTCTTGCAGTATGTGCCAGGATAGCTCATCAGCTCTATTAGCACCATGGAGGCAAGCCCAATACAGAGCACATCACTTCTAATTCCACCAACTGACGCCAATACAAGAGTGACATCTGCCATGTTATGGAAGTACCCATCAAGCTTGGGTATGAAAATCTGATCCCAAGAACCATGTGGATCTTTACAGTATCATATGGATCAAAATTTCAGAATCAAAATCAATACATATAACACCTGGCTGTTGCATTGGAAATTTAAAAAAAAAAAAAAAAAAAAAGTGAACTAAGCCTCACTCATGTTCATGCTTAAACACCTGTGAAAAATGGCACGTCATCAATTTTTGGGATCAGTGCGTCATCTCTGAATGGTCCATGAGTAGGTTTATTACCATCAGTGTGTCATCAATGTACGACCCATGTGTCTGTTTTTACCATAAGTGTTTACCACATACAGATAAGTAAAATTACAAAACTTCTCCAATTCTTTGCAATGTTAAACAGGACAGCACACAGACTGTACACGGATGCCATCCATGAGCTTGCACAGATGAAATGTGCAAATACAAGCCGGAAAAAAAGGACACGTCTCCAGGAGTTTTGCACTGACAAGATGGTCTGTGGAAAAACAAGTGAACACCCTCAAATTATTATGGGTATGTGGTTTACCTGTTGAAAAAAAAAATGGATACAGCCCGGAAGTCTGAATGACACCTTAGTCATATAGTTCACAGTATGCAACTTGTACCTTGGTTATCTCAGCAAGTGTTGGGATCCACACTTCAGGTACAGGACCTAAAAGGCTAGCCATCATTAAGTACAAAGGCTTCTCCTCAGCACGGCAGAAGATGAACAGAATTTAGTTGGCCTACAAACTTAAGGCTCCAATACACATTAGATTAATGTTGGCATAACCTTACAGATAGACTGATTCTGCCAACAGTCCTAGGAGTAGTTCACTATTGTTCACCAAAAGATACTGTCTAGGCCTGACGGTCTTTTTATTTTCTGGGAGATAGGCTGCCACCAAAGGAGAGACAGCTGAGATGGCTACCAGGCGACCAGTTGTCTATCAGCCATCTAAGGAATATGGGAGGGGTAAGGGCAAGGGGGGTCTACTGAAGACTGATGGTTAGCGTTAACGGATTAATGAACCATTAGCATCGTTGTGCTCCTGGCCTGAACGGCGTGTTCGCCGTTGCTTCATCACCAGAGGAGCAGGAGACTAAAGCTGGTAAGCTAGATCAGAGCTTACAAGCGCTCTTAAAAAAAGCTTGTCAGCACTGAGCATGCTCCACCATCGGCAGGTGGTCACCTAGGCTTAAGGCCCCGTCTCACATAGCGACATCGCTAGCGAGATCGCTGCTGAGTCACTAGTTTTGTGACGCAACAGTGACCTCAGTAGCGATCTCGCTATGTGTGACACGTACCAGCGATCAGGCCCCTGCTGCGAGATCGCTGGTCGTGTCGGAATGGCCTGGACCTTTTTTTGGTCGTTGAGGTCCCGCTGACATTGCTGAATCGGTGTGTGTGACACC
The DNA here is from genome assembly GCF_051348905.1 of Ranitomeya variabilis. Lineage (NCBI taxonomy): Eukaryota > Metazoa > Chordata > Amphibia > Anura > Dendrobatidae > Ranitomeya > Ranitomeya variabilis. Next base: position 562,779,562 of record NC_135236.1, on the reverse strand, counting down.
GATCCAGCGATGTCTTCACTGGTAACCAGGGTAAACATCGGGTTACTAAGCGCAGGGCCGCGCTTAGTAACCCGATGTTTACCCTGGTTACCAAAAAAAACAAACAGTACATACTCGCCTTTCGGTGTCCAGGTCCCTCGCCGTCTGCTTCCTGCTCTGACTGAGTGCCGCCGTACACTGAGAGCAGAGCGCAGCGGTGACGTCAGCGGTGCTGCGCTCTGCTCTCAGTGTACGGCGGCTCAGTCAGAGCAGGAAGCAGACGGCAAGGGACCTGGACACCGAAAGGCGAGTATGTACTGTTTTTTTTTTTTGGTAACCAGGGTAAACATCGGGTTACTAAGCGCGGCCCTGCCCTTAGTAACCCGATGTTTACCCTGGTTACCCGGGTGCTGCAGGGGGACTTCGACATCGTTGAAGACAGTTTCAACGATGCCGAAGTCGTTCCCCTGATCGTTGGTCGCTGGGGAGAGCGGTCTGTGTGACAGCTCCCCAGCGACCACACAGCGACTTACCAACGATCACGGCCAGGTCGTATCGCTGGTCGTGATCGTTGGTAAATCGCTATGTGAGACGGGGCCTTTAGACTAGTGAACCATAGAATTATTCTGTCCTTGAGGACAAAGAGAGGATTTTTAATAAGAGGTAAAATTGCAAGATTGCTTTTTTTTGCAAGCACTTTGGAAATCTTAACCATCAGTGATTTTGAGGCTAACCCTCAATGGTAGCCTAAGTACAGATCTCCTCTCCGGTGTGGCTATCCCCAGGCAGATTCTTAGATCTTTCCTGCTTTGAGCCTATACCTTTAATAGAGGACGCCCATGTGAAAGGCATTAACTTTTCTTTTTGAGTTTATGTACAGTAAAGGCACCAATTTATTAGGTAGATTTACTTTAAACAACAAAATCAAAGCCCATGATGCAACAGAGAACTTTTACCAACCTGGTACTTTGGACATTGTTCCTTTGTGTCAGAAGCCAGTGAACTAGCGGAGCTGTCCAGAGAAGTCGAGCTGTCTCCTCCAGGTCTGAGCTGGCAACACTTTCCAAACACCCTCACTGGAGTGTCGCTCACGAGTTTCTGTGGAATGGAAAAGCAAATATTAGCTTTTCAGGTCTAAACATCTTTGCGGAATTTTTTTTCTCGATCTATACAAAGTCTGGTAAACGCAAGGACAAATACAATCGTGCTGTTCCATATGAGACAAAGACACCCAAATCACGATCTACCAAACATCCGCACAGGTCGTTTACCAAGTCTACCCATCAGACTCCACTGCGGCTGCCATACCCATGGCCAGAATTACCGGATCCATCTGGTTTTCCAGTTCCGCATGACTTTGGGGACTATCATCTGGAAACACAATTCATTTTTATCCCTGACACATAGTAAATCAGTCATTATGTTCCCATTCACAGTGGGTATTATTGTGGTAATGTGCCGAATAAAGCGGTTTGTCCACTTGATCTGCCATGTTATATTATATTAGTGATGCTTAGAGGATTTGACCTTTTAACTAATATTTTCACCTTTCCAACTAATCAGCAGCACTATTTTGCTCCTGCATCACCCACATAAGTTCCCGAAATAGAAGTTGGCTATCAGAAAAGGCTTGGCACTACTTCAATTCATTCTACAACACGTTCGATATGGTCTTATTATTATTACCCCTAACATACAAGAAATGATCCACAGCAAGATGTACAGAACAGCAGGTAGGAAACAGAAGTAGAAGACATAAAATCCAGGAGGCCGGGAATTAAGACCAATGTCAGGGATTATTAGGCAAGTGACCTTTTTTCCCCCCACAAATATAAGATTTCTGAGCGACAAATAAAACTGGCTTATAAATGATGGACAGCATTAATCACAATAAACATATCTATGTGTCCCGAAAGAAATACTTCACATTCTTCATGTAAAATGAGTCTTTCTGCCTTTTGTGTGGAGCAGTGAGAAAGCCTCATCTCAGCCGCTCATATGACTCATGAGCTCATGACTAGATCACGGACGCTTCCTCCACTCACTACAATGGATGCACAGGGCTGCGTTCCTCTTCCAGACAGACAGTGAGTGATCCTACCCAGACCACATGGAGAGGAGCCCACAACGCTGGCCAGGAGGGGCCGTTCTGCCAGCAGTCATATGATCACACTGCAGACCCTGAACTAGAACTGCAATCTAGCTCTGACCTAACAAACAAACTTTCTGGCTACGCTCAGCAGGCATGTGACAGGCTCCGCATTCATTCTGCTGGCTGCGAGAAACCTGCACATACAAAACCACACACAATCATTTATGTACATACACTAAAAAATCCTGAAAAGTTGGAAGCAAACAGTCCAAAACCTGAGTATTCTGAAGCATCAAGATTTCCTTTCACTGGAATTGTTGGGACTAGTCCAACCCCTGGATCAAAGAAAATCCCACAAAGATCACTCAAATATCATGAAAAAAAAAGCTAAAGCTAAAACTTAAAGGGGTATTTCCATCTCCAAGATATAATGTATTAGGTATATTAATATTAGTAAGGTAAATGCCTTCCAATTCGAAATTCATTGTAGTTCTTCTGATTAGCTATGTCGCTTACCCTATGTGCAGGGCATTGCAGTTGATCAGATATCCATGATTACGACCACTAACAACGAACTAATTGTCACTGTATGAATGGTTGTAATCAAGCTACTGCAATGCTCTGCACATAGCGTAAGTGACATAGCAAATCAGAAGAACTATACTACATTTCTAATTGGAGATATTTGCTACTACATATTAGGATTGAATGTTGGAGATGGGAATACCCCCTTTAAGTTTCAGCATTAACTTATTTTTCATGGCATCTGCTGGCTCTAGAGTGCGCTTTCTGGGATTTTCTTTGCTTTCGTTTCTAGACTTTGTATCCTGGATCCTGCATAATTTGTGGTACTTGCATTACAAATGTTGTTAAGAACCAAAGAAAGGCGGGCACCGCACAAAGAATATACAAGCTCCAGGGATCAACCACGTGCATATATAATGTATACACTCAACACAAAAGAAAAGAATATGCACACAGTGGGATCAACCTGATATGATAAATTTTATTTTATTATAGAATGTCACCTCACTACACATAATGGCAAAACAGGAAGGACCATACATTTAAAAACATCTAAAAACCAGACAGACTCAACCCCCCACAAATACAATTAAGGGCCTGTAAATGAAAAAGGCCTTTGTCCCCCTCCCCCCTCCCTCCTCCTTTATGCTGCTTTGGATCCGGTCCTGGACTTTTTCATCTACCCCAGCCGCACTTAGGTATATACATCTCCACCAGCGTGTTGTGTTCTTGCCCCATAGGCAAATTCTTGGATTTAGACACATTGTCATTTTTTGGCGGCAAGATACTTCACATTTAGCTTGGTAATGTATGACCTGGGGTGTTAGATTTAGGACAGGCTGTGGCTACACCAGGTATCTACCTGGCATATGGTATTGTGTTTTCACCACAGGCCTGGAACAGGACTGGGAGGTAGGGTTATTGTTTAGGGTTCTGTTTATATAACTGTCTGTGTAGGGGCATTGCGCCAATTGGCTATATTAGAAAGTTAATATTTATATACTTCTATTGTTTCTCATTTGCTCATTTGTATGTTATGCTCTCTACGGTATGTGTACATGCATTTTTTTCATTTACAGGCCCTTAATTGTATTTGTGGGGGGTTGAGGGTAGGTCTGTCTGGTTTTTAGATGTTTTTAAATGTATGGTCCTTCCTGTTTTGCCATTATGTGTAGTGAGGTGACATTCTATAATAAAATAAAATTTATCATATCAGGTTGATCCCACTGTGTGCATATTCTTTTCTTTTGTGTTGAGTGCATTACAAATGTTACTGCATGGCTAGAGGTTGGATTTTATACACCTGTGGCACTGGCAGAGGTGTTCTAAGGCCGGGGTCACACAACCATCTCTCATCTGAGGGAACTAGATCGATTATGATAAAGACACTCCGATCAAACTCTGATCCGGGATTGCTCCGAGTGCCACAATGGTGTGATCCAATCCTCTCAGATAACAGAATAGGAGCACACCGTGAGGAGACTATGGAGAACACAATGTCTTCATCTTCTCCACTCCGCAGAAATCGGACTACACTTATATTTCATCCGAGTGCAGTATGTTTTCCACGCACCCAATGACTTGACTGGGCGAGTCTCTTCCGGTTTCAGAGTAAAATCGCAGCATAGTGAAAAAATTTTTCAGACAGATTCTGTCAGTGGGAAAAAAATAAATCGGTAATCAGCACTGACCCATTGGATAACATTGGTTCGAGGGCGAACCAATCAAACAAAAAAATTGAATAGCCGTTGTCTGATGCACACAATCATGTGAGCCTGCCTGATGTATAAGTGCCAACATTGGGGCCAAATCAAACTTATTACGCCAGAAAAGTGGTGTAGTAGCTTCGAAAAGTCATACAGTTTTGACAGAACTGGAAATTGGCCAAAAATTGTGAGACTTTTGGTGTTTCCAAGCCAGTTTGAATCACCTCTGGGGAGGAGTCGGGGCAGGACCTGTCGTGACCACGTCCACCTGTCAAAATTCATCAAATGCGCTGGTGGTTTCTAACATTTCTGGCGTAGTTCAGGCCACTCAGAAAAGGCGCTGAGTTCATTAAGTGGTGTCTCGTCCTCCAGCTAGACAGTGCCACACCAGTCTTGATGAATCAGACCCGCTATCTTCCCTCAGAGGTCTCTGGTCATGGGAAAGGGATAGGTAGGACAAGTGACTGTTATCCTTGCTGAACAAACTTGGGACTTGGACCATTGGTCATTAATAATGTTTCACAGAAGCATTTTCTACAGCAACTGTAATAACTTATCACTATCCAATTAGCTAGTAGTAACTAGAAAAAACCCCTTTTAAGAAAGCTTTCTGCTTGAAAATGTGTGAATATGTGAAGACAAATTCTGTGATTTCATAATTTCCAAACAATCAAGTTTTGGGCCAATAACTTCAGGCAACCATGTTTTGCCATAAAAACAAATATATTATATCCATTACGTTATCGGGCTGACCATCAGCACAGCATTTTGGACCAATGGAATGGATGTAGTTCTCATGAAAATAAACTTTTAAGGCTAGCCTAAGTGAAGTCCGCTAATGCAGGATCATGTGCTGTGACAAGGTCCCAAAGGTGGGGTCTCCTCCCCCAGAAACAAGTGCAGCCGGCTGAGAGCAGCTCACTCCGCAGCCACATGATCCCCCGTGTGGAATAGTTGGAGTCCTGCGGGGCAGCAGTCAGCATATTCAGGATACCACACGTCAGCGACTTCCATGCTGCAAATCAACGCTAAGATGTAGAACCCTGGCAAGAAGTCATGGTCACGGGGTTTTATATATGCCAGGATCTGATTAATGTAGAAATACTGCAGTTCACCTAAGCGCCCATATGACTGACTACCTGGTGTTTACAGTGTCATCTCACAGATTACAACGTGGGTGGTCAGGGCAGCTGCCCTGGGGCTCAATCTGCCCAAAGTGCCCCTCATTGATTCTGCCACTTCTGGTGGTGTGGGAAGGACGCTGTAACACTTAGCCTCCCTGTTCCTAGGCGCCTGAGCTGGAAGAGACAACGTGACATCAGGGTTCTAACAACTCTATGCTCTGCTCATGAAGGGGTCTGTGCGAATTGTTCCGATTCCAGACTGCACTGCCCGGACTGGCCGTGGGTCTCCCAACCAGAGTGTGAAAGCCTCAAAGAAATAAATGAAGCCATCACGCTCGGTATGGAGAGCCGTGGCCAGTCCGTGCATTGTAGTCCGAGATTGGACGTCTACATGAGTCCTTAGGTGACGGAGACTCTGAAGGAACTTCCTGGACGGTGAGCCCTGGTTCAGAGGCCCATCACCCATATAACATAATAGAAGCACTGCAGTTATGAAGTGAATAGATTTTATTATTTGTTGAGCGCCTCTTGCATCTGTGAACATTAACTAACCCACTGGCGTTATTCCTCTCAGGGAAACGTGATGTGCATCAGGCTCACCCAAGTGACATGATGTCAGGCGCAGCGCCCAGACAGGGCACAGGATTAGAAGAAACCACAATACGCTCTCTGCTGTAATCATGGCTTGTGCCAAAGACGCCATACAGAAAAAGAAAGATCAGCTCACCGACACAGACAGATCCTCGGTCTTACGTTTGGCATTAGAGTCAAACAAGACATTTCGTCCTCGCTTCTCGCAGTCCTGGTAGACGACCAGGCGGATCTGGCTGGGGTCAAGTTCATATGATGGCCAGCTGGAAGATAAAGAATGGAAAAATTGATATATTAAACTAAATACCACATATTAAAGACTTGTTATTAATTAGGAAGTCAGTGACTAAGGACTCCTTACAGGTCGTGCACTGCGTAGGGCAATAAGACGACCCCAGCACCTACACAAAGCCAGGAAGCATTGAAAACTGAAATTAACCCTATGAAAATAAAGTGCTACTAGAATGGACAAGAACTAGCCAATGTATCATGTTAAGATGGTCCACTGCAATACCAGACTATTCCTTATACAGCTGTGGCAGATGACCACAAGTAGAAAATCAGCAAAAGCTAATGGTTTGATAATAAGTTTTCGAACAGAAAAAAAAAAACAAGTGGTACACAAAGAAATGCACAACTTTTATGCAAATGTGTAACAGTTACCATAAGTCACTAAGCTCAAGGGCATATGCACATGTTAAGTATTTGCTGTGCTTGTGTCACGTTTGTACACACGTATGCATATTAGTCCAAATATATATGAACACATTCAAGATAATATAAATACATAAGGGCCCGTTGATGAATAAACAGACCACCAGAATGTATAGTTCAAGAATAAAATAAACCTTTATTAATACAACATTGATAAAACCAGGTGCTGAATAACACCTTTAGAACACTAAAAAATGCCTCCAGTCATAGTGATCAGGGCTCAAACAACCCCCACTTAACGCCTAATATAATGACACACAGCAAGTGACTATTGTAATGGCAATGGAATAAACAGTTAGGGAGACGGATTAATGAATATAAAACACGATGTTATAATAAATGTGCCACCATATAACTCATGTAATGAGCCCAAAAGGAGGTTCAAGCATATATATGTTACACAGGTAACTAAAATAAATGCAAAATGGAGGTGGCCACAAGAAGAGCTTAATATAGACGATATGGCTGCTATAAAGAAAATCTCCTAACAAGTTTACCTAGTGGAGGCTGCACGAGACCTGAGGATTCCCCAACGCGCGTTTCAAATTGAATTCTTCTTCCGGGGGGGTGTGTCCTTTTGGGCTCATTACATGAGTTATATGGTGGCACATTTATTATAACATCGTGTTTTATATTCATTAATCCGTCTCCCTAACTGTTTATTCCATTGCCATTACAATAGTCACTTGCTGTGTGTCATTATATTAGGCGTTAAGTGGGGGTTGTTTGAGCCCTGATCACTATGACTGGAGGCATTTTTTAGTGTTCTAAAGGTGTTATTCAGCACCTGGTTTTATCAATGTTGTATTAATAAAGGTTTATTTTATTCTTGAACTATACATTCTGGTGGTCTGTTTATTCATCAACGGGCCCTTATGTATTTACGTTTGTACACACGCAGCTTTGTCACAAAACGTGAAGGATTTCCTAGCAAAGAGAATGAGATTGCTAAAGTCTCATGCACATATTGCTTATTGTCCTTGCAGATTTGAAGCAGATTCAGAACCGACACGTCAATTCTTTCAGCGTTTTTTGCCTACTCTAAGGGGGAAAAAAACCGCATTAAAATTGTGTCATAAGCACACCTATTTTACGCTGCGTTTTTCCAGCCATCACATCAGTATTTGCAGCAGATCTTTCTGCTGTAAATACTGACCGTGTGCACACCTCCCAACGTGAGCACACACACCCCGACGTGAGCACACACACCCCGACGTGAGCACACCCCCCCCGATGTGAGCACACACACCCCCCCGATGTGAGCACACACACACCCCCGACGTGAGCACACACACACCCCCGACGTGAGCACACACCCCGATGTGAGCACACACACACACCCCGAAGTGAGCACACACCCCCTCCCCCATGTGAGCAAACACCCTGATGTGAGCACACACGCACACCCCGACGTGAGCACACACCCCGACGTGAGCACACACACCCCCCGACGTGAGCACACACACACCCCGACGTGAGCACACACACACCCCGACGTGAGCACACACACACACCCCGACGTGAGCACACACACACACCCCGATGTGAGCACACACACACACCCCGATGTGAGCACACACCCCCCCCGATGTGAGCACACACACCCCAATGTGAGCACACACACCCCAATGTGAGCACACACACCCCGATGTGAGCACACACACCCCTCCGACGTGAGCGCACACCCCCCTGACGTGAGCAAACACCCCGATGTGAGCACACACACACACCCCGAAGTGAGCACCCCCCCCCGACGTGAGCAAACACCCTGATGTGAGCACACGCACACCCTGACGTGAGCACACACCCCGACGTGAGCACACACCCCCCTCCGGCGTGAGCGCACACACACACACACACCGCCTGATGTGAGCACACACACACCCCCCTCTGACGTGAGCACCCCCCCCCCCCCGACGTGAGCACAACAGACTCTAGTACAGTACATTGGTATGCACAAACCCTGAACGAGCTCTGTGTCCGGACGCCGGCAGTACACAAGGTGGCTCATTTCCCCAGGGCTATCCTTGGTTTATTGCCATAAAGAGGTGGCACTAGCATTCGATGATCCACCTGCTAAATATCTCTGGTCGGGACAGGAACCTGTTTAGAGCGGTGCTCAGTTGGCTTTTACGACTACTTGGCAGATCTATTTAGGGGTGAGATATTATATACATATGATCCAACGTGTGTTAGCTGTAAGGAACGGAGTCATCACAGAGACTGATCATAGCGTGCATAATATACCAGATTACATACTGACATGTAGCTGACTGTACCTCCATTAGTGATTCAACACTTCTGTATAATGGACCCCTGTAAGTGTGGAAGACCCTACACACATTTCAGGTTTCACCCACCAATATATTGCTTTAAGTCAATGAAAAAAGTAAAAAAAAAAAAAAAAAAAAAAAAGATTTTACTTATTGTACTACGTTGTCATCTTAACCAAATAATAAACAATTCTCAATATGTCCTCTGTACTGGCATGAATTTACAGAGATTTTAGCCTACAATGATCCAAGTGTGCACACACAGACCGGATGGTCCAGACTCATTTGCAATTTAAGCCACTTTATTTTTTTGTCTTGCATTCACCGACTGTTCTTCAAAATTACTCTCGGGGCTCATGAATTTGGCCCAAAATAAAAAATGCTTTTGATTTTATTTTTTTATTTCCGACTTTTTAGGGCAAAAAATTTAAAATCCTTTAAAAAGTTACATGTTTATCTCAAAATGAAAAGACAATACCAGAAGCCTTAGTCCAGGGAGGTATATGAGTAAGGTGCATTAAAAAAAATGTGATACAAAGTCACATTTCACAAATCCTTTTAACATAACTGGATAAACAAAGTAGTCAAGGGAAAAAAAAAAAAATGCTGGAGGAGTGATGCTTCGTTTCATGTCTGTTCTCTGTAGTACAATATCTCCTGCCGTCTTCCACTCTTCCCAGCTCCACCACCTTCTAACAGCAGCTCCTGACTGACCGGCAGTCAGATGTCACAATGGTCACAAGCTCTCAGTGTAAGTCTACGAGAGCCGCGTTTTGGTCCGTTCCGGCCTCGTACACTTACATTGAAGCGATTCTGCTAGTCACAACTTAATGTATCCACTACTTTTCTGGCTGTACCTCCTTAAGGTAACTTTTCTCTTTATAATAGATGCCAAGGACACTAAGCATCAGAATAGCAGCCAGAAAAGCATTGCAGTGTGTAGCACGCTCATTTTTCGGCTGAGATCACATCGGGCCGCTTTATCATATGACTGACCATATGACTCAGTGGCAATGTGCGAGTGACTTCTTGGAGATCTGCGGAAGAACATTCTCTTTGGTGTGTGCAGATAAAGCTATGGGGAGCTGGAGTGTCCATGGCTGCAGTACTCCGGCCACAGACACTTGTCTTTGATGGACAAATCCAGAAACTATTTTTAAAGAATCTACGCACTTGCTATATTTAGAGATCATAGAAGCTTATCTCGGCTCTCCGCTCGGTAGGTTTAGATTATTCCCTGTACGTACAAACAGAAGAGCAGCGGCAATGTGTTTTGAAGGACATGCCCAGAAATTATTTTTTAAAAGTTTATTTTTTGTATAAAAGGAACAGAAGCTCAGTAGTGAGTTTACAGAAGATTAGGAATTGCTGTTATTACTAGTAATCCGCTAGAGACTAAAGTCACAAATGATGGCAAACTACAGGAGACCTTCCCCTCCGACATCACCGCCATGTCAGTTACCTGGACTGCATCGTGCGTTGTCTGCAGCGTCCCCTTCCCTCAAATCTCTCGGAGCAGAATCCCGCAGCAATCGAGCGGCTGTTAAAAATAGCAATAAGCTATATTCAACCAAGTCAGAAAGGCTGGCATGTGGTGAACGGAGAACAATGTGCCATCCATGTTGTGTTTAAAACTGCACATCACCATCCAGAGCAGAAGAGCCACCTTGAGAACATCTGCTGCCAGAGGCAAAGTCTTAGCTTTCGCGCCAAGGGCCATTTACGCAGCCTTGAATCTGGAGAAGCTGCAAAGAGTCCGGCCCGTCCTTGATTCTTGAGTACGATGTGGCTACCCCAGGACTGTGCTAATTAGCACGGGCACAACTGGAGGCTGCCGTCACCGTGTGCCAGCTGAGCTGAGCTCTTGCTTCTTAAATGAATCTCATGTGTCTACAACCACCTGACTCGCTTCTCTTGGCAACTGTGACTATGCACGTCCTCAGCCAAATCTGTCAGACCGCTCAAAGTGAAGGGGGTGAGGGGCTGCAAGATGAAGATGCCTTTGCTGTAATTTTGTCCTCGCCAATTCCCCACCTTCAAGGGTGATATTCTTGTGAGCAGTAGGATGCTTGAGGTCAGTGCGGCTGAGTAGCAGGCCAGACAAGTAGAAAGGCAGGCACTGACAGCTGCCATGTGACATGGAGCTGTCAGTGCTTGCCACCTGGATCTGCGGAATTAGTGCCAACCAATCCCAGCAATGCTTTCTCTTCATTTCAGGCACTTGATCATTGTTAGCAAGAAACGGCAGCTAGCGGCCAAGGCGTATAATTACTACTAAAGCCTAAGCCATACATTTGTTCATGGCACTAAAGAAGAAATATATAGAACGCCATTCCCATTTCCTGATTTGTGCATTTTCCCATCATCGACAATATCTGGGATTGGTTTACATTCACTGCAGACAATAAATCTGGAATGGAAGGGAACTTGAAATTATGCAAAATGTGTCCCCATTTTTAATAAAAGAAAACCAAATACTGGAAAGTATTCTTTCTTCCAATCACTTTTCATCTCAGATTGTAGACTTTTTTTTCTACTTTGTGAGATTCCTGGTTTACATTCCTATATTTCTGGAATGGAATAGTGCCTGAATCTGCAAGACTGCAGGAAAATGCTAAAATCAATAGATTGACTCTGTTATAACCAACCATCAAATGGTTTTCCTAAGTATAACATCTGATCCCAGCAGGATGTCCCTTTTGCAGGGCTCGAATCCAGGAAATTGCAAGGAAAAAAACCATTAGCAAAGCCCCATCAGGTAAGGTCTCCTGCAGACAGAGGCACAAAGTCATTATGGGTCCAAATTAGAGTAGTGCGGTTCTAATTTTCATTGTGTGCCGCTGAATTAAAGATAGGTGTAGTATAGATCCACCAGCTTCATTGCATGCTGAATCAGAGTAGTATGGGTCCACTGGCTTCACTGGATCCTGAAATGAGTGTAGTATGGGTCCATCAGCTTCATCGGATCCTGAAATGAGTGTAGTATAGATCCACCAGCTTCATTGCATGCTGAATCAGAGTAGTATGGGTCCACTGGCTTCACTGGATCCTGAATCAGTATAGTATGGGTCCATCAGCTTCACTGGATCCTGAAATGAGTGTAGTATGGATCCATCAGCTTCATCGGATCCTGAATTTTAGCATGAGGCCCCCGGCTTCACTGGATCCTGAATCAGCGTAATATGGGTCCACCAACTTCACTGGATCCTGAATCAGTGTAGTATGGGTGCATCAGCTTCATTGGATCCTGAATTCGATTAGTATGGGTCCACCGGCCTCACTGGATCCTGAATCAGTATAGAATGGGTTCACTGGCTTCATTGGATCGTGAATCAGTGTAGTATGGGTTTGCTAGCTTCAGATGTGTTATGGATCAGTAGTACAAATGAAATGCCACCAATCAAGAATAAATGTTTTGTCAGCAAGGTAGGACTGTAATTAGATACAATAAAAAGTAACTTTTAATAAATACCACTAAAAGAGTCCATTTGACTCATAAAACGACATGAGACACAACATACATATACTGGCTGATATTATCAGTGAGCTCTATACAAGCTCCAAAAACAGCACGGTGATTAATATAAACACCTGAAAAAATGCAAGAGGTGTCTTTTCTTATATGCCCTCTATGCAATAAACAGAACACATCCAATCCCGGGGAATAATCATTGATTGCTACTGATAATAAGAACAATCTCACCCAAGATGGAAGTAGCTTCACAGGATATCGTGGTCTGGAAACCCATGTAAATACGAGGTGGCACTCTATGTACCCATTTCAAACCTCACTCATGCGGATTTCGTCCCACCAGATATCTATTCCTCCTTCATTCAAAATTTCTCCCAACGCGTTTCTTGTGGCAGTATCATCAGGGGAGAAGCCACTTCAAAAGGATAGTAAAGTGTGCGTCATTCGTCCCGCACACATAGGAGGGTCGGTTTCACCGCACACATCTCATTCATTTATACACCGCGCCACTTACATTAAGCGTGTGACGCATGCAGAGCTGTGTACGGGTTCCGGTTTGATAGCGGTCACATGATCACAGGTCAGGAACGCCCCAAAGCAGGGATCATGTCTGCGTGATGCGCACAGTGACGCGCAAGCGTCACTTCCGGTAGAGCGGGGAGGAGAAAAACTCCACCCCCCGGAGAGGTAGCGTTGTTGTCATGCATATAGAGACACAAAGAAAAAGATGGGGGGAAATTTTTAACCCCTAAGGTACCTGATTCACAGGATTACAGACCTTACTCCCGTGGGGGTCGAAAATTACAGCTAAATAAATAAATAAATAAGGATGTCCTACAACCTCCATATCACGGAGGGAGAACATTACAGCGGGCATTGGTGGTAACTAGAGCTAGGATACCAAACAAAACAACCTAAGAGCATATATATGAGAGGAACTATGAAAGAGAAAAAAGAGGAGATAATGGCAGAACCATTACCATATATTTTGTGTTGCGGATGCCCGGTGCCATAGACACCTAATGAAAAACCCCCAAACACTAAAAACACCCTATTGTTTATTATTATTGTAGCTAACAAGAGCAGGGAACATATTGATCATACCTGGTTGTCTAATGATCATTGGAGACCCAGTGGAATCCGGGCGGTCTATTATTCCCTAACAGGGCCCTATAAATCATCCCTACTTAACCTGTGGAGGTTGGCACCCTAAAAGCGAGAAAAGGCGCCCCCACTCGAACGATGGCTGTCCCTATAAAGCCCTCGTAGTCCCTAACTTAAAAATGCACTAACTAAGTGCCCGAAGAGGAACTACATGGAAGAAAGGAAAGTACAAAAGAGGGAGGAAATTGGGAAAGATACAGATGGACTACTGTCAATGCTTTTAAAGGGGGTTTGGGGTTTATAGGAAACACGCAAAGGTCAGGGTCTCATTGAGGCCCAATGGTTGTTGTGTTTTGAGATGAAATATCCACTTCGTCTCGCATTGCAGTATCCTTCTGTCCCAATTTCCACCCCTTACTGGTGCCGCTATCCTATCAATCCCCATGAACCTAAGGCCCGATGCATCCCCATTATGTACAGTAGTGATGTGTCTAGCCAGTGGTGTGTCTCTCTTCAAAGCAATGTCTCTCAGATGTTCACCAACTCGTCTCCTGAGTTCTCTTATGGTCTTTCCAACATATTCCATGCCGCACGGACAAGTTGCCTTGTAAATTATTCCTCTAGACCGACAGTTAATGAAGTGGCGGATCTTATATTCTCGTTTAGTGACATTACTTTTAAAAGACTGGCCCGTCTCCATTACGGGACAACCCACACAACCACTACACCGGTAGCAACCTTTGGGCTTGTCAGTCAGCCATGTTTCATTTTTTGGGGGAGAGAAGTGACTATGTACAATTCTATCTCCAATTGATCTACCTTTTTGAAAGGTGATCAGGGGATGCGGTCCAACCAGGTCTCCAATGTCATCATCCATCCTCAAGATTGACCAATGCTTATTGAGGATTGACCTCACCTGGTCTGCTCCTGAATTAAAAGTGGTAATGAACCGACTCATAGTAGACTCCCCTTCTCGGTGGGGTGGGTTTAACAAAACAGTTCTATTCAAATCCCTCGTTTCCTTATAGGCTTTCCGAAGGATACCGTCAGGATAGCCTCTGTTTTGAAAGCGGTGACGCAGGTCCGTTGCCTGTTCCTGGTAATCCGCCTCTGATGAACAATTACGACGGATTCTCATGTACTGCCCCTTGGGGATACCTTTTTTCAACGGGTGGGGATGGTGACTCTCCCACCTTAGAAGGGCATTAGTAGAAGTGGGTTTTCGATATATTTTTGTCTCCACATGACCATCAGGGGTCTTTCGGATCCAAATATCCAAAAAGGGAAGTTTTTCCCTATGGTAATCAAAAGTGAATTTCAGGCCCAGGGGGTTTATATTCAACTTAGTTACAAAACTTTTCAACTCAGAAATTTCACCATTCCAAACTAACAGGACATCATCTATATAACGTGCCCAAAACATTATTTTTGAGCACTCAACGTTATACAAGTCACTGAAAACAATTGTCTCCTCCCACCAGCCCAGGAGCAAATTTGCGTACGATGGCGCACAGGAGTTGCCCATCGCAGTGCCCCTGAGCTGGTGGAAGATCTTGCCATTAAACGAAAAAATGTTTTTGGTCAGGCAAAACTCTAGCAGTTCCAGAACAAACATATTATGGCCCTGGCATTGTTGACCCCTACCTTTTAGGTAGTATTCCACCGCTTTTATTCCATCCATATGATTAATGGAAGAATATAAAGCCTCCACATCTATACTACACAGTATGGACTGGGGGTCAAGAGTCAGATCCTCCAATTTGCGTAGGAGATCCGTTGAGTCCCTCGTATAGGAATCAAGAGCCAGAACAAAGGGTTTCAAAACCTTATCCAAATACACCCCAACATGATGGCCAATACCTTCGATTCCAGATACTATTGGTCTCCCCTTTAAAGGTGAAAGGCCCTTATGCACCTTGGGGAGACAATAGAAGGTTGGCATGGTTGGATGTTTCGGGCATAAAAACTGATACTCGTTTTTGTCAATGAGTGATTTGAAAAGGCCCCTATCCAGGATCTCTTTCAAAGTCCTGACAAAGGTGGGAGTCGGATTAGAAGGTAATTGCTCATAGGATTCTCGATTGTTTAGAATATCCTCACACATAAGTTGGTACTTTGTGTAGTCCATCACCACCGTATTCCCACCTTTGTCAGAAGGCTTAAACACAATGTTGTGATCCTGTTCGAAACCGACCCTCCTATGTGTGCGGGACGAATGACGCACACTTTACTATCCTTTTGAAGTGGCTTCTCCCCTGATGATACTGCCACAAGAAACGCGTTGGGAGAAATTTTGAATGAAGGAGGAATAGATATCTGGTGGGACGAAATCCGCATGAGTGAGGTTTGAAATGGGTACATAGAGTGCCACCTCGTATTTACATGGGTTTCCAGACCACGATATCCTGTGAAGCTACTTCCATCTTGGGTGAGATTGTTCTTATTATCAGTAGCAATCAATGATTATTCCCCGGGATTGGATGTGTTCTGTTTATTGCATAGAGGGCATATAAGAAAAGACACCTCTTGCATTTTTTCAGGTGTTTATATTAATCACCGTGCTGTTTTTGGAGCTTGTATAGAGCTCACTGATAATATCAGCCAGTATATGTACGTTGTGTCTCATGTCGTTTTATGAGTCAAATGGACTCTTTTAGTGGTATTTATTAAAAGTTACTTTTTATTGTATCTAATTACAGTCCTACCTTGCTGACAAAACATGTGTTATGGATCAGTACAAGATATAGGCATATGAACATCTGATACTATAATACACCAATGTGACATAACACTAAAACGACCTGACTAATGGTGTAGGACCCCTGTACCAGCCAAACAGCTGTGACCCATCAGTATATACTCAACAAGATCTCACAAAGTGCCCAGCGTTACCTTCCACTAAAGCTGGCCATACAAGAGATAACAGACGGCCCAACATTCATTTAGCAGACAGCTTTTTTTCACCGACTCCCTTGAGAACACGTCTTGTCTGTGAGCTCATGTGCTTTCAACACGGAGAGAGGAGATCTTCTGTGGGTGTCTTGAGGCAGTATGATGCATTATGTATGTATGTATGCATGCATGTATGTATGACATCCTACCTGGCATTTTTTGGAATCAGCTTTTAAGCATCTTCAAACAAACGCCGCACTATGAGGAAATCAACTTTTCTGACAATAACATTTTTCTCTAGGACGTTTTGTGACCATTGCACATATCATATTGGTGAAAAAAGTAAAGTATTGCACTTTCATTTGTGTTTTCTAAGTTTTTGTTCAACAACCCCATTACTAGTCCTCATTATCACATACTAGTTGATGCTAGAAGAGAACTAATGCTAAATATAATTGACTTCACAGTCATGTGCTGCTTAACCTCTGTCCTAGCTTGCCGGAAAAGAAGAGGAAGTCTTACGCTTCTTAGATGGTTGCTACAACTTCAGTAAAACCACAGAGTGATCATTAGTGAACTTGAGAACAAAAATAAACGGATGTTGCAGGAAAGGCCCTCGTGACACTCCCTGATCTCCGGGTATACGCTACAGAGAGCGGCAATGAAGAAGGAGGAAAACAACTGCACTTGCCACCTATAGCAATGCAAGCAAACCAGCAAAATGGCAGTTCTTACCCAACAATCACAGCAACAAGGGCTTTCTAAAAGCGCAAAAGAGCCCACTAAAAGAACAAGAAACAAACGCCTGACTCTTCTGAAATGAAGTAAAAAGGAAAATGTAATGCTATTACAAAGCAGAAGAAATATAAACATACCAAAAGGGTTCATATACATTAAACATGTTACCAAGTCGTTAAAAAACTTTTACTCAGTTACAAAGTTTATTAATTGGAATAATTGCAAAAATATTGGGGTCTGGCTACTGTTAAATTTATCATATATTTTTCTTTAGTGCCGCAATTACCAGAATAGCCCATTCAGTAAAGAGAGCTGTACCATTGAAAAAAAAATTGCTATTTATGCAACTGCTGAATAGAACGTCACCATAATCCACAGCACTTTATATACATCATCATCATCGCTGTCCCCATTGGGGCTCACAATCTAAATTCCCTATCAGTTCTCTTTGGAGTGTGGGAGGAAACCCACAAAATCAAAAAGGGAGAACAAACTCCTTTCAAATGTTATCCCTGGTGGGATTTGAATCCAGGACCCCAAGGCTGTAAAGCAAGAATGCTAACCACTGAGCCACGGTACTGCTCATGCCAGCGAAAACCTACCAAAAGGGTTACTAAAGATAAAAGATCAGCATTGTAAAAGCCATCTACTGGTCAGAATGGATGAGAAGAAGAAAGCTCTTATTCACAGCTAAGAAAGCAAGATCTTGAATAGTATGAGGAAATTAAATATTGGAAATACACACTAACCATGATTTTACATTATTATGCATAAAACATTTAGATAAGACTCATTGTAAAGCAAGATTGTATATCACATATGTCAAACACAAGCCAAATCTGGCCCGTAGGGCGAGTACAGTATATTTGGCCTGCGATATCTGGTAGATCCAGTATTTGGCCCGCGATGATGGACGGGTCAACATCACACTTTCAACCAGCATCCTAGATGAAGAGATCGGAGCAGCAAGGGAACTGGCAGAGGTACGGTATTTTTTTTTTTATGTGGGGCCTTTTATACACTATGGAGCACTATGTGGGGCGGTCATACTGTACAGAGCACTATGTGGCGCCATCATACTGTATGGAGCATTATTTGGGGCCATCATACTATATGCAACACTATGTGGGGCCATCATACTGTATGGAGCATTATGAGGCCATCATACTGTATTGCGCACTATGAGGCCATCATACTGTATGGAGCACTATGTGGCCATCATACCGTGTGGGGCCATCATACTGTATGGAGCACTATGTGGGCCATCATACTGTATGGAGCACTATGTGAGGCCATCATACTGTATGGAGCACTATGTGGGCCATCATACTGTATGGAGCACTATGTGGGCCATCATACTGTATGGAGCATTATGTGAGGCCATCATACTGTATGGAGCACTATGTGAGGCCATTATACTGTATGGAGCACTATGTGGGCCATCATACTGTATGGAGCACTATGTGAGGCCATCATACTGTATGGAGCACTATGTGGGCCATCATACTGTATGGAGCATTATGTGAGGCCATCATACTGTATGGAGCACTATGTGAGGCCATTATACTGTATGGAGCACCATGTGGGGCCATTATACTGTATGGAGCACTGAGGCCATCATACTGTATGGAGCACTATGTGAGGCCATTATACTGTATGGAGCAATATGTGGGGGCTATTATACTGTATGGAGCACTATGTGGGGGCCATTATACTGTATGGAGCACTCTTTTGTGGCCATTATACTGTGTGGAGCACTATGTGAGGCTGTTATACTGTATGGAGGAAGATGTGGGCCCTATTATACTGTATGGAGAGTTGTGTGGGGATTACAGCTGGAGAATCCTACTGTGATGGGGGTTCATCATTTTTTGTCAGAGGATTGAGGGAGGGGAGGTACAGTCGAGTCATCATGTTGTGCATATGGAGGGTATAGAGGAATTCACTGTGGGGAGAATAGTACGTCCGATGGCAGTACCCCCCCGCTTTGATGAGGGCTCTGGCGGTGAGCCTGCATCAAAGCCGGGACATGTCAGCTGTTTTGAACAGCTGACATGTGCCCACATATTAACTAGTTAAATGCCGCCGTCAAACTGACAAAGGCATTTTTCGCGTGCCTCCGGCCATCGGGCTGGAAATGCGCGCACCGGTGACCTCCGTCACGTGATCGGCGGTCATCAGTGCGTTGGCATGACAACCAGAGGTCTCCTTGAGACCTCTATGGTTGTTGATGCTGGATTGCCATGAGCGCCACCCTGTGGTCGGTGCTCATAGCAATGCAGTAATTCTGCTACATAGAGGCGATCAAGTTGTGGCGGCTTTTAGCCTCCCATGGAGGATATTGAAGTATACCGAAAGTAAAAAAAAAAAAAAAAAATTCAAATCACCCCCCTTTCACCCCCTTAAAAAATTTTTAACGAATATCAAGGATGGCCCGCGACTTTGTCCATGCTTAATATTGTCTCTGTGTATTTGAGCTGGACTTCCCTGCTATATGGTTATGCTTTTCCCTATGCAATCGTTACAGAAAATCTTTCTTTCTTCCTTCCAGTCACACACAGACACTGTAAATGAACAGACATACATAATACCAGCTGGCACTGGGAGACAATGGAGCTTCTATCCGTCACGATGAGACAACCATTTAGCTGGACTATCTCAACTACGGCTGATGAAAAATAAACGGACTTTCCATGTGGCAAACCTAACTTCTCTGTTCTAAGGCCCTCAAGTTTGCTTCTCTCAAGCCAATTTTCAGGGATTAATGCTTACAGCTTTCCTTATAAAGCATATTTCATGTATTGTTCAGTCCTTAGGATGAGTGTACAGTCATGGCCAAAAGTTTTGAGAATGACACCAAAATTATATTTTCACATGATCTGCTGCCCTCTGGTTTTTATTAGTGTTTGTCTGATGTTATATCACATACAGATATATAATTGCAATCATATTATGAGTACCAATAGGTTATATTGACAGTTAGAATGAGTTAATGCAGCAAGTCAATATTTGCAGTGTTGACCCTTCTTCTTCAAGACCTCTGCAATTCTCCCTGGCATGCTCTCAATCAACTTCTGGACCAAATCCTGACTGATAGCAGTCCATTCTTGCATAATCAATGCTTGCATTTTGCCAGAATTTGTTGGTTTTTGTTTGTCCACCTGTCTCTTGATGATTGACCACAAGTTCTCAATGGGATTAAGATCTGGGGAGTTTCCAGGCCATGGACCCAAAATCTCTATGTTTTGTTCCATGAGCCATTTAGTTATCACCTTTGCTTTATGGCAAGGTGCTCCATCATGCTGGAAAAGGCATTGTTGGGCGCCAAACTGCTCTTGGACGGTTGGGAGAAGTTGCTCTTGGAGGACATTCTGGTACCATTCTTTATTCATGGCTGTGTTTTTAGGCAAGACTGTGAGTGAGCCAATTCCCTTGGCTGAGAAGCAACCCCACACATGAATGGTTTCAGGATGCTTTACAGTTGGCATGAGACAAGACTGGTGGTAGCGCTCACCTCTTCTTCTCCGAATAAGCTGTTTTCCAGATGTCCCAAACAATCGAAACGGGGATTCATCAGAGAAAATGACTTTGCCCCAGTCCTCAGCAGTCCACTCCCTGTACCTTTTGCAGAATATCAGTCGGTCCCTGATGTTTTTTCTGGAGAGAAGTGGCTTCTTTGCTGCCCTCCTTGAAACCAGGCCTTGCTCAAAGTGTCTCCGCCTCACAGCACGTGCAGAAGCACTCACTCCAGCCTGCTGCCATTCCTGAGCAAGCTCGGCACTGCTGGTAGTCCGATCCCACAACTGAAACAGTTTTAAGATACGGTCCTGGCGCTTGCTGGTCTTTCTTGGGCACCCTGGAGCCTTTTTGACAACAATGGAAGCTCTCTCCTTGAAGTTCTTGATGATGCGATAGATTGTTGACTGAGGTGCAATCTTTGTAGCTGCGATACTCTTCCCTGTTAGGCCATTTTTGTGCAGTGCAATGATGGCTGCACGTGTTTCTTTAGAGATAACCATGGTTAACTGAAGAGAAACAATGATACCAAGCACCAGCCTCCTTTTAAAGTGTCCAGTGATGTCATTCTTACTTAATCATGACTGACTGATCGCCAGCCCTGTCCTCATCAACACTCACACCTGTGTTAATGGATCAATCACTAAAACGATGTTAGCTGCTCCTTTTAAGGCAGGATTGCAATGATGTTGAAATGTGTTTTGGGGGTTAAAGTTCATTTTCTGGGCAAATATTGAGTTTGCAAGTACAGTAATTGCTGTTAAGCTGATCACTCTGACATTCAGGAGTATATGCAAATTGCCATTAGAAAAAATGAAGCAGTAGACTTTGGAAAAATTAATATTTGTCTCATTCTCAAAATTTTTGTCCATGACTGTAGGCTCCCCATACACCTCCTTAAAAGGGAATCTGTCATTCTTTTTTGCTATTTAATCAGAGAGCAGCACAATCACAATGTAGGGGCAGAGAGCCCAATTTCAGGGATGTGTGACTTAGGCTAGGTTCCCATTACGTTAATGGGAGAGCGCTAACGTACAGCGTTGCACGGCGAAATTAACGCCGTGCACCGCGTCCGTTAGCACTCCCATTGCCGGCAATGTTAAAGCGCATTGCTAGCGCGTGTCATTTTCGGCACGCGCTAGCGATGTGCCGGTCTTTTGTAGCACGCCTCGGACGCTGCTGGCCAGAGGTCCGTTCCCCGCTCTCGCAGATCGGGGATCTGCGAGAGCGGGGACGTTAACGCGACCCCTAAACGCGGCCCCGAAAAAGACATTGCGTTAGTGCAATCCGTTTAGCGCGAGCGCTAGCGGATTGCACTAACGCAATCTGAACCTAGCCTTAGGCTGGTTTCACATTTGCGGTTGTGTCCACAGCGTTTGTACCGCATATATCCGCATGCGTTGTGTATTCCTATATTTAACATTAGGGACGCATGCGTTTTTGTTTGTTCGCGTTTTGCCGCGTTTGACGACGCATGCGTCGCTTCGTCGTTTGCGGCTTGGCGCGGAAATGCAACATGTAGTAATTTTTAGAGGCGTCAATTTGCCGCCTGGAAACGCATGCGGTCGATTGCGGCAAAAAACGCATTGCTGTCTATATGAAGCATACGTTTACGAGCACATGCGTTTGCTTGCGTTCATGAACGCATGCGTTCCACAAGAGAAAAACATGTCTAGACTCTGATAAGCCGCCCCCCACATACAAGGTGATAAAGGGAGGGAGTTATCATTTCATATTATCATTTCAGAAAATTACTGGTACAGATCGAATAACAACAGGACATTTACACAACATTGTCCTGCCATGACACACGTCCAATATCTGAATCAAAAAAGGCAGCAAATTGGTCCCACATGTGACCAACTTCAGCAGTTGACCGCAGCGGGTGATGATGGAAATCGGGCAGTGGGTGTGCAACTGGTTCATCCAGTTCTATGTTGGGTTGCTCCTTAGCCATTATATAATTGTGCAGAACCACACAGGCTTTGACCACCTCGTCGACTGTTTCCACTTTTAGATTTATGGCTGATGCAAGAATGCGCCATTTAGAGACCAGAATGCCAAAGGTACACTCTACTGTTCTTCGGACCCTGGTCAGTATGTAGTTAAAGATCCTGCTAGTGTGGTTCAAGTCCCGACTGGAATAGGGCTTCAGTAGGTTTTCACACATCTGAAAGGCCTCATCCCCAACCATAACAAATGGCATCGGTGGACCTTGAGTGTTGGGGAGAGGTTGTGGCGGGGGGAAAATTGAAATTTTTGCCATACACATTGCGGCCCATATTCGAGTTCTTGAAAGTCTGGGAATCGTTGCCACGGCCAAAAGCTCCAATGTCCACGGCGATGAAGCGACAGTTCGCATCAGCTATTGCCATGAGCACAACAGAAAAATATTTTTTGTAATTGAAGTACTCCGATCCTGTTCTGGCAGGTTTGATAATGCGGATGTGCTTTCCATCCACCGCTCCTAAACACTTGGGGAAATCACACACACTCACAATTTTTCCGCAATTAAAAGCCACATGTCAACGGTGGGTACATTCCACAAAGCCCGACAGGTGTCCGCAACTATTCCGGACAGGGTGGATATTCCAAGCCGGTATTGGAAGTGGAGGGATGATAAACTCTCTCCGGTTGCCAGAAATCTGTAAGAAAAAGAAACCCCCAAAAAATTACAAACTATTCTATTTATGGTGTGGTTATGCTAAAGAAAGAAAGGAAAATACCCAAAACATAGATGTCAGAAAACACAAAATTTGGACTGTCATTGGTTTAGATTTGGAACGTACCTTAATGTAACCAGCAGACGTTCCTCCGGTGGAATCGCTCTACGGAGCTGGGTGTCCTGTCTCCGCATGGCTCCTTGGACACGAGCAAGCAAATCCCGGAACGAGTCTTGCGACATCCTTGTATATTCATGGAATTTCTCCGGGTTGGCATTAAGCTCGCCATACAGCGTGGGATAGGTTCCACGGCTCTCACGTAGTTCGATAATGGAGTGTCTCCAAAAATGCCTACGTTGTCTCCTTCTCCATCTTTCACGATTTCTGTCTTGCTCCCAAGCAAAAGCACAGGCAAGAAACAGCTTGAAGCTTAAATCCAGGTGGAAATAAAAGCTCTCCATGAGAAGATCCATCATGACACAGGATACAGGAGCAAAATCTGAAGAGTCCAGCTGTTCAGGGGTCTCTATATAAAAGAAATCCCATAATGCACGCCCTCTGTAGTGCCATTGGCGGTGTCTGGTTATCTTGATTTTTCTCTTGTGAAATTTCACATCATGCGCATTTAAAACGCAAACGCAGGAAAAACGCATATAAACGCGGCATTTTTTTAACCGCATGCGTTACCGTATGCTTCTAAAAAAACGCAGCGTTTGTACGCGTTTATATGCGTTTTTTCCACCACTTGCGGATGCGGATTAAACGCTGCAGATTTAAAAGCAAATGTGAAACTAGCCTTACTTAGGATATTGCTGTAGTTTCAATAAAATCAGTCTTTTATCAACAGGAAATTATCACTGCTGGACTAGGTCTTACGTGCCAGGTAGTCCAGCTCACTAGTGTAACCCCGCCCTCCCCCACTAGTAAGCAGCCCATCAGTGGTGTGGGCGGGGTCATACACAGCTCAGCAGTTTCTGACCACTGCTAGGTCTGCAGCAGAGAAAACCAGGATTATATCAAAACGTCACCAAGCAGACCAGTAAGTGATACATTGCTCTACCGCTACATAATGCCGCTCTCAGACCATATAGCAAAAACCTGCTGACATTTCATTTACATATCAGCACAGATCATTATACATATATGTAAATTACTGTGATAAAATGAGACTTGTGTGGCAGCTGTTACGTTACACCATTCTGAATCATGCCTTATATATATTTCCTACATGCCACATCTGGCACATGCTCAATAGAAGGATCAGTCAATATTTTTTATACCACCCATCAAGCCTATGGCTCTGTCTGCTCATATGACTGTTTAATACTTCAAGTTTAACCCATTCTCTGCCCTGACAGCTCATCAGAATCCCTCCTGCTGCTGACAACTCACACTGCTCAGTACAAGCTGCAGCTGTCGCTCAGGCTGGATGACTGAAGACTAAATATGCTTGGACTCATCAGCCATTTCACTCTATAACTGGACTCACTTTATAATCCTGATATTAACAATCATTTTGACATGGATTTTAAAATAAAGACCCCATCCCCATCAGGTGTAAGACATTTATTAATGTGTGCAGTTGCACTGTGAAATCTGGTGACAGATCCAAGGGGAGACTGACAGCCGACCCACGAGCAGCATGCGTCAGACACTGGTTGGACGATTTCAGCAATGCAGGGCCGATTTTCTCTGGAACACCGCAGTGATTGAAAGTGAAACTATTAAAAGCAGGCCAGGGAACAAGCCGCACCGGTGACTAGCTGATAAGCGGGCAGCCAGGAGGGTCTCCCTGTCCCTTTGAGGGACAGGCCTTCCCCTGCATGTGTGTATAGGCAGACATCTGTCAGGCCTCAGCAGCAGACAGGGAGAAGCTGCCAGGGACCGTCCTGTCCAACTAGTCTTCCATGAGACTTGGTCAGGGCAGCTTGTAAAGTAAGCCGGTGTCTGATACATGCCTGTGGTTAGGGCAGCACGCATCAGCCTTTCAAGGAAACCATTCATTTGATTCTCGATGGCCGAAACAATGAGCAGCGTGGCTCAGTCTGGCTCCATGATTGCAGCCAGGTCTAGATTTTTATCTGAAATAAATGCTCAGTGGTTTCAGAGAAAATTTTGCTTGGGGAACCATAGGCAAAGACGAAACTAGTCAGGTGCACAGGCAGTCTTCTCCTAGTGCCACTCCAGGTGATTGTCGGGCATCTCCAACGTATACACTTAGCAAGTGTGCCATCAATCACCTACAGAGGCGCTGGGAAGAGCCGGACTAGTCTCATCACTGCCTATAGTTTGGGCAGAATAAATGAAGCGACAGGCTCTGTTTAATAGAGCAGTTATTGGTCATTCTTTTCTTCACCATGGCTGGTTTTATTAGGCCGGGTGCGCCCACAATCCGGAACTAATAGCGCTTTGGACGCAGTGTATGCTCGCTCCGTGCAAAGCGCTGCTGTCCATTGAAGGCAGGTGAATCTGCATGTGTTCACTGAACCATGCGGAATAACCGCGTCCAATACATTGTATGGGTGAAATTTCTGATGTGCAGACCAGCGTCTCTGCAAGAGAAATTGACATGCTGCGGTCTGTAGAGACGCGCCTCATGTCCGTCTCCGCAGGTAAGCTGCGGGTGTCTGTGGACACATAGTAGACATGGGATTTCTTGAAATGCCATCCACTATGCAATAACATCTGGCTGCTGCGGGTTTGACGCTGCCCAAGTACGCAGAGTTAAACCGGCAGCGATTACTGATCGTGTGCACCTACCCTGATAATTACAAGTGTGAACAGGTCGGCCTTTGTTATTATCACCGTTCAGTGACTATTATGGGGTTCATGTGTCGACTTTATCTTGTGTGTAGCATAGTGATGTCTTATAGTACATTTATTTTCTGCTGTTTTGTATTTGGGGTATGAAATGTCAACTGATGTTAATGTTGGCAAAAAAATTGTTTTGGCTTGTTCCATGTACAACACTTACTTGTGACTAGATCAGATTTAACAATATGAGCCCATGCCAAAAAAAAAAAAAAAAAAGTTTGCCGCTGTCCTCAAATGCCATGGCACACAGGCATTGGGAAACAGGAAGGCCTGACAGACAGAAGACGAGGTGTACAATGGACCATAAATGCAGATGGCAAACACTCGTGTCTGGCAGAGAGAATGTGTAATTATCCTAGATTATATGCCGTCATTCTTATAGCAATGAGGGGATTACTCCTGTGAATATCTAGCTTTCAAGTATCAGTTTTGGTCCAGAAAGCCCAAAGGTCCATGTGCGAGATTGAGCATACGTCTAGAAATAAGCTTACTATAAGTAGACTTGCTCAAAGCATTATATACTAATATTATATATAGATGACCACGTGGGTAAGACGTGCCTGGTGTCAAAAGGATTCTGGTATAAGGTGTATCAGTGTGTACCAAAGTATAGGGTAGCCAGAATCAATAAATATGAGGAGTATAAAAATGGTGTATGCTCATCAGATGCTGTGATAAGAAGCGTCAGTAAGGTGCAAGAACCCAGGGATGGATGTAGGCACATGCCAAAGTATACTCATAAAGGAGAACAATTGCAGTGATCTACACAATCTTTATTAAACACTAATAGACAATATAAAGACATACAAAGTGCACAAAAGGTGGCATCCAGTGCTATATAACTCACAATGGTCACATACCAATAAGTATAAAAAACCTTGCGAAGAAAGACCCTCTGACATTAAAGTCCAAACCATCGAACCTCCATTTATTATTCAGGGATGGCAGCTATGATAGTACAGGTCCTTCTCAAAAAATTAGCATATAGTGTTAAATTTCATTATTTACCATAATGTAATGATTACAATTAAACTTTCATATATTATAGATTCATTATCCACCAACTGAAATTTGTCAGGTCTTTTATTGTTTTAATACTGATGATTTTGGCATACAACTCCTGATAACCCAAAAAACCTGTCTCAATAAATTAGCATATCAAGAAAAGGTTCTCTAAACGACCTATTACCCTAATCTTCTGAATCAACTAATTAACTCTAAACACATGCAAAAGATACCTGAGGCTTTTAAAAACTCCCTGCCTGGTTCTTAACTCAAAACCCCCATCATGGGTAAGACTAGCGACCTGACAGATGTCAAGAAGGCCATCATTGACACCCTCAAGCAAGAGGGTAAGACCCAGAAAGAAATTTCTCAACAAATAGGCTGTTCCCAGAGTGCTGTATCAAGGCACCTCAATGGTAAGTCTGTTGGAAGGAAACAATGTGGCAGAAAACGCTGTACAACGAGAAGAGGTGACCGGACCCTGAGGAAGATTGTGGAGAAGGACCGATTCCAGACCTTGGGGAACCTGAGGAAGCAGTGGACTGAGTCTGGTGTGCAGGAAATGGGCTACAGGTGCCGCATTCCCCAGGTAAAGCCACTTTTGAACCATAAACAGCGGCAGAAGCGCCTGACCTGGGCTACAGAGAAGCAGCACTGGACTGTTGCTAAGTGGTCCCAAGTACTTTTTTCTGATGAAAGCAAATTTTGCATGTCATTCGGAAATCAAGGTGCCAGAGTCTGGAGGAAGACTGGGGAGAAGGAAATGCCAAAATGCCTGAAGTCCAGTGTCAAGTACCCACAGTCAGTGATGGTGTGGGGTGCCATGTCAGCTGCTGGTGTTGGTCCACTGTGTTTCATCAAGGGCAGGGTCAATGCAGCTAGCTATCAGGAGATTTTGGATTCATGCTTCCATCGGCTGAAATGCTTTATGGAGATGAAGATTTCATTTTTCAGCACGACCTGGCACCTGCTCACAGTGCCAAAACCACTGGTAAATGGTTTACTGACCATGGTATTACTGTGCTCAATTGGCCTGCCAACTCTCCTGACCTGAACCCCATAGAGAATCTGTGGGATATTGTTTAGAGAAAGTTGAGAGACGCAAGACCCAACACTCTGGATGAGCTTAAGGCCGCTATTGAAGCATCCTGGGCCTCCATAACATCTCAGCAGTGTCACAGGCTGATTGCCTCCATGCCACGCCGCATTGAAGCAGTCATTTCTGCCAAAGGATTCCCGACCAAGTATTGAGTGCATAACTGAACATTATTATTTGATGGTTTTTTTGTTTGTTATTAAAAAACACTTTTATTTGATTGGACGGGTGAAATATGCTAATTTATTGAGACAGGTTTTTTGGGTTATCAGGAGTTGTAGGCCAAAATCATCAGTATTAAAACAATAAAAGACCTGACAAATTTCAGTTGGTGGATAATGAATCTATAATATATGAAAGTTTCATTGTAATCATTACATTATGGTAAATAATGAAATTTAACACTATATGCTAATTTTTTGAGAAGGACCTGTATAGTTACAAGATGTTAATAGCAATTTTGTCCAATATCGCTCTGGTTACCAAAGAATGGGGCTATTCAGTCAGGATACTAAAGTTAACATATATACACACACACCTGGGGAGCTACAGGAATAGAACAAGAACTGGCCACTTTTGACCTGATGACAAGCTCTCAGTAAGGTGACACCATTTTTATTGTTGTTTTGATACTGTAACTTGTGATTTTATGAGAAATCCTAGAATTATATTGCTTGGAATCTTAAAAGGCAACCATTAGGACATAAAAAAAATGTATGAATTCAGATAAAAAAAGTTGTATAAAAATAGCTTCATTGTAAAAGATACAATTCTAAAGCAGACAATAAGTAAATGACTAAGCATACACTCTCTGTTATCAGGATGGTCTGTGTGTGCCAATTATTCAGAGGGTATTTTATTTATATTTTTAATGGATAATTAATCTGCAAATTTACTACCACAAACATCTCACTTGTGGTTTATTCAATCCAGGTCATTAGGAAATCAGAGCTACAATGGAAATACGTTTACAACATGCAAACAAGTAACTGCGAACAACTGTAATGATAAAATGATTAGAGTTCAATCTCATGCTCCATCTCTGCGGTGTTACTCTCAATACAAAGCTCAATATATAGACACATCACAAAATCAGTTTCCCCGCTTTGCACTGATGAGGGGCAAACACCCTAAAACATGTGCAAGCATACAGGGTTTCTGGTTTGCCTCTCATCCTATGTAATGTGGCAAGGCTCGTCAAAGGGTCGCTACTGACCTTTCGGATTGCCATTTCCAATAGGTGGCAGTAGAGTTTCAGGCCTCTTCCTCTCTGAAGAGGAGATTTACATATTTAAAATCTAATACGGGCATAGCATGGCCTAACATTGTAGAGAATGCTAAGCCAAGGAGAAACGTTCCCCCTCCTGTGGACCCCAGTAAGAGACCTCTCAGCCAAAACAGTTCTCCTGCTTGTACCCAAGGGGGCTAACACCCCAAAACACATTTATGCAAATGGAGTTTATAATTTAGCTTCTATCCCAAGATGTGTGGCAACCATTTTTGAAGGGCTGATATTGTCTTTTAGGGTTGCTACTTCCAAATTGCCATATTACATTTATATTAGGGAAAATGCCTCCATGTCTTTTGGGAACACCATTTTCTGATAAAGATCCCTGTACTTTGTATGAAAAGCATTTTGGTCTATAAATCCATACAAAGGAGACCACAATACTCGTCTGAAAGTATCTGCATGTAAATTCTGTGTATATAATATATATGTGTGTGTGTGTGTGTGTGTGTGTGTGTGTGTGTGTGTGTGTGTGTGTGTGTGTGTGTGTGTGTGTGTGTGTGTGTGGTGTTTTTTTTTTGAGTGCACACATACAGTAAGTGCATTTATCACACACATCGGCGTGCAATGTTGCACAGCATAGGGATAGAGGTTGACAAGTTCCCTCTCAGGAATTTGCCATTAGGTGATGAAGAATTTCCCATTCTGTCTGACATGTGACCTGCAAAGTTGGAAGTTTAGTCACGAGACGTCAATTGTTAGTGAAGAAATTAGGGCACCAAGAATGACGCATCAAACCAACAGGAAAGGACATTTCTATGTAGGAGTGACAATGACAAGATGGAGAGGGGGACAGCATCGGTTGGACTTGATTCACAGGCATCTGTGATATACGACTACATAATTACTAATCATGGAGGCTTCTATAATGAGTGCTAAAAGATGTGTCCAAATGAATGACTTGCAGGACACAGCACAGATCGCAGCTGTTAGAAGGTGGCCTATGGAAATATACTGTAGCCAAGATTCGAGAGGGTCTATAATAGCCATGAGAAGTCACTAATGCTTTAGACAATTAGCTAAACAGTTACAGACCAAATTGTAAAGCTATGGCCTCAAATCAGCAATACCAGCCATGTTCACGCCAGTGGTCAGATGTTCCCGATTCATTGAAAGGCATATAAGCCATAAGTGGTGTATAAAGCCACAGCTTGTCGGAATTAGACGAGGGCGCTGCCACGCCATGGCCTACCCCAGCTCCACCCATTATGGCAGAGCTGGCCTGAAAACATAAAAGTAGCAATACTTTTGCACAAACCTTGCGTTACCCAAAAATTTAGTACCGGTAACTCTCCAGAGCACTTTATGCCTGATTTCTGGCATTTCTTGGGACTCAAGAATACTGCATGAAAGAAGAGTTCAACGGGATGCTTAAAGAAGTTGTCCACTACTTGGACAACTTCTCATACCCCATGCTTGGCCCAGATAACCAAGAAAAGTTTATACTGCCCTCCTGTGCTGGCGCAGTTCCGGCACTCGCTCTCCCCGGGGCTCCCGTGCTGTTGTGGTGACATGTGATGGGCCCAGTCAGCGCTGGCGTCACTGTCCCGGCCTAGTGTGGAACGGAACATGAAGAGGAAGAGAGAGATCAGCTACAGCCCGGGCTTCCTCCTTATGTTTGATATGTCTGAAGGCAGGGACAGTGACGTCAGTGCTGATTGGGTGCCAGGGTCACATGTCACAACACCCGCACAAGAGCCCCAGGACCGCCAGTGCTGACACTGCTGGAATGGTGCCGGCACGGGAGGAAAGTATTACGTTTTTTTATTTCATCAGGGCCAATCATTTAGATAAAGAGGGAGTTTTCCTAGTTGTGGATAACCCCTTCAAATAAGTTGATTATGTTACTATTGACATGTATTTGAGTAAAAAAAAAAGAAAAGTCATGACATATCTTGTCTTACTTTATCCATAAACTATTAAATGGGAACCGGTGATGAGCAACATGAATCAGAACCTGACTGCACAACTGCAAGCTGGTGTTTATTTTTTGGGGCAGTATGAATCACGTAAGGCTACGTTCACATTTGCGTTGTGCGCCGCAGCGTCGGCGCCGCAACGCACAACGCAAATAAAACCGCAGCAAAACGCATGCACAACGCTGCGTTTTGCGCCGCATGCGTCGTTTTTTTCATTGAATTTGGACGCAGCAAAAATGCAACTTGCTGCGTCCTCTGCGCACCGACGCGGGCGCCGCAGCGACGCATGCGGCGCAAAACGCAAGTGCGCCGCATGTCCATGCGCCCCCATGTTAAATATAGGGGCGCATGACGCATGCGGCGCCGCTGCGGCACCCGACGCTGCGGCGAGGACCGCAAATGTGAACGTAGCCTAACAGGCTCCCTGGGTTGTCCACTTTGGGGCCAGCTCATTAATACGGTGTCATTGGGCTGCTAATTTATCACAAGTAGATTATCATTAGACGACTAGTAAACCTGCTGCCAGGTAGTCCAACCCCGCTCGCAACACGGACTGTCAGGCCTCGTGCACACGTTGCGGATTTTGCTGCGGAAAAGGTGCGCTGTTTATTCCGCAGCATGTCAATTCTTTGTGCGGATTCCGCAGCGGCTTACACCTGCTCCATAATAGGAATCAGCAGGTGGTAAAACCGCAGGTGGAATCCGCAAAAAAACAAGCGGTAAATCCACGGTAATTCCGCAGTGCGGTTTACCTGCGGATTTACCAAAATCAGTGCGGAAAAATCCGCACACCTTTTTATTACACCTTTCTTGATTATATCAAAACTGCAGCATCCAGTAAAGTGATACATCAGGCTGCACACAGAATAACCTGGTGACAGATCCCCACTTAATGAATTAGGCACGTCTCTTACCTAGCGTGCACCGCTGCCAAACAGGTACTCCAGTCAGGGACTAGAGTGACGAACCTTTACCTGACATTGTTGGGCAGGTGTCAGAACATATATTTATCAGATTGCCTGTAAATGTGTGATATTTGCACATGGTCTTCTAGTCCTGTGCTTTACAAGAACACACATAGAAACCGCACTTTTACTATGGGAAGCGTGACGCACTGCTAACGAGGAGTGACCGATGAGTGTGGTCAGACAGAAGGACATGTTCACACTTCTCGCTTACCAAAAGCAGAACTTTCTGGCGTAGGAAGAATTAGGGGTGATTTCCAGAACAATGCTTCCTCTCGCCAGACTTGGAGCTAGCAGAACATACCACACTTTTGTTCAGCTATTTTAGATCTGCGCTGGTGTCTGACCAGCACCAGTAGAAACGGACACTTACTACTGCAAAAGTATCTGTGACTAAAACCCTTAGAAAAGTAAATGGAGCTGGAGATTCTCATTGACAAACTAACGTCAGCATCACATACGATGGTCAGTGGAAAACGAAACAACAAAGAATCTTTCCATTAGGTGTATAGTGTCACTTCCCCAAGGTCTGGCACGTTCCAGCTTAAGGGCATGTAATTCCTGATGGCTTCTGAACAGCTGCCATTATATTAAAGGGTTATTCCCACCTTCATAGATACTGGCAGGAATGACTTGCAGAAAAAAGAAGAACTTCTGCTCTCTAGCTTGTAAGCCTAGGAGACTGACCACCTCTGGTCTCTAGCTTGTAAGCCTAGGAGACTGACCACCTCTGGTCTCTAGCTTGTAAGCCTAGGAGACTGACCACCTCTGGTCTCTAGCTTGTAAGCCTAGGAGACTGGCCACCACTGCTCTATAGCTTGTAACCCTAGGAGACAGGCCACCACTGCTCTATAGCTTGTAAGCCTAGGAGACTGGCCACCACTGCTCTATAGCTTGTAAGCCTAGGAGACTGGCCACCACTGCTCTATAGCTTGTAAGCATAGGAGACTGGCCACCACTGCTCTGTAGCTTGTAAGCCTAGGAGACTGACCACCACTGCTCTGTAGCTTGTAAGCCTAGGAGACTGACCACCACTGCTCTGTAGCTTGTAAGCCTAGGAGACTGACCACCACTGCTCTGTAGCTTGTAAGCCTAGGAGACTGGCCACCACTGCTCTATAAGCTTGTAAGCCTAGGAGACTGACCACCACTGCTCTGTAGCTTGTAAGCCTAGGAGACTGACCACCACTGCTCTGTAGCTTGTAAGCCTAGGAGACTGGCCACCACTGCTCTATAAGCTTGTAAGCCTAGGAGACTGGCCACCACTGCTCTCTAGCTCGTAAGCGCTGCACTGACGCCAGAGGCAGCAAGCGTGCTCCAACGATCCTCGGCAGTTCTGTCCCCACTGGCATTTTTACAGTTGTGACAATTTTATTAAAAAAAAAAAATCTATAGAGACTTGTCAAGGCTCTTATCACAGTTGTTTTCATCAATGTTCAACGTATATCAAAACACACCCTCGATGTCACAGCGATTGGTTCATTTTGCCTAGACCCAACCTTTGCACACTTTTGAACTACTTCATTCCCCTGTGCCCCTGAGTATTCCATTCTTTTGAGTTTTTAACATCCACCACATGGTTCCAGAAACATGGGCCTTTTCAATAGTGCTCATTTTATGGTCTTTTCAATGGCGGTAACAGGATTCTCTGTGGTCGTGTCTATAAGCTGCTCGGCATTATTACTCTGTGAGCACCTCGGTAAAGACCATAAAAATTAGCACTAAATAAAAAGGCCAATATCATTGGAACCCTATGACGGATTAAAAAACTACTAAAAGGGAATAAAATAAGAGAAAAAACTGGCCATTTTGGAACTGCTGACAGATCCACTTTAAAAGGGACAAGCTCCCTATGGCATCTTATTGGCAATGCAAATTAGGTCTCTCCTAGAAGGAAAGGAAAGTTTCACAAGTGGCACCTAAATGAGGGAGCTATGTGGTTAATGCTCCACCTTTTAATCAGGGATATTAGCCAAGCCAGACAGCCATGTGCAGACAGCAGTTTTGGGATACCTGATGGATCTTAAGAAAGCAAGTACAGCTGTCTCATTAGGTCTGTGAGATCTATTTGATAATATAAACATTTTATATTAAGAATTCCTGTTTTGTAGTAAGAACCAAATATCCCGCAGTTCTACTGAACCTAAGCACAGCGGGCTGTGCTTGGAGCTTCAGAGAGCTCACTGGCATACCAATGTTACTGATCTGAACGGTCTACCGACAGGTCGGGCACTATGCTCCTGCTTAATCAGGAGGTAAGGCAGGAGACTGGAGCGCTACTGTCGAAAAGGTAAAACCCTTAAATACATTGTATTTTTAAGACTAAAGCTGCCTTTTAAATTATTTCACAGATTTAGAGAACGCTAGATACATCTAGCCCATGATGAGTTTTCAGAAAGTGCCTACATCCTTTCCTTTACTAGGCCTAGGCAGTCAGCATTCTTAATTTTACTTTGTCGATAAAGAAGGAATTGACTTGAAACCTAAAAGATCCTGAAATTTTAGGATAATTCCCTCATCATCAGAAAAATATCACAGAACATTACTCACTACATTTATATATACACATCATTCAATAAAAACACATTTTTCTACTATATTTACTGCTTTTTTTACAACTGGATTTAAGTTTTAAATTAAAGTTTTTTTCTATGAATATATAAAAAGAGAGAGTGGTCCAACACCTAAAATGTCCTTTGTTAATATCTAGTTTTATACCCCAAGCACTTCTGTAATTAACTTTATTATAATATACCCTACAATTCTCCCTAGCCTGCTGATCCCCACATTTTTTTTTTTTAACTTCACCTTCTGTGACGTTTTGTGTGAGAGGATTTACAAAACGAGCAGAGTAATGAGGATCTGGTGTTGCACACACTTTCCCACAGCATCTATCACTCATCCTGGAAAAGGCAGTCATCAGGGGGAGGCGCAGCAGGTCCTTTCATTGTGGACCTCTGAAGACCCTGAATCCATGATGCAGATAGAAGCTGAGGTGACGCACACAACTTCTTAATGTGTAAGGAGACATCATCAGGGAATGGTAATAGAAGAATGAGTGACACCAGGGCTGCCCCACAGCTTCTATCCTCACCCTCAAAAATTTCATCAAGAGACAGTATTGGTGTCACTCACCCTGCTTCTATCACCACCCCCTGAAGACTATTCAGGACATCTTCAGAGGACATCATCTTGATGCCTGTTTGAGAATTCTCTCAGAAGAAACATCACAGGAAATTAATACAAAAAACAAAAACACACGGATTAGCTGTATCGGGTTAAAGTGTAAGGTATTTATAATAAAGCAAATTAAAAAAAGTGCAGGTGGTGTAAAAATAGATTATTTTAAAAAAACAAACATTTTTAACATTGAACCACTAGTATCAAATGAAACGTGACGTGAACAGGGATTATATTGGTAAATAATAACATACTAGCTCTGTAGGAAATTCTACCAGACTTGTACTTTTTCTTCTGTTGGTAATTCTACACCTGGTTTTGGCATATGCACAGGCATTTTATACTTTTTTATTGTAGAGAAGCCAAGGCCTTGCATGAAGGTTGTTTTAAATTTACAGGTTAGAGATAATTACATGGCTCTGATGCCATCACTTTCTCATAAAGACAAGACAGTACGATGAATGAAGGATTCTGCACGTGGTCCTCCCAGATGCAGGCAGTTTAAGCGAGTGAAGACTTGTTTCATCACTAGAAATAACACTAAAGTGCTGAACATAAACACATGTGCGAATTATGGCCAACGCTACATTTTGACTTGCTTGCATCTAGCAGCTCGCTATCACCTGAGCTATGTGCTGACATAACAGCCCAGTAACATTGCAGCAAACACACTTGTAAAAGCTTCCACCACCCCAACCTGAAGTATGTGACCTCTCATTTACTGACAGGTTTTCTTGGAAACGATATTCCAAACCAACACTGAAACAACAAACTGATCCCAGATGGCAAGTCACTTCTGATATGAAAAATACGACAACAATTGGGGATTCCTAAAAATAATACAAATAATAAAATGTATACAAAAGTCACGCTTTGAATTTCAAATCCACCGCACAGTTTCCACTGAAGGCTGTCTCTTCAGCATGTGGACGACATGGAGATAAATCTCACCCACAATTCTGCCGTAATATACAGAATATGGAAAATATGATGAGCACATACTGTTCCCCAACTCTTCCACTCACGGCCTTCACATACAAAGCTCCAAGAAGCCGAGCACACCGTGGATAGAACAAGCCATGCCACAGAAATGCAGGTACAGAGTGCTCTAGAGGTGTCCCGTACACTGCGGTGGATGCCCCCGTACTGCCAGCTGACCACCCCTGGAGATCCTTAGTACCATGGGTAAGAGCAAAATGGTTATGTTATTAGGCTGTCAGTGACGAGAAGCTGCCCCTGGCACATATTGCAAGTAAGGATCATTCACACGTCAACAATTTTTCTCAGATGCATAAAGTGGTCTGCGCTTCATCAGTATTTTTCAGAGAATCATCAGTTTGGTCGGTGTCATCAGTTTTTCGTGGATGAGGTTTCTCCAGCTTTTCATGTCAGTGAAAAATTGACAGCACACAGAAGCCCCCTGATTGCTGTCAGTTTTTTCATGGACCCATAGACTTGTATTAGCGAGTGTGAGCCAAGACTCCACTCAATAGCCGCCACGTCTCTTTGGAGTGGCTCGAAAATTCACGGACATGTGAACAGCTCCACACACTCCATGAAACCAGTATTAGGGTATGTGTCCACGTTCAGGATTGCTTCAGGATTTGGTCAGGATTTTATGCAGGTAAAATCCTGACCAAATCTGCACCTGAGGTCACTGGCAGGTCACCTGCGTTGTCCTTGAGTTTTTTCTGCTATGTAAGGACACGCTGCGTTCTTAAAAGACGCGCCGCATGCGAGTTTTCTCGGGTGTGCCGCATGCGTCTTTTACTGCATAGTGTAGACAGGATTTCATGAAATCCCCTCCACTATGCTGTAACATCTGGACGCTGCGTTTTTTATGCATGCTGCTCAACGCTGCGTCAAAAACTCAGCGTTTCCTGAACGTGGACACATACTCTAAGGCTAGTTTCACACTAGCGTTAACTGCAATACGTCGCAAATGCGTCGTTTTGCCGAAAATACGCATCCAGCAAAAGTTCTTGCTGGATACGTTTTTTCGTCATAGACTAACATTAGCGACGCATTTGCGACGCATTGCCAAACGTCGCGTCCGTTTTGCGACGCTTGGGCGTGTGGTAGCGGACCGTCGGGAGAAAAAAACGTTTTTTTGCTCCCGACGGTCCACTTTTTCCGACCGCGCATGCGCGGCCGGAACTCCGCCCCCACCTCCCCGCACTTCCCCGCACCTCACAATGGGGCAGCGGATGCGTGGGAAAAATGCATCCGCTGCCCCCGTTGTGCGGCGGAGACCACCCTAGCGTCGGGAACGTCGGCCCCACGCACAGCGACGGGTTGTTCCCGACGCTAGTGTGAAACTAGCCTAAGCGCTCATTCAGACGTCAGGTTTTTTCATCCTGGTTCTATCCAAGAGTTTTTTTACTCACGTTAAAAAGTTATTTTTTTCTACTTCCTGGCTAAACTGGGCAATTAACACAGAATGGAGAGTCTTCAGTCTTCCCAATACTAGGGCTTATTCAGACGACCATTTTCACATGCGTGTGCTATCAGACACAGTAAGAGGTACCCATTACAGTCTATGAAGCTATTCACATGTCTGTATATTTTTGCGGACCACGTGTCTACAAAACAAATCACAGACACGTCAGTTTTTGTCTGCGCACAGATCAAAATTACATACACAAGTCTATGGGGCAGTGAAAATCCCAGACAGCACATGGATGCCATCAGCATACAGTGGGTGTGCGGTCCGTGATTTACACTGGGATGACTAGGGGATGAAAAATCACTGGTGAAACTCTAGTACAAAGACTAACCCTGGCCAAACACTGCCGACAATCAGATCCAAAACACTAGTGAATATCGGACCAGGTTTTTACGTATCGGCCATGTGAATGAGGCCTAGAAGACATAATTCAGGTGGGGGGAGGGCAGAAAATAATCATTGAAAAATTCACTTTTTTATATCATTCTACTATATACATTTATAAAATACCAATTTAAAAAATCTCTGATCACTTATGTTACTAATTTGCTTGTTAGAATTGATTTGCCTTTAGGGTCATTGGATGATAACAGAAATAAAGGGTTAACAGTAGAAAGAACAAAAAATTAACAAGCCATGTACACAGGGATCACCTCAAATAAACTGGTACTACGGTAGTGATGAGCGAGTATGCTCGTTGCTCGGGTTTTCCTGAGCACGCTCGGGGGGGTCTTTGAGTATTTGTGACTGCTTGGAGATTTCGTTTTTGTTGAGGCAGCTGAATGATTTACAGTTATTAGCCAGCCTGAGTACATGTGGGGGTTGCCTGGTTGCTCGGGAACCCCCACATGTAATCAAGCAGGCTAGTAGCTGTAAATCATTCAGCTGCGGTGACAAACTAAATCTTCAAGCAGTCATAAATACTCGGGAGGTCACCCGAGCATACTCAGGAAAACCCGAGCAATGAGCATACTCGCTCATCACTAACTGGTACCTTTTGATAACCTCACTGCATCTCTGTATCATCATTGTGGGAATGGTCCTTTTTGGTACAGAGGACATCAACAACTACAATCTCTAAAGAGTTTTTTCCTTGGTGTGCTGACCATCTATGCTTGCACTGACATTATTGCTTTTGATTATGGGCTGTGGCTCTATTGTGGGCTTTGTGTATAACATTCATGTCATTTTATGACTTTTCAATATTTTTCTGTGTTTTTCAGTTTTCTATAGAACCCAATAAAATACCAGTTTATGTTAGGTGATCCCTGTGTGCATTGGCTTGTTGCTTTTTGTTCTGTTACATGTTTTTTGACAGGCCCCCTTTTGGTTTTTGTTTTCAGAAATAAAGGTTTAGACACCGCCGCAGCAAACAGAATAGGTGTGTACACATGGCGTGCTGTAGGTATGGGCGTTACAGCAATACACACAGCCATTCCAGGAACTCTTATCAATCAGATTGAGAGCACAAATCCATGACTTCAGACCATGACCTTTGACCTGATTTAGGATCTCAGACCAGTGCCAACACACATGTCTAGCACAACCATGAGTGTTCTCCGCAAATGATGAAAAACAAATACATTGTCTGGCCAAGAGTCCCACCTTGTAAAAACATTCAAGTACGTTGTGCAGATCCTACCCTGTGAGGGCATCGCCAGAGGAGCCGAATGTTCCTAGTCAGGCTCTTTAGAGGATCCAAGCTATCCACTGGCCAACCCTTTCTGGACATCAGACCCACAGGCAGCCGTACATCATGCTCCTCACACAGGCAGACAATACATCAAGGCCAGCTTAGAGCTAAACTCACCATTGCTGCTGTGTTTCTTGAGGAATAAAGTCAGTTAAGTTATTTTGAGCCTTAGGCTTAGGTTTACACATTCAATAATCATATATAAATGCCCTAACTAGAAAACTTTATTATTAAAACCAAGGCAAACTCAAAAGTGACAAAAGACACAAAACAAGTGCTCAAACACAAAAGACAAATACCCTTAACCTAAAGGGGAATACTAGAAGACCCTAGCCAGAAACTCTGTATAAGCCCCTACCTGGCTGCGGAGGTTGACGCCCTAGGGGGAAATGTTGTGGCGCCCCCGCTCAACGATGGCTGACCCTGCACGCCCTGATGTATCCTGTAGCCACTAGTGAGAAAACCCTACCCACAGGCTAAAGGGTCCTCTATCACTATACAGAGAAAATCCTAAGATAGGGAAAAACTAGGTCCCCAGTGAGTATAAAAACATTGTATGAACACATGGCGAGTTTGGGAAAGATATAATACCGTTCTGTTGATGAATACGTCTGTTCCAGCCAGAGTGATTTACACAAAAACATTTGCTGAATGTTCCACCTTATAGACCCCAGAAAGTCCGATACCCTATGCCTTCCAAATGCTTAGGAGACCTCTCTTATACTTTAACCTGATAAATGATTCAACAATATACATCTCCTGCAGGTAGGACCAATACTAATACCAAACCATGCCCTGCATGGAAGGATCATACTCAGTGGAATAAATGAATGAATACAAATACTCATCT
The DNA here is from genome assembly GCF_051348905.1 of Ranitomeya variabilis. Classification (NCBI taxonomy): domain Eukaryota; kingdom Metazoa; phylum Chordata; class Amphibia; order Anura; family Dendrobatidae; genus Ranitomeya; species Ranitomeya variabilis. The sequence goes on along the minus strand of NC_135236.1, from coordinate 562,738,918 downwards.
CTGGTCGTGTTCACGGTAACTCGCCACCCGCCATTGCTTATTAACGCCTCAACGCGTTTCGCCTACTCAGGCGGCCTGATACTTAGATAATATGTGTCATATCTTAATAATGGATGGCTGATCTGCCCACTACAGTCCACCTCCCTTTATAATTACCGTCAGATTGTCCACCAAAACTGGGTGCCTCCCCTCCATTTCCTGTGGCGTCCAGGGATGACACTCACGCATGCCCTCTATGGACCGCAAAAAAGAAGGAGGGTCTCTCACCCGTCTGGCCAGTGTCCTCATGTCTGACTATTGCGCCTGCCCCTTCTGGAACGCATACCAGTATAAAAAATCTGCCAGAGCGCGGTATCCCCCCTACACTTCCTGTGGCGTCCAGGGGTAGCTTCTGCGCATGCCCGTTGTGAAACGCAAACAGGAGACTTCTATGCATGCCCCTTTCCGACCGCAACCCAGGCGTGGGATCCCTCCCCTTACCAAACAGTGACGTGCCAGCCGACTACTGCTCCTGCTCAGCCTGGGATGTACGTCAATATAATAGGATCACCCCTAACAACGCCGGTCTACTACATACCCCGGTCCCAGCGTATTGTGACAAAAGGATTCTCCAACGCGAATGCGAGTGGATCTTTAGGTTAGAATCCCTCGAACCAAAGGGACTTAATGAGTCAATATCGTATTCATGTTTCCTGTAAATAGGTGGTAGACATTCCCCCACCACCACTTAATCTGTTAGAGTTTACATGTGTGCCTTCTAGAAGCTATTTTTGCTATGTCAATGTCTTGATGGGTTCCCCCCTTTTTTGGGGGGAACTACATGGATCCCCATGACTTATTGAATTCTAAATCATTTTGTTATGTATCTTTGGGTTTATCTGCTTTTTATACTTGCCGCTTTGTTGTACGTTTTAGCCTGTCCACTAAGTAAATTCGTAGATATGACACTCCCCTGTGTTTGCTGTTTTTTTTGTGGGCCATTATGAGAGTGCACTAAATTATGGGCACTGTTTCCCGTAGCAGCCAATATATCTATATTGATGTACGTCTGTTGATACATTAGACAATTTGCATATGGGCTTTTAGAATACAGATTACATCGCCCTGTGTATTCTTATGGCCCCCACCTGTATTCTCATAGGGGTTGTTAGCCCTTATCCTATTTGCTGCAGGGCTTAATACTTTAGAGATTTGATATCAGCCGGCAGTCTATGGCGTGACTGCTTATGCAGCCTTGGTGGGTGGATATTAGAAATTGGATTTTAGAAGCTGAGGTCAGAGTTGGTTCAGCAAGCATGAATTATAACTTTAAATGTATCGATATACACTATATGCATACGGGGTCTTTAGGCGCTGGCGCATGGTATGTGGAAATTGACACCTCTCTCCCGTAGACATGGGCACAAGAAGTATGCCGTGCGATCCTTAAAGAGCCTTTGTTTTGAAAATGCCCTCCTTGACTGCGGACACTCCCTCTCCATGTGATACGCTGGGACCGGGGTATGTAGTAGACCGGCGTTGCCAGGGGTGATCCTATTATGTTGACGTACATCCCAGGCTGAGCAGGAGCAGTAGTCGGCTGGCACGTCACTGTTTGGTAAGGGGAGGGATCCCACGCCTGGGTTGCGGTCGGAAAGGGGCATGCGTAGAAGTCTCCTGTTTGCGTTTCACAACGGGCATGCGCAGAAGCTACCCCTGGACGCCACAGGAAGTGTAGGGGGGATACCGCGCTCTGGCGGATTTTTTATACTGGTATGCCTTCCAGAAGGGGCAGGCGCAATAGTCAGACATGAGGACACTGGCCAGACGGGTGAGAGACCCTCCTTCTTTTTTGCGGTCCATAGCGGGCATGCGTGTGAGTCATCCCTGGACGCCACAGGAAATGGAGGGGAGGCACCCAGTTTTGGTGGACAATCTGGCGGTAATTATAAAAGGAGGTGGACTGTAGTGGGCAGATCAGCCATCCATTATTAAGATATGACACATATTATCTAAGTATCAGACCTCCTGAGGAGCCTAAGTAGGCGAAACGCGTTGAGGTGTTAATAAGCAATGGCGGGTGGCGAGTTACCGTGATCACGACCAGAGATGAGTATTTGTATTCATTCATTTATTCCACTGAGTATGATCCTTCCATGCAGGGCATGTTTTGGTATTAGTATTGGTCCTACCTGCAGGAGATGTATATTGTTGAATCATTTATCAGGTTAAAGTATAAGAGAGGTCTCCTAAGCATTTGGAAGGCATAGGGTATCGGACTTTCTGGGGTCTATAAGGTGGAACATTCAGCAAATGTTTTTGTGTAAATCACTCTGGCTGGAACAGACATGTTCATCAACAGAACGGTATTATATCTTTCCCAAACTCGCCATGTGTTCATACAATGTTTTTATACTCACTGGGGATCTAGTTTTTCCCTAGCTTAGGATTTTCTCTATATAGTGATAGAGGACCCTTTAGCCTGTGGGTAAGGTTTTCTCACTAGTGGCTACAGAATACATCAGGGCGTGCAGGGTCAGCCATCGTTGAGCGGGGGCGCCACAACGTTTCCCCCTAGGGCGTCAACCTCCGCAGCCAGGTAGGGGCTTATACAGAGTTTCTGGCTAGGGTCTTCTAGTATTCCCCTTTAGGTTAAGGGTATTTGTCTTTTGTGTTTGAGCACTTGTTTTGTGTCTTTTGTCACTTTTGAGTTTGCCTTGGTTTTAAATAATAAAGTTTTCTAGTTAGGGCATTTATATATGATTATTATTTGGTTTCCCCCGTGCTACAATATATACATTCACTTGAGCATGTTCACACATTCAGCATTTCACATCAGTGTTTGTAAGCCAAAACCAGGAGTGGGTGATTAATACAGAAGTGGTGACGTGTTTCTATTATGCTTTTCCTCTGATTGTTCCTCACCTGGTTTTCGACAAATACGGATAGTGTGACCAAAAAGTTATCCTATGTATCTACTCGCATGCATTAAAAGAGATTTTAGGGATTTAACCCCTTAAACCTCCAATGACGGATATATCCGACATTGGACGCCTCCCCCTGTTTGGTGCGGGTTCTGGCGATGAACCTGCACCTTTCCTGCGTGCGAGAGAGGAAGGGCGTGCGAGAGAGGAGGGGCCTGCGAGAGAGGAGGGGCCTGCGAGAGGAGGGGTGTGTGAGAGAGGAGCATATACAAAAGAGAGGAGGAGCATGCGAGAGAGGAGCGCACACAAAAGAGAGAAGTGTGCGAGAGAGGAGGAGCGTGCAAGAGAGGGGCGTATACAAAAGAAAGGAGGAACGTGCAAGAGGAACGTGCGAGAGGAGGGGCGTGCGAGAGGAGGGGCGTGCGAGAGAGGAGCGTATACAAATGAAAGGAGTGTGCGAGAGAGGAGGGGCGTGCGAGAGAGGAGGAGCGTGCGAGAAAGGAGGGGTGTGTGAGAGAGGAGCATATACAAAAGAGAGGAGGAGCGTGCGAGAGGAGGAGCGTGCAAGAGAGGAGCGTATACAAAAGAAAGGAGGAAAGTGCAAGAGGAGGGGCATGCGAGAGGAGGGGCGTGCGAAAGGAGGGGCGTGCGAAAGGAGGGGCGTGCGAAAGGAGGGGCGTGCGAAAGGAGGGGCATATACAAAAGAGAGGAGGAGCATGCGAGAGGAGCGTATACAAAAGAGAGGAGCGTGCGAGAGAGGAGGAGCGTGCAAGACAGGAGGAACGTGCGAGAGGGGCGTGCGAGAGAGGAGGGGTGCGAGAGGACGGGCGTGCGAGAGGGGCGTATACAAAAGAAAGGAGTGTGCGAGAGAGGAGGGGCGGGCGAGAGGAGTGGCGTGCGAGAGAGGAGCATATACAAAAGAGAGGAGCGTGCGAGAGGAGCGTATACAAAAGAGAGGAGGAGCGTGCAAGACAGGAGCGTATACAAAAGAAAGGAGGAATGTGCGAGAGAGGAGGGGCACGAGACAGGAGGGGCGTGCGAGAGGAGGGGCGTGCGAGAGAGGAGCGCATACAAAAGAAAGGAGGAGTGTGCGAGGGAGGGGCATGCGAGAGAGGAGGGGCGTGCGAGAGAGGAGCGTATACAAAAGAGAGAGGAGGGGTGTGCAAGAGAGGAGCATATACAAAAGAAAGGAGGGGCATGCGCGAGAGGAGGGGAGTGCGCGAGAGGAGGGGCGTGCGCGAGAGGAGAGTATACAGAGGAAAAGAGGAGCCTGTACAAAATAAAGGAGGAGTGTGCGAGAGAGGGAGGGTGTACAAAAGAGAGAGCAGAGAAGCGAGTATGAGAGAGAGGGGGAAGACAGAGACAGACAGACATACAGGAAGAGAAAAAAAAAAGGAAGAGAAAGAAAATGAGAGACACACACACACACACACAATAACTAGCTATCTAGAAAGCTAAACCTCTGGGCATACGTCATTGTACTCGTTGAGTAATTTAGCGGAGATTCACTTTCTTGGGTATGTGAGCACATGGTCCCTGCAGATATGCCGAGGCACATTACAGGCATCACACAGTTACAATATATATATATATATATATATATATATATATATATATATATATATATATATATATATATATATATATATATATATATATATATATATATATATATATATACATACATATATACATGCATATATATACATACATATACACTCACCGGCCACTTTATTAGGTACACCATGCTAGTAACGGGTTGGACCCCCTTTTGCCTTCAGAACTGCCTCAATTCTTCGTGGCATAGATTCAACAAGGTGCTGGAAGCATTCCTCAGAGATTTTGGTCCATATTAATAATAATAATAATTTTATTTATATAGCGCCAACATATTCCGCAGCGCTTTACAACTTATAGAGGGGACTTATACAGACAACAGACATTACAGCATAACAGAAATCACAGTTCAAAACAGATACCAGGAGGAATGAGGGCCCTGCTGCTCGCAAGCTTACAATCTATGAGGAAAAGGGGAGACACAAGAGGTGCCATATTGACATGATGGCATCACACAGTTGCCGCAGATTTGTCGGCTGCACATCCCAAAGATGCTCCATACAAGGCAGGATGGATCCATGCTTTCATGTTGTTTACGCCAAATTCTGACCCTACCATCCGAATGTCGCAGCAGAAATCGAGACTCATCAGACCAAGCAACGTTTTTCCAATCTTCTACTGTCCAATTTCGATGAGCTTGTACAAATTGTAGCCTCAGTTTCCTGTTCTTAGCTGAAAGGAGTGGTACCCGGTGTGGTCTTCTGCTGCTGTAGCCCATCTGCCTCAAAGTTCGACGCACTGTGCGTTCAGAGATGCTCTTAGGCCTACCTTGGTTGTAACGGGTGGCGATTTGAGTCACTGTTGCCTTTCTATCAGCTCGAACCAGTCTGCCCATTCTCCTCTGACCTCTGGCATCAACAAGGCATTTCCGCCCACAGAACTGCCGCTCACTGGATTTTTTTTCTTTTTCGGACCATTCTCTGTAAACCCTAGAGATGGTTGTGCGTGAAAATCCCAGTAGATCAGCAGTTTCTGAAATACTCAGACCAGCCCTTCTGGCACCAACAACCATGCCACGTTCAAAGGCACCCAAATCACCTTTCTTCCCCATACTGATGCTCGGTTTGAACTGCAGGAGATTGTCTTGACCATGTCTACATGCCTAAATGCACTGAGTTGCCGCCATGTGATTGGCTGACTAGAAATTAAGTGTTAACAAGAAGTTGGACAGGTGTACCTAATAAAGTGGCCGGTGAGTGTATATATATATAAGGATTTATATGGAGAGAGCAATATGTGTTAATTAGGAAAAAATCATTTGCTTGATAAATTAAGTTTAAATTTCACAGTTGTGACAAAGATCCACACTAGGATCGAAACGCGTCGTTTGGCCGCCAGTGCCTGGTGTGCCTGTCCACATACATAGAGGATTCTGCTGTTTGCTATGTTTTAACTACTTGGAAGAATAAAGGAATCGTTTTAAGGCGCTGGAACGTCTATTTTCGTACTTTGCAGATTCACGTCAGATCCTGATGGAGTTCCTTGCCCTTGTGGCAGTCGGCGAGCTGGCTAGGGTGTTCAGCCCAAACGCTTTCTTTCTTATATTTGATCAATTTAGACATGATAACCGATTTCACTCCAAGTCATAAGACTATTTCTTGGCATTGGCAATTTCTAGCACGACAATATGCAAACCCATAAACGTAACTGTAGGTTGCATTTTTTATAGTAATCGTCCTCATTCTTCCTTTCACATAGTAGCAATAGCATTTTATGAAGGGTTACTCCCAAGATGGTAAGTGATGCCCTATTCACAGAATAGAACCTACAAGTTTGGAAATTTTATTTTATTCTAAAAATAAGGACAGAAAAATTAGAGGGTGATTTCTATTTTTTAACAACAAAGAAAATAAAATGGAAACACTCAGTTTTCTACTATATTTTTCCAGAATTTTCATAATTTTAGAAACCATGCTAAACTCCTAAAAATACACCGGGCAAGTAACATCCTCCTTAATTACACCAGGCAAGTATCAGCCTCCCTAATTACACCAGGCAAGTATCAGCCTCCCTAAATACACCAGGCAAGTATCAGCCTCCCTAAATACACCGGGTAAGTATCAGCCTCCCTAAATACACCAGGCAAGTATCAGCCTCCCTAATTACACCAGGCAAGTATCAGCCTCCCTAAATACACCAGGCAAGTATCAGCCTCCCTAAGTACACCGGGCAAGGACCAGCCTCCCTAAATACACCAGGCAAGTATCAGCCTCCCTAAGTACACCGGGCAAGGACCAGCCTCCCTATGTACACCAGGCAAGTATCAGCCTCCCTAAGTACACCAGGCAAGTATCAGCCTCCCTAAGTACACCGGGCAAGGACCAGCCTCCCTAAATACACCGGGCAAGGACCAGCCTCCCTAAATACACCAGGCAAGTATCAGCCTCCCTATGTACACCAGGCAAGTATCAGCCTCCCTAAGTACACCAGGCAAGTATCAGCCTCCCTAAGTACACCGGGCAAGGACCAGCCTCCCTAAATACACCGGGCAAGGACCAGCCTCCCTAAATACACCGGGCAAGGACCAGCCTCCCTAAATACACCAGGCAAGTATCAGCCTCCCTAAATACACCAGGCAAGTATCAGCCTCCCTAAATACACTGGGCAAGTATCAGCCTCCCTAAATACTCCAGGCAAGTATCAGCCTCCCTATGTACACCAGGCAAGTATCAGCCTCCCTAAGTACACCAGGCAAGTATCAGCCTCCCTAAGTACACCGGGCAAGGACCAGCCTCCCTAAATACACCAGGCAAGTACCAGCCTTCCTAAATACACCGGGCAAGTATCAGCCTCCCTAAATACACCAGGCAAGTATCAGCCTCCCTAAATACACTGGGCAAGTATCAGCCTCCCTAAATACACCAGGCAAGTATCAACCTCCCTAAATACCTCGGGCAAGGATCAGCCTCCCTAAATATACCGGGCAAGTATCAGCCTCCCTATGTACACCAGGCAAGTATCAGCCTCCCTAAGTACACCAGGCAAGTATCAGCCTCCCTAAATACACCGGGCAAGTATCAGCCTCCCTAAATACACCGGGCAAGTATCAGCTTCCCTAAATACACCAAGCAAGTATCAGCCTCCCTAAATACACCAGGCAAGTATCAGCCTCCCTATGTACACCAGGCAAGTATCAGCCTCCCTAAGTACACCAGGCAAGTATCAGCCTCCCTAAATACACCGGGCAAGTATCAGCCTCCCTAAATACACTGGGCAAGTATCAGCCTCCCTAAATACACCAGGCAAGTATCAACCTCCCTAAATACCTCGGGCAAGGATCAGCCTCCCTAAATATACCGGGCAAGTATCAGCCTCCCTATGTACACCAGGCAAGTATCAGCCTCCCTAAGTACACCAGGCAAGTATCAGCCTCCCTAAATACACCGGGCAAGTATCAGCCTCCCTAAATACACCGGGCAAGTATCAGCTTCCCTAAATACACCAAGCATCAGCCTCCCTAAATACACCAGGCAAGTATCAGCCTCCCTATGTACACCAGGCAAGTATCAGCCTCCCTAAGTACACCAGGCAAGTATCAGCCTCCCTAAATACACCGGGCAAGTATCAGCCTCCCTAAATACACCGGGCAAGTATCAGCCTCCCTAAATACACCAAGCAAGTATCAGCCTCCCTAAATACACCGGGCAAGTATCAGCCTCCCTAAATACACCGGGCAAGTATCAGCCTCCCTAAATACACCATTCTCATCAGGTGGAAAATTGATTTAAAAATGTATGAAGTTTGTATTGTGAAATCTGGAGAGAGATCTGCTTTAAAGGGAGTCTGTCAGCACCGCATGACTGTTCCATCTAAGCATCACCGCTCGGCACACAAAGATGGGGCCAATCATTTAAATCCATGTTCCCACCCATTCTTCTTTGATTGACAGCTTTGGCTTCATAGGGCCATAGAAAAGCAGCGATAGGTGGAAGGTGTATATAAGTGATGCACAGAGCTCCCGTACTTGGCTCAGTTACTTTGTGATGACTGACTCACTTTAAAAGGGAACCTGTCATTAGGCTTATGCTGTTGAATCAGGGGCAGCATGGATCAGAGACTGGCTGCACGACGGCCGCCAGTTAGGTTTTTCTCTGAAATGTCCTGAAAAGTCAGAGAAACCATAGCTTGATAATCCAGATGGGAACTATCGGGAAAGTGGAGATAAGTCTGGCGCTGACCCAGGTAGGCTTCTCCCGGCATCACTTTAGTTATTGGTGAGAGGCCTGTCAATCAACGTGAGCGGTGCAGGGAGCGGCAGAGCCAGACTCGTCTCCCCTCTCTTGTACAGTTCCAGTCCAAAGTATAGTTCTGTGACTTTCCAGAAAGTTTCAGAGAAGAAAACCACACCTGGCTACAACTGTGCAGCCAGGCACGGACTCATGCTGCCAGTGGTTTGGGCAGCATCGATTAGGCGACAGGTTCCTAACGTTCGGGGTACACATTAAACAGGACCCATCGGCTCTTCGGACAGGTCTAGTTTAATATACAGATTCATTCCCTATTAAGAACAAATCTGATGCCTCTCTTATAACTGTATATTGTGGCGTGCCTCTGATATTGTGACAACTCGCCCTCGCCAAAGGGGTTTGTCTCCAAGTGCTCTACCCGTGAGCTCTGATTAGTCAGTGAGAGATGCTGAACAGATATACCCACAAAAGGCATATAAAAAAATGAATACAATAGAAAAAATGTAAAGTTACAATAGCTATCCCTCCCACACTTAAAATTACATTTAGTGTCATCTTAGGAAGTAAAAGTGCTTGTAGCCACGTAGTGCACACATAAAGGTCTGCCAACGTTTGTTAATTGTCATATACAGTCATGGCCAAAAGCATTGACACCCCTGCAATTCTGTCAGATAATACTCAGTTTCTTCCTGAAAATGATTGCAAACACAAATTCTTTGGTATTATTATCTTCATTTAATTTGTCTTAAATGAAAAAACACAAAAGAGAATGAAGCAAAAGGCAAAACATTGATCATTTCACACAAAACTCCAAAAATGGGCCAGACAAAAGTATTGGCACCCTCAGCCTAATACTTGGTTGCACAACCTTTAGCCAAAATAACTGCGAACAACCGCTTCCGGTAACCAATGAGTTTCTTACAATGCTCTGCTGGAATTTTAGACCATTCTTCTTTGGCAAACTGCTCCAGGTCCCTGATATTTGAAGGGTGCCTTCTCCAAACTGCCATTTTTAGATCTCTCCACAGGTGTTCTATGGGATTCAGGTCTGGACTTACTGCTGGCCACCTTAAAAGTCTCCAGTGCTTTCTCTCAAACCATTTTCTAGTGCTTTTTGAAGTGTGTTTTGGGTCATTGTCCTGCTGGAAGACCCATGACCTCTGAGGGAGACCCAGCTTTCTCATACTGGGCCCGACATTATGCTGCAAAATTTGTTGGTAGTCTTCAGGCTTCATAAGCCATGCACACGGTCAAGCAGTCCAGTGCCAGGGGCAGCAAAGCAACCCCAAAACATCAGGGAACCTCCGCCATGTTTGACTGTATGGACCGTGTTCTTTTCTTTGAATGCCTCTTTTTTTCTCCTGTAAACTCCATGTTGATGCCTTTGCCCAAAAAGCTCTACTTTTGTCTCATCTGACCAGAGAACATTCTTCCAAAACGTTTTAGGCTTTTGCAGGTAAGTTTTGGCAAACTCCAGCCTGGCTTTTTTATGTCTCAGGGTAAGAAGTGGGGTCTTCTTGGGTCTACTACCATACATTCCCTTTTCATTCAGACGCTGACGGATAGTAGGGGTTGACACTGTTGTACCCTCGGACTGCAGGGCAGCTTGAACTTGTTTGGATGTTAGTCGAGGTTCTTTATCCAACATCTGCACAATCTTGCGTTGAAATCTATTGTCAATTTTTCTTTTCTGTCCACATCTAGGGAGGTTAGCCACAGTGCCATGGGCTTTAAACTTCTTGATGACACTGCGCACAGTAGACACAGGAACATTCAGGTCTTTGGAGATGGACTTGTAGCCTTGAGATTGCTCATGCTTTCTCACAATTTGGTTTCTCAAGTCCTCAGACAGTTCTTTGGTCTTGTTTCTTTTCTCCATGCTCAATGTGGTAGACACAAGGACACAGGACAGAGGTTGAGTCAACTTTAATCCATGTCAACTGGCTGCAAGTGTGATTTAGTTATTGCCAACACCAGTTAGGTGCCACAGGTAAGTTACAGGTGCTGTTAATTACACAAATTAGAGAAGCATCACATGATTTTTCGAACAGTGCCAATACTTTTGTCCACCCCCTTTTTTATGTTTGGTGTGGAATTATATCCAATTTGGCTTTAGGACAATTCTTTTTGTGTTTTTTCATTTAAGACAAATTAAATGAAGATAATAATACCAAAGAATTTGTGTTTGCAATCATTTTCAGGAAGAAACTGAGTATTATCTGACAGAATTGCAGGGGTGTCAATACTTTTGGCCATGACTGTACAGGATGTTCATCAACCACTTGGGGACATTATGTGCCGTCTGATCTTCTGCATCAGTCCTGGCATAATCCCTTTAGATGCCTCAAGGAACAACCAGTACCCAAGGGATAGGCTGACATGGCCACACTTATGTGATACTGAAGACCTATCCTAAGCATGGCTCGCACAAGATCATAAATCTGCAAACGAGGAATAGTACTGGCCTAGCTAGCCGCTCTATCACAACCATACACCTCGCAAATGGTTTACTCCTTATACACTCCTTCAGCTGCCAAGAGACTTTTTTTTTATTAACTGATTTTTATTTGTGGGAGGTGGGGGATTCAGAATTGGTGGAACAGTAGGTACTAATAAGAAATTATAGGTACTGAGAAGAATAGTTTGGCACATAGATATTTCTAAAAACCAGGTTGAAGTTTACTAAATAATATTAACTCTGATGCTAGGACACAGGAGCGCCGCCCGAAACACCCGGTGATCATGGAGCAGTCTACAGCCAGGATACCTAGACCTGCGAGAGTCAGAGACCGCCCAGAGCCCGACACCGTAACGTTACATTGGAAAGGGACAAAGCCTCCTGCCAAGTATTGGTCGTTATACTGGCACAAGTCCACCAATCAGTGAGGGTGGGTCTGCACTACCACCACTCGCGTACATTCACATGGAGACCAGTCTGATGCCGCTGACTTAGGCCACGTTCACACTTTGCGGCCTGCTCTGCGGGTTAATCCCGCAGCGGAATTGATAAATCTGCAGGGCAAAACCGCTGCGGTTATCCCTGCAGATTTATCGCGGTTTGTTCCGCGGTTTCCGCTGCGGGTTTCCGCCTATACTATTGATGCTGCATATGCAGCAATATGCAGCATCAATAGTAATGTAAAAAATAATAAAAATTGGTTATACTCACCCTCCGATGTCCGGATCTCCTCGGTGCTGCAGGCGGCTGTGCCGACAAGGACCTTCGTGACGTCACGGTCATGTGACCGCGGCGTCATCACGGTCATGTGACCGCGACGTCACCACAGGTCCTGCTAGCACAGCAACTGAGACCGGACGCCGCGGGCAGCGCTGAGAGGTGAGTATAGCATCATTTTTTATTTTAATTCTTTTTTTTACACCAAAATATGGTTCCCAGGGCCTGGAGGAGAGTCTCCTCTCCTCCACCCCGGGTACCATCTGCACATTACCCGCTTAACTTCCCACAACGTGGGCACAGCCCCATGCGGAAAGTGAGTGGATCAATGCATTTCTATGGGTGCAGAATCTGCACCAAGAAGTGACATGCTCCTTTTTTTCCGCAGAAAAGCCGCGCGGCTTTTTCCGCGGAAATCCGCAGCGTGGGCACAGTGGGTTTTGTTTTCCATAGGGTAACATTGTACTGTACCCTGCATGGAAAACTGCTGCGGATCCGCAGTGTCAAATCCGCTGCGGATTCGCGGGAAAACCCGCAAAGTGTGAACGTAGCCTTATAGTTTATACAGCAGCAGGCTCACATTCAATGTTTGCTCTGATTATAAGGGCTAACCGTATGTGGCGGCCACCAGCCCACCACTGGATCCAATGCTTCAACAACCAAGTCCACAACTATAAAAACAGTACCCTTCTACTGTCACTGCACAGGGATCACTGTGGCCACCGTATGTCGTATATGCATATACTAACGGCAGTAAAAATGCTGTGCTATAGTGGCAACTACTATAGGCAGAAAAAAGTAGGCTACACTAGAAGGATATAATCATTGGGAAACACCTCTAATCGGAGCTTCCTCTAAGGTTTTCCCTATATGAACTATAGCCACCACCTTTCATTCCTCATTAATACCAATCCTTAGAGCACCACTGGAGTGCCGCTTTAAATGTAAATCCATTGCCCCCTGCTTCGGAATCACCTTCTGGAATTTTCATCCGTTTTTGCCATTGCTCCCGTCTATTGAAGCAAGTAAAACAAAGGGTTTTTTTAAAAAAATGTAAATATAAAAATGTTTAAATTAACCCTTTTTTGCCCATTCAAAATAAAATAAAAAAACAAACAAACACATTTCGCATTGCTCCATTCATAAACGCCTGGTCTATCAAAATAATAACTAAATTGACTAAACGTAGGAGCGGATTTGATGCGTTTTTGAAGGCTAAATAAAGACCTATTACTGAAAAAAAAAAAGAATTGTGATGTCATTTCTGGTCCAACTTCCTCTTTAACACTTGTCCAACCCACACTCCATTAGATAGATAGATAGATAGATAGATAGATAGATAGATAGATAGATAGATAGATAGATATAAAAAAAAGCTGTGTTAGGCCGGGGTCACACTTTACGAGAAACTCGCACGAGTCTCGCACCTCAATACGCAGCCCTGCCGCCGGCACTGGGACCGGAGCGTTCAGCTGAATAGAAATACATGCAACCGCACACTCCACTCCCGAGTGCCGGCAGCAGTGCCAGATATTGGGGTGCAAGACTCGTGCGAGTTTCTCGCAAGTGTGACCCCAGCCTTAAACACCTTATCTGTTAAATTTAAAAAAAAAAAAAATAATGGAAAAAAGAAAATTGGGTGGGGCCCCGCACAATTTTCAAGTCCAGAGTGGGAAAACCGGCGACTGGGGGCCAGTGTTTATACCCATGGATCTTCCCAGGCTATGAATATAAGCCCACAGCTGTCTGCGTAGCCTTTACTGGCTATTAAAATAGGAGGACCCCCCCCCAAAAAAAAAAATGAAAAGGATGTGGGGTCCCCTATAATTTATAGCCAGAAAGGCTATGCAGACAGCTGCGGGCTGATATTCATAGCCTTGGAAGGGAAAATGGATATTGGACCCCCCGGCTACAAAATACCAGCACCCAGCCGCCCCAGAAATGGAGCATCTGTAAGATGCGCCAATTCCGGCACTTAGCCTCTCTCTTCCCACTGCCCTGTAGCGGTGGCATATGGGGTAATAAGGGGTTAATGTCACCTTTGTATTGTAAGGTGACATCAAGCCCGGTTAGTAATGGAGAGGCATCAATAAAATACCTATCCATTACTAATCCTATAGCAGTGAAAGTGTTAAAAAAAGACACAACCAGAAAAAAATAGAATTATTCTTACCGTTAATTCGGTTTCTAGGAACCTTCCACGACGGCATATGGAGGTTGTCTCTTTGCCCTAATAGGGAACAGGAAACACAGAGGTTAAAAGGACCTCCCACCTCCCACTTGCCAGTGACTTACAACTGAGACCATAGCACTGGTTTACCTTCAGAATCCCAGAACTAATCCAGGAATATGTATCGGGTGGGAAATTAGTGCCGTCGTGGAAGGTTCCTAGAAACCGAATTAACGGTAAGAATAATTCTATTTTCTCTAGTCACCTTCCACGACGGCATATGGAGGAATACCAACTAATTTGGCACTAGGGAGGGACAACGGCCTGGAGTACTTTACGGCCGAAGGCTAAGTCCTTATTGGACAATACATCTAGTCTGTAATGTTTAGAGAAGGTATGGAGTGAAGACCACGTTGCTGCCCTGCAAATCTGCTCCGGAGATGCGCCTGCTCTTTCTGCCCAGGAAACCGATGTAGATCTGGTTGAATGGGCTTTGATTCCTACTGGAGGCAATTTGTTTTGAGCGAGGTAGGCTTCTGTTATAGCTTTCTTGATCCATGTAGCGATGGTACTTTTGGCTACTTTTTTCCCTTTGTTTTGTCCTGAGAGATGGACAAATAGGTTATGATCAATTCTAAACGAACGGGTCAGGTCCAAGTACTGTAGAAGAATACGCCGGACATCCAAGGTGTTGAATCTTCTTTCTTCCGAATTTGCTGGATTGTGGCAAAAAGTTGGTAGGAAAATCTCTTGAGAACGATGAAAGTCAGAGATAACCTTCGGAAGAAAAGACGGATCAAGACGAAGCACAATTGAATCATCTCTTACTAGAAGATAAGGTTCTCGTATAGACAAGGCCTGTAATTCACCAATCCTTCTAGCTGAAGTAATGGCTACCAAAAACACCGTTTTGTAGGCTAGATTTTGTGGAGAACAGGAAGATAGTGGTTCAAAAGGTGGACCTGTCAGACCTTGGAGTACTATATTGAGATCCCATGGGGGAACTATGATCTGTTTTCTAGGATTCATTCTAGTAGCTGACGTCATGAACCTTTTAATCCAGCGATGACCCGCTAAATCTTGGTCAAAAACCGAGCTAAGTGCAGAGACCTGTACCTTGAGGGTACTGGGTCTAAGACCTATTTCTAAGCCTTTTTGTAAAAAATCCAAAATGATGGGTATATTAGGCTTGAGAGGGTCTGGAAGGTTAGGCAGACAGAATGAAGAAAACCTTTTCCAGATTTTATTGTAGATGGCGTTGGTTACCGGTTTTCTCGATTTTTGGAGAGTAGCTATGACAGGGATTGATAGTCCTTTAGCTCTTAATACCTGGGCTTCAGCAACCACGCCGCCAAGCTCCACTTCTGAGGGTCTGAGTGGAGAATGGGACCCTGAGAAAGATGATCGTGCTTTATTGGTAACATTACCGGTCCATCCACTTGTAGTTGGATAATTAAGTTGAACCAACTTCTTTTGGGCCACAATGGAGCTATCAGGATAGTCGGAGTCCCTTCTAGGCGTATCTTCCGTAGAACCTTGGCAAGGATTGGGATTGGCGGAAATGCGTAAGCCAGGCGAAACTGCCAATCTTGGGTTAGAGCATCCAACCCTCTGGGATTGCCTCTTGGGTTCAAGGAAAAAAAGGTTTTGACTTTTGCGTTCTGGTGAGAGGCAAAGAGGTCGACGTCTGGATGACCCCATCTGTGTACTAACATGTTGAATGTTTGAAGATCCAGGCTCCATTCGCCAGGATGAATATCCTGGCGGCTTAAGTAGTCCGCCTGAATATTTACAGTACCCTTCAGGTGGATTGCCGTCAGGGACAGTAGGTGTTTTTCGGCCCAGGAAAAGATTCGAGCGGAGATCTTTTTTAGACTGAGGGTCCTTGTACTGCCCTGGTGCCTGATATGAGCCACCGTGGTCATGTTGTCCGAGTATATCTGGACATGTTGTCCAGAAATCTGATGACTTGCCGCTAATAGGGACTCTTCCACAGCTTTGAGCTCCCTGAAGTTTGATGATCTCTCGGTGATCGACTGGCTCCAATGACCTTGATAGGGGACATGGTTTACTGTGGCTCCCCAGCCCCTCTTGCTGGCATCTGTTTTGATCGTGGATAGAGGGGATTGAATCCAATATACACCTTTCAGAAGGTTCCTGGGATTCATCCACCATGTTAAGGAAGCTTTCACTCTGCCCGGAGTGTGGATCCTCTTGGTAAGAGTGCCAGGTCGACCATCCCAATTGTCTAGAATATGGGCTTGGAGAGTCCTTGAGTGAGCTTGAGCCCAAGCCACCGACTGTGTGCAGGCTGTCATGGAGCCCAACAGCGACATTCCTTCTCGTAGAGTAGGAGACCTCATCTCTTTGAACTTCCTGATTTTGGTTACTAAGGGAAGTCTGTGATCGTCTGGG
Source organism: Ranitomeya variabilis (assembly GCF_051348905.1). Taxonomy (NCBI): domain Eukaryota; kingdom Metazoa; phylum Chordata; class Amphibia; order Anura; family Dendrobatidae; genus Ranitomeya; species Ranitomeya variabilis. The sequence goes on along the minus strand of NC_135236.1, from coordinate 562,722,451 downwards.
AGGAAGGACATTTGTTTTGCTGAGTCCAGAATTACTCCCAGAAATCTCCTGGTTTTTGCAGGTTGAAGCTGAGATTTTTCTAGGTTTGGAATCCAACCTAGAGATCTCAGAATCTCTAGGGTGGTAGAGACATGGGATATCAGGGTTACCTCGGTGGAAGCTACTATCAGAAGATCGTCCAGATAGGGCACTATACAAACACCTTGTTTCCGGATGAATGAGACCACTTCTGCCATCACCTTGGAGAACACCCTCGGTGCTGATGAAATGCCGAAGGGAAGGACTCCAAACTGATAGTGTTCCACCCGATGACTCCCCTGTATCGCAAACCTGAGAAATTTTTTGTGTCTCGGGTGAATAGGGATGTGGAAATACGCGTCCTTGAGGTCGATGGTTGCCATAAAGGAGTGATGTTCTATCAGAGGGATCGCAGATCTTACAGACTCCATCTTGAACTTGCGATATTTCACATGCTGATTTAGACCCTTTAAGTTTATAATAATCCGGACATCTCCCGAAGGTTTGGGGACCAGGAAGAGTCGGGAGTAGTGACCCTTTCCCCATTCTGATTGTGGGACTGGGGAGATTACATTTGATCTCATAAGATCCTTGAGACCCAAGGACAATAGATTGCGATCCCTTGATGTTGGGAGGGAAGTGATCTTTAGACCCTGAGGGGGGGGGGAGAGATTAACTCTATTAAAAGGCCCTCCTTGATGACGTTGAGAACCCAGTGGGAACTGGTGATATTCTCCCACTGATCCAAATATTTCGAGAGTCTTCCCCCCACCGGGTCGGAGTCATTGTTTGTCCTGTTGGGGCTGTTGCTGCTGCTGTTGCAGGACAAAAATATTTTTCCCTCTACCCTTTGCGTAGCTCCACCTGCCGGTTTTTCCTTTACCTCTTGTTTGAGAGGGCTGAGGTTGTGGGCCACGAAAAAACCGTTTCCTAGGCTGTTTTTGCTCCGGGAGCGCTTTCTTTTTGTCGGTGGCCTTATCGAGAATATCGTCTAGGGCTGGACCAAAAACGTAGTCTCCTTTGAAGGGTATGGCGCAGAGCTTAGCCTTAGAGGTGATATCCCCACTCCATAGCTTAAGCCAGAGAGCTCTTCTGGCAGAGTTGGAAAGTACCAGGGATCTGGCGGCGACTCTTACAGATTCCAGAGAAGCGTCCGCCAAAAAACCTGTAGCTTTATGCAGAATGGGTAGGGAATCCAATATCTCACCTCTTGAGGTACCTTGAGATATATGATTCTCTAATTTCTCAAGCCAGCAAGAGAGGGCTCTAGCCACACAGGTGGAGGCGATGTTGGCCTTAAGGACAGATGTAGAAGTTTCCCATGATTTCCTGAGGAGACTTTCGATTTTTCTATCCATGGGATCCTTCAATTGTGAAGAATCCTCAAAGGGGAGTGCAGTTCTCTTGGCGACTCTAGCCACCTGCACATCGACCTTGGGAATATCCAATTTAAGATTATCCTCAAGCAGAAATCTGTGCTTCATTTCTGAAGGGGTACTGAGACGCTTCTCAGGTAGTTCCCATTCCTGATTAATCATACTGATAACGTTAGCATGAACTGGGAAGCCCACTCTCCTCTCCGATGAAAGACCACCAAACATCTGATCCTGTATGGACTGCTGTACAGGTTCCTCTTCTAGTCCCATGGTGTTACGGACAGCAGAGACTAGATCCTCAATATAGTCTGAGGAGAAAAGGTACTTCCTGACCTCAGCTTTAGGTAACACTGGATCCTCCCAGCCGACAGATGAGGCATGAGAGAGGTCCAAATCAGAGTCGGATTCCACAACCTGAATCTTCCTCTTTTTAGCCGGGGAATGAGGTTGCGGAGGTGGGGGTGGAGGTGTAAAAGCTGCCAGGGAAGATTGTACCTCCTGTTTTACTAGTGAGCGAATCTCATCCAACAGAGATGGCTGCTCAGCTCTTATTATTCTGTCAGTACATGGCTGACAGAGTTTCTTATCCCAGTTAGGAGGGCATTTAATGGAACAGACAGGGCACTTCTTCCTATTGGCACCTTTAGGGGCAGGTTTTTCTCCCTGAAATATACAAAGGGAGAGAGGGGTGAGGACTTCTAACCCCTGCTACACTCCTCCCGGATCCCATCCCTGCAAACACTCACAGAGGCAGGGGTGGCGCTGGGCTCTGCAGATACGGGGCATGAAGAACCATCCATACTGGGGGAGATAGCCTTACCTCAGTGGTGGTTCAGCAGGCTTTTATGGACGCCGTCCTAGCACCTGCCTCCAGCGATTAGTCCCCCTCCCCCTCCAGGATCCAGGTGAGGGAGCTGTGAGGTCCGACACGCCGGCCGGCGAAACCCGGAAGTACCGGCTTCTTGGTGTATGGAGAAACCGGAAGTGACACGCGAGAGCCGCCGACGTCACTTCCGGAACGCCGAGCCGGCAGCATGGAGGAGGACGACGCCGGGCAGCTCCAGGAGGAGCCCGGTTAGGGAACCCAGGCCTGCTTTGCCCTCGTGGGGGTGCGGGAAGGCCGGGAGGGGGTCCCGAGGACCTGCGAGCAGGACGATGGGAGCAGCACAAGGAGGAGGCATGAAGCGACCATCTGCTGCCCGGCTAAACAGGCAGCGCCTGCAAAGGTACCGTAGCCGCCGGCCACTACAGCACATGGTAAAACCTCTCCCTGTCCCATGGGGAACAGGAAAGACACTGGCAAGTGGGAGGTCCTTTTAACCTCTGTGTTTCCTGTTCCCCATTAGGGCAAAGAGACAACCTCCATATGCCGTCGTGGAAGGTGACTAGAGAAAGTATTTTCATATTCTTAATTTCACCATACTTACAACCACCATCGATCACCTGCAAAAAGTAAAAATAAACCAACAGTATACTCCCTGTTCTGACGTAGTCCAATTAATAATGAGTGTCCCACGACGATCTCCCCTATAGAGCGGTCACATCAGGAGATGTGACCGCTCTATAGGCTTTCAGTGACACACTGACAGGAGACAATGGCTCCTGCAGTGTTATCACTGAGGGTTCAAAGAGTTCATTGCCCTCACTTTACGGCACTGGTGCGTGAGAATTTTCCCACGCAGCTGTGCCACAAGTGACAGTATGAACTATACTGTACTCACAGCGGTGGAGGAATACAGTGTGGAAGGATACCTTTTGTCATTATATCCCGGAGCCTCTGGAGAGCGGTCGCATCTGCCAATGTGACAGCTCTCCACAGGAGATCATCGTGGGACACTCGTTATTACATGGATTACTGCAGATCAGGGAGCATATTGTTGGTTTATTATTTCTATATTTTTTTACAGGTGATCGAGGGCTTTGGGGATTAGCTGTGTGGCGAGTATATACTGTATGGTGTGTGTGTGTGTGTGTGTTTGTTTTTACACTTGAACACAGTAGCCGGATGATGGGACTACTGCTGTCCCATCATCCAGCTACCTGTCACTGTAGCAGTCATAGCCGGATGGGACTAGAAGTCCTATCGGACGATGCCTGCCTACATACAGACCCACACACACGCACACACACACACACACACACACACACACCTGCAGACCCCCGCACACAGACACACACACACACAGCCCCGCAGACCCCCACAGACACACAAACACCCGCACATCTTCTCCGCACACACAGTCTCCGCCCACACACCCTTCCCCCTCCCGATCTGCAGCGTTTCTTGCACCCACGTCCACGGCAAAACCGCAGATCCTGCGGTTTTGCTGCAGATTTGACTGAATCAATGGAAGTCAATGGGTGCAGAAACGCTTTAGATCCGCAAAAAGAATTGACATGGTCCTTTTTTGAATCTGCTGCGTTTTCAGTACGGAATTTTCCGCACCATTAGCACAGCATTTTTTTCCCCCCATTGATTTACATTGTACTGTAAATCACCTGCGGATCTGCAGCGTTTCTGAGCGGAAAAAAACGCTGTGGATCTCCAGGAAATCTGCAACGTGTGCACATACCCTTACGTTTCATGAAAACATCTTACAATATACAGTTCTGTGCAAAAGTTTTAGGAAGTATTAAGCATGCTTTCAAAACTACAAGTGCTAATAGTTTATTATTAATTAAAAAAATGTAAAGTCACTGAACAGAAGATAAATCACAGCATTATTTGGTGCCATTACCCTTTGCCTTCAAAACAGCAGCAATTCGTCTTGGTAGATTTGCACAAAGTTTTCAAAGGAACTCGCCAGGGAGATTGTTCCAAACATCTTGGAGAACCACAGATCTTCTGTGAATGTAGGCTTGTGGGAATCCTTCTGCCTATTGATATACTCTAAAGGTACCGTTACACTAAACGACTTACCAACGATCACGACCAGTGATACGACCTGGCCGTGATCGTTGGCAAGTCGTTGTGTGGTCGCTGGGGAGCTGTCACACAGACAGCTCTCTCCAGCGACCAACGATCAGGGGAACGGACTTCGGCATCGTTGAAACTGTCTTCAACGATGCCGAAGTCCCCCTGCAGCACCCGGGTAACCAGGGTAAACATCGGGTTACTAAGTGCAGGGCCGCGCTTAGTAACCCGATATTTACCCTGGTTACCATTGTAAAAGTAAAAAAAAAACAAAAAACACTACATAGACATCAGAATGTGAGTATGTAGTGTTTTTTGTTTTTTTTTTTACTTTTACAATGGTAACCAGGGTAAATATCGGGTTACTAAGCGCGGCCCTGCACTTAGTAACCCGATGTTTACCCTGGTTACCATTGTAAAAGTAAAAAAAAAACAAAAAACACTACATACTCACATTCTGATGTCTGTCACGTCCCCCGGCGTCCACAGGGTTAAAACTGCTTTCGGCAGGAGCGCTGCTAATGCACGCGCTGCAGCCTAGAGCTTCCCTGCACTGAATGTGTCAGCGCCGGCAGTAACAGCGGTGACGTCACCGCTGTGCTCTGCTTTACGGCCGGCGCTGACACAGTCAGTGCAGGGAAGCTCTCGGCAGCAGCGCGTTCATTAGCAGCGCTCCTGCCGAAAGCAGTTTTAACCCTGTGGACGCCGGGGGACGTGACAGACATCAGAATGTGAGTATGTACTGTTTATTTTTTTTTACTTTTACAATGGTAGCCAGGGTAAATATCGGGTTACTAAGCGCGGCCCTGCACTTAGTAACCCGATATTTACCCTGGTTACAAGTGAACACATCGCTGGATCGGCGTCACACACGCCGATCCAGCCATGACAGCGGGTGATCAGCGACCAAAAAATGGTCCTGATCATTCCCCAACGACCAACGATCTCCCAGCAGGGGCCTGATCGTTGGTCGCTGTCACACATAACGAGATCGTTGGCGGGATCGTTGCTACGTCACCAAAAGCGTGACGTTGCAACGATATCGTTAACGATATTGTTATGTGTGACTCAGCCTTAAGATTGATATCAGGGCTCTAGGAGGCTTTATCATCAATTCCAGGACTATGTCAACATTGTTCACTTCTTGGGAGTCCTCAGTACTAAAGGTACCGTTACACTAGACGTTGCAACGATATCGTTAACGATTTCGTTATGTGTGACTCAGCCTTAAGAAATACAGGCATCATCTATCATGCAACCCTCTGGCTGAAATCTCATGGATTCTGTCATAAGCTGATGAATCAATCTGCGCATGTCCCATCCTCAGTCTTCAAAAAATGTAACATTTTAATGAGCCATGCCTTTAGTTAAGAATCCAAACTCCTGCCGACAGGTCCTCTTTAATTGACCGGGTTAAATAAAGCAGTTACAAATTGTAACTTACAATACTTTGAACTTCAGTATACTGTTTCACTAGGGGACCTGTTATGTCCAGGAAAGCTACATACCTGCAGATATAGGGCTAAACTGTAGATAAATAGCATTAAAATCACTGCCTTAGTGGAGCAGCGGCTACAGGGAGAAAATAAACTTCAATCCTCCCTGTGGAAGCTCGCTTCAGTCATAGGGGTGTTCAGTGAGCGATTACAGACCCCATTGACTATATTATGTGCCTGGTGTAGACAATGCCTGGCACACCGACACACAGATATACGCTGTCGAGCAGGTTGTCAAAGTGCATAGGAGTAATCAAAGCACACTCACTGTATAATGAATGGAAACAGCACACTGCACCGCCCCAATGACTGGAAGCGAGCGGTCACAGGCAGTATGTAAGGTCATCTTCTCGCTGTAGCCACTGCTTCAGTAAGCGACACAGAGAAAATTACTATTTACCTGCTGATTATTCATGAAATTCCATCATGCGCTAATGTGCATACAGCCTTATCGGTAACAAGCAGATGTAAAGACAAAGCCTATACAGCTCAATCTGGCCATACACCTTACATAGCTGTTGGCCAAAGGCTTGCTTGACACATGCCCGTTCAGCTTGCATGAATTTTCAATGAAACCAAGGGCGGCTGCCAGACAAAGCTGGGGCAGGTTTTTACAGTGGAGATTAAAAAGGATAAGGCATATAACAAAACCGACACGTGCAACCCTTCATTTCCCATACCTCTCTGTTGGGGAACTTGGAACAAACCCTTATAAATTTTATATGGTCCACTGGCCCACCAAAATCAGAAGGTTCAGATGACATTCTTCTAAAGTGCACGGCGATGTCCGAACTCTCCCTATGGTGACATTAGGTTATCCACACGTCGCGCACGACCGCCAGATTATATGGGAAGCAAGTATAAGAAATCCATCATGGTCAGAATTCTTGGAAAGAAGTGTTTGACGCCAGCATTTTCCCTGTGGCTCTTGGGAGATCAATGTTGTGATGGAGTCCTTTCTTTAGGCTACATTGCCACTAGCGCGCACTATTAGATTTATGAGATATGTTCCTTTAAATTTTTCTAAAAACAAGCCAGAACGGAAAAAGCAATGAGAAACACAAAGCATGAACATAACCTTTAATATTTCCATCAACCTTGCACTTGGAGAAAGACAAATTCTTCTCTAGTTTTGCTGGGTTCATTATCCACAACTGCTTTTAACTGGCATGCCTGGCATAACACAAGCCTCAGGACTGGCTATTATGCCCTTCATGTGGCACAGATTAGATTTTGTTATGCTGAAGAAAGCTTCATTGTTACCTCAAATGTAAGGAAGTTGCATTGACCTGAACAGATGGCAGAAGCTGCCGTTTACCTACACGGGTAAGCTCGTGCCATCTAATAACCATGCACCATTTGTCCCATCCTCACAGGTACAAATCCAGAGGAAAGGAAACTGGGGAACGCTGGATCCTGGAAAAGACAGTAGTGCTATAATAATAATGGCTGATAAACAGCTACATCTAATGTACAGTAGACGTTTTTTGAGACATGACATAATGACCGCTCGGTATCTGCACAAACTGCATCCGGTTCATGATCTGACCAAACCGGAGAACATTTTGGATATATTCATTAATGCTCCAGCTGTCAGCGACCCCAGCATGCATACTAAAGAACCTCCTCAGCAGCGAGGTATCAGGGCCACAGATATAGGACTGGTTTGGCTTTCTCAGCCATTGTGGTATGCAGCATGTATATACTCTGTCATGTATTGCATTCATACATCACTAGACTGAAACATCACTGGAGGAGGTATACTTGTGAAACTGAGGGCGGCAGAAATATGTCACTGTTTGTAAACTGCTGACGTGGTGTGTGATTCCCCATGAACTCTACAATCGGAGACACACACCCGTCAGGTATAGTGTGGGAGTAGTATCGGACAGGAGGTGGGCGACGTGAGGCTTCTCTTCTTCATTGCTTACATAAAATCACTCATCTCTTACAATTATTCAGTGTCAAGATGTTAGGCCAGTTATTCTGAGAAAAAGAAAATTCCCCCAACATATCGCAAATTGTAAAAATGAAAAATGCTCTCATACACTTATATCACCCAGGGCTACACTCATTATAGCCCATGGTGGGTAGATACCAGTTAGGCATCCCCCCATAGGTCTTTAAAACTTGAGTGACCCCGAGTTTTTTTAAGCGGTACCCGCTTCAGGAAACACTGGCTATTTGTAGGGCAAAACCAAGAGCGGAACAATCAGAGGAAAAAGTATAATAGAAACATCTCCACTTCTGGATTTATCACCCACTCCAGGTTTTGGCTTACAAATACTGAGGTAAAAAACTCACCAAATATTGAACACCTGAACGTGGTCATAAGCTTGAAATCTGCATGATGACATTTTGCCTCAGTCTTGTATACTGGCCAAGTGGAGCCAAAAAATATAGTTCTTACCGATAACGGTATTTCTCTGAGTCCATGACGTCACCACGGAGAGGGGATCCACCCAACAAGGACAGGAAACCTACAGATAAAAAGGTGGTACCTCTCTCCCACATCAGTTGTTTACTAGAGAATGATGGGAGACTAAGGAATAGAGTCTTGATTTTAGCATTACTTGAAACTTAATTGAGATACCGCGTGACTACTTAGATAATTGGCGTAGGGCTCTATATTAATGTGCACACCCAGAAGTGAAGGGAGTGTACGGGTGCCGTCATGGGCTCAGAGAAATACCATTATCGGTAAGAACTATATTTTTCTCTGACGCCCATGACGGCACCACGGAGAGAATTGCAGAGATTGTAAATTTAGGGAGGGGCCACCGCTTTCAAAACCCTTTTACCGAAGTAAGGTCCGAAGAGGAGATAAGGTCCAATCTATAGTGCTTATAGAATGTAGATGGTGAAGACCAGTTAGCAGCTCTACATATCTGATCGATTGAGGCTCCGGCCTTCTCCACCCATGAGGTTGCAACTGCTCTCGCTGAGTGAGCCCTGAAATTTCCCGGGACGGGTACCACGCTTGATGAGTACGATAGGCAGATGGCGTCCGTGATCCATCTTGCCAAAGTGCCTTTGGAGGCTTTTTTCCCCCTTTCGGGAACCCTGAAAGCACAAAAAGAAAAAAAAAAAAAAGACATCCTCCCTACTCTCCCTGGTGGCTTCTATGTAATGCATCAGGCATCTCCTAACATCTAATGTATATAAGGACTCTTCCTCCTTGTTTTGGGGGTTAGGAAAAAAGGAGGGAAGGATATCTTGTGTCCTATGGAATCGAGAATGGGAGATACGCTGGGTCTGTTTTGAGAACAACCCTATCATCCAGGAATTGAGTGAAAGGGGGAGTTAGCAGATAGAGCCTGTATGTCGCTAACTCTACGTGCAGAGGTGAGGGCGACCAGCAGGGATGTTTTGAGGGATAAGATTTTTAATGGGACATCCGCTAAGGGTTCAAAGGGAGGTTTAGTCAGGGCTTTAAGGACTAAATTTAAATCCCACTGAAGGGTAATCCTTACAGGAAGAGGTCTTGATCTACCGGCTGCCCTGATGAACCTGGAAACCCACCAATTCCCCGCCAAATCATAGTTGAATAGAGCTCCCAAAGCTGCTACATGGACTTTCAGGGTACTTGTGGCCAGACCAATCTCTAACCCATTTTGCAGGAATTCTAGTATGGCTTTAAGAGGGACTCCCTCATCTATTTTGGCACCCGAGGATGATAGGAATTTTTTCCATATTTTCCCGTATTTTTGGTTGAAATTGGTTTCCTACTTTGTAGTAGTGTAGATACCAGCCCCAGAGAAAATCCTCTGTTTTCTAGTAGCTCCCTTTCAAATGCCAGGCTGTCAAGTGTAAACTTGCAACCTGCGGATGATGAAATGGGCCCTGGGAGAGGAGGTTTGGGAGGTCCGGGAGTACCCAAGAGTCGGAGATGGACATTCTCATCATCCAAGAAAACCAAGGCCTCTTCGGCCAGAACAGGGCAATTAAGATTACATGAGCCCCGTCCTCCCGAATCTTCCTCAGCCCTGCCGGAATCAGAGCAATTGAGGAAAAGGCATATGCTAGTTGATGGTGCCAAGGAATCAGGAACGCATCTAATGATACAGGGCTCCCCAATGGTGTTATGGAGCAAAAGGTGTCAACTTTTTTGTTCAGATTGTTTGCGAAGAGGTCTATGCTCGGTACCCCCCACTTTTCTGAGATCTGGATGAACACTGTTTGATTTAACTCCCATTCCCCTTGCTTCAGATGGGAACGACTCAGGAAATCCACTCTGTAATTGTCCACACCCCCTTTATATGAAGGCCTGACAGAGATTGAAGGTTGCCCTCGGCTATATGGAAGATTGATTTGGTTACCTCCATCAGACTCTGAGAACGGGTACCCCCTTGGTGATTCCCACGACGTTCGTCCTCTGTAGGTAAGGACTTCTGTAGGTCTCCCATCAAGGACAGGAAACCAACTGATGCGGGAGAGAGATACCGCCTTTTTACCGGTAGGTTTCCTGTCCTTGGTGGGTGGATCCCCTCTCCGTAGTGCCGTCAGAGAAAAGGACACTTCTGTCTGACCACAGACCTACTGGCCATGTTTAGCAAGCAAGTCAGGAATCTTATACAAAAAGGTGTGTGTGTGTGTGTGTGTGTGTGTGTGTGTGTGTGTGTGTGTGTGTGTGTGTGTGTGTGTGTGTGTGTGTGTGTGTGTGTGTGTGTGTGTGTGTGTGTGTGTGTGTGTTCGGGATTGGCATCTGCACCGTCGCGGCTACAGCCACAAAATTTTGCACAGTCACACACCTGGACCCCGAGAGCGTCATAGGCTATGTTATGAGGCGAAATTTTAACCCTGCGCATTCCAATTCACCAAATAATTTTGCCCCTATCTACATAATGGGGAAAAAGTGAAAGGAAAAGTGTTGGAGGCAAATTGACAGCTGTCAGATGTGAACAAGGGGGACTTAAAGAATGAGAGCAATGGCGCCAAAGAGTATATACCGTACAGTTGCTAAGGTGAGGCCCCGACATGGTATAATCACCACACACGGGGATATGAACACACACACAAAACGCGCCACACACTACCACGAGCTTGAACACATATACCACCCTCAGCACACATTTCACCACACATACACCAACCACGCCACATAAAAGTCGAAACACAAAAGTTGCCACTCAAAACTTGCCATGCGCAAAACTCGCCACATGCAAAACTAGGCTCACGCAAAACTCGCCACACGTGCAAAACTCACCTCATGGAAAACTCGCCACACGCAAAACTTGCACACGCGGAAAAATTGCCACATGCACAAAAGTTGCAACACATGCAAAAGTTGCCTCACACAAAACTTGCACATACTCAAGACACACCACACATAAAACTCGCCACGCGCAAAACTTGCTGCACACAACTTGCTACACTAACCTGTCCACATGCAACTCGATACACAAAAAGCTACTACACGCATGTCGCCACACAAAACTCATCTCACAAAAGTCGCTACATGCATGTCGCCACACGCAACTCAACACACACAACCTGACACATGAAACTCGCCCTAAAAGACACACAAGTCTGGTATTATCCTTCAAAAATAAAAATCTGATTAATAAGCAAACTACAAGAGCAACAAATGTACCATATAGGAAATACGGCAGCTGTCAGTCACATGACCTGTCTATTATGTGTATGTGTGAGCTAATATATACTGGCAGGGGGAGGGCTTCCTGTTGACTGGGGATTTATCAGGCTGCCAATTTAGCTTACAAATACTGAGGTAAAAATACTGACCAAATAATGTGTGAACGAGGTCTAATTCAGGAGGAGATGACATACAGGTACATACTATATACAGGGGAGATGACACACAGGTATATACTATATACAGGAGCAGATGACACACAGGTATATACTATATACAGGATGAGATGACACACATGTATATACTATATATAGGATGAGATGACAGGTATATACTATATATAGGAGATGACATACAGGTATATACTATATACAGGAGGACATGACACAGGTACAGTTATATGAAAAAGTTTGGGCACCCCTATTAATCTTAAGCTTAATGTTTTATAAAAATTGTTTTTTTTTTGCAATGTGCTATTTCAGTTTCATATCCAATATATAATTGCCTAGAATACTACTTCCTGCAATTTGTGCCAACTTCCGTGGCTTTGTCCGGAGCTAATGTCCGGAGCTAATGTCCGGAGCTAATGTCCGGAGCTAATGTCCGGAGCTAATGTCCGGAGCTAATGTCCGGAGATAAGTGACGTCACCAGTGTCCTACACCCAGGCAGAGCACAGGGGCCCCAGGCAGCATATGGGGCCCCAGGCAGAGCACAGGGGCCCCAGGCAGAGCACAGGGGCCCCAGGCAGCATATGGGGCCCCAGGCAGAGCACAGTGGTCCCAGGCAGAGCACAGGGACCCCAGGCAGCCTATGGGGCCCCAGGCAGAGCACAGGGGCCCCAGGCAGCATATGGGGCCCCAGGCAGAGCACAGGGGCCCCAGGCAGCGCACAGTGGCCCCAGGCAGATCACAGGGGCCCCAGGCAGAGCACAGGGGCCCCAGGCAGCATATGGGGCCCCAGGCAGAGCACAGGGGCCCCAGGCAGCATATGGGGCCCCAGGCAGAGCACAGGGGCCCCAGGCAGCATATGGGGCCCCAGGCAGAGCACAGTGGCCCCAGGCAGAGCACAGGGGCCCCAGGCAGAACATGGGGCACCAGGCAGAGCACAGGGGCCCCAGGCAGCATATGGGGCCCCAGGGAGAGCACAGGGGCCCCAGGCAGCATATGGGGCCCCAGGCAGAGCACAGTGGCCCCAGGCAGCATATGGGGCCCCAGGCAGAGCACAGGGGCCCCAGGCAGCATATGGGGCCCCAGGCAGAGCACAGTGGTCCCAGGCAGAGCACAGGGGCCCCAGGCAGCTTATGGGGCCCCAGGCAGAGCACAGTGGCCCCAGGCAGAACACAGGGGCCCCAGGCAGAGCACAGTGGCCCCAGGCAGAGCACAGGGGCCCCAGGCAGAACATGGGGCCCCAGGCAGAGCACAGGGGCCCCAGGCAGCATATGGGGCCCCAGGCAGAGCACAGGGGCCCCAGGCAGCATATGGGGCCCCAGGCAGAGCACAGTGGCCCCAGGCAGAGCACACACCAAATCGGAGGCCGAGGGACCCCGCCAACCAAATCGGAGGCCGAGGAGCCCCGCCCACCAAATCGAAGGCCGAGCGGCCCCGCCCACCACATCGGAGGCCGAGGGGCCCCGCCCACCACATCGGAGGCCGAGGGTCCCCGCCCACCAAATCGGAGGCCGAGGGTCCCCGCCCACCAAATCGGAGGCCGAGGGGCCCCGCCCACCAAATCGGAGGCCGAGGGGCCCCGCCCACCAAATCGGAGGCCGAGGGGCCCCGCCCACCAAATCGGAGGCCGAGGGGCCCCGCCCACCAAATCGGAGGCCGAGGGGCCCCGCCCACCAAATCGGAGGCCGAGGGGCCCCGCCAACCAAATCGGAGGCCGAGGAGCCCCGCCCACCAAATCGAAGGCCGAGCGGCCCCGCCCACCAAAGCGGAGGCAGAGGGACCCCGCCCACCAAATCGGAGGCCGTGGGGCCCCGCCAACCAAATCGGAGGCCGAGGGTCCCCGCCCACCAAATTATTCTTACATTTGAATAAATAAAGTATATATGGATTCTAGACTCCCGATTCTTTAGAATCGGGCTGCCATCTAGTATCTAATAACTGTTGGACACAGTAATGTTTCTGCCTTGAAATGAGGTTTATTGTACTAACAGAAAATGTGCAATCTGCATTCAAACAAAATTTGACAGGTGCATAAGTATGGGCATCCTTATCATTTTTTTGTTTTAAATACTCCTACCTACTTTTTACTGACTTACTAAAGCACTTTTTTTGGTTTTGTAACCTCATTGAGCTTTGAGCTTCATAGTCAGGTGTATGCAATCATGAGAAAAGCTACTTAACCCCTTCCCGACCCATGACGCCACGTAGGCGTCATGAAAACCCGTGCCAATCCGACCCATGACGCCTATGTGGCGTCATGGAATGATCGCGTCCCTGCAGATCGGGTGAAGGGGTTAACTCCTATTTTACCCGATCTGCAGGGAGAGGGGGAGTGGTACTTCAGCCCAGGGGGGGTGGCTTCACCCCCCCGTGGCTACGATCGCTCTGATTGGCTGTTGAAAGTGAAACTGCCAATCAGAGCGATTTGTAATATTTCACCTAAAAAAATGGTGAAATATTACAATCCAGCCATGGCCGATGCTGCAATATCATCGGCCATGGCTGGAAATACTGAAGTACCCCCCCCCACGCCCACCGATCGCCCCCCCCGTCCTCTGTTATGGGGTCCGGTCCCCTCCGTCCGCCTGCCGGCTCCCCCGTCCTCCTGTCCGCTCCCTCCTTGCCCAGACCCACCCCCCCTGTGCTCCGTTCCCCCCCCCCGTGCTCCGATCCACCCCCCCACCACCCCTTCATACTTACCGATCCTCCCGGTGTCCGTCCGTCTCCTTGCTGGGCGCCGCCATGTTGGAAAATGGCGGGCGCATGCTCAGTGCGCCCGCCGAATCTGCCAGTCGGCAGATTCCTTACAAGTACATTTTGATCGCTGTGGTAGGTTCTATCACAGCGATCAAAATAAAAAAATAATAAATAACCCCCCCCCCCTTTATCACCCCCATAGGGACAATAATAAAATAAAGAATTTTTTTTTTTTTTTTTTTTCCTCTAGGGTTAGGATTAGAACTAGGGTTAGAACTAGGGGTAGGGTTAGGGGTAGGGTTAGGGTTACGGGTAGGGTAATTAGGGGTAGGGTTATGGCATGTGCACACAGAGCGGATCGGCCGTGGATCCGCAGCGGATCGGCCGCGGATCCGCAGCGGATCGGCCGCGGATCGGACGCGGATCCGCAGCGGATTGGCAGCGGATCCGCAGCGGATTGGCAGCGGATCCGCAGCGGATGGGCCGCGGATCCGCAGCGGATCCGCAGCGGATCGGCAGCGGATCCGCAGCGGATCGGCCGCGGATCCGCAGCGGATCGGCAGCGGATTGGCAGCGGATCGGCCGCGGATCCGCAGCGGATCGGCAGCGGATTGGCAGCGGATCCGCACCTGTTCCTCAATAGGAATCCGCAGGTGAAATCCGCACAAAAAAACACTGGAAATCTGCTGTAAATCCGCAGGTAAAACGCAGTGCCTTTTACCTGCAGATTTTTCAAAAATCGTGCGGAAAAATCTCACACGAATTCGCAACGTGGGCACATAGCCTTAGGGTTAGGGTTGGAATTAGAGTTAGGGTTGGAATTAGGGCTAGGGTTTGAAATAGGGTTAAGATTAGGCTTGTGGTTAGGGTTACGGATAGGGTTAGGGGTGTGTTGGGGTTACAGTTGTGGTTAGGGTTGGGATTAGGGCTACGGTTGGGATTAGGGTTAGGATTAGGGTTGGAATTAGGGTTACGGGTGTGTTGCGGTTAGGGTTGTGGTTAGGGGTGTGTTGGGGTTAGGTTTGTGATTAGGGTTATGGCTACAGTTGGGATTAGGATTAGGGGTGTGTTGGGGTTAGTGTTGAAGTTAGAATTGAGGGGTTTCCACTGTTTAGGCACATCAGGGGTCTCCAAACGCAACATGGCGCCACCATTGATTCCAGCCAATCTTGCATTCAAAAAGTCAAATGGTGCTCCCTCCCTTCCAAGCCCCGACGTGCGCCCAAACAGTGGTTTACCCCCACATTTGGGGTACCAGCGTACTCAGGACAAACTGGGCAACAACTGTTGGGGTCCAATTTCTCCTGTTACCCTTGCAAAAATAAAAAATTACTTGCTAAAACATAATTTTTGAGGAAAGAACAATTATTTTTTATTTTCACGGCTCTGCGTTATTAACTTCTGTGAAGCACTTGGGGGTTGAAAGTGCTCACCACACATCTAGATAAGTTCCTTCGGGGGTCTAGTTTCCAAAATGGGGTCACTTGTGGGGTGTTTCTACTGTTTAGGCACATCAGGGGCTCTGCAAATGCAATGTGACGCCCGCAGACCATTCCATCAAAGTCTGCATTTCAAATGTCACTACTTCCCTTCCGAGCCCTGACGTGCGCCCAAACAGTGGTTTACCCCCACATATGGGGTATCAGCATACTCACAACAAACTGGGCAACAAATATTGGGGTCCAAATTCTCCTGTTACCCTTGTGAAAATAAAAAATTGCTTGCTAAAACATCTTTTTTGAGGAAAGAAAAATGATTTTTTATTTTCACGGCTCTGCGTTGTAAACTTCTGTGAAGCACTTGGGGGTTGAACGTGCTCACCACACATCTAGATAAGTTCCTTCGGGGGTCTAGTTTCCAAAATGGGGTCACTTGTGGGGTGTTTCTACTGTTTAGGCACATCAGGGGCTCTGCAAATGCAATGTGACGCCCGCAGACCATTCCATCAAAGTCTGCATTTCAAATGTCACTACTTCCCTTCCGAGCCCTGACGTGCGCCCAAACAGTGGTTTACCCCCACATATGGGGTATCAGCATACTCACAACAAACTGGGCAACAAATATTGGGGTCCAAATTCTCCTGTTACCCTTGTGAAAATAAAAAATTGCTTGCTAAAACATCTTTTTTGAGGAAAGAAAAATGATTTTTTATTTTCACGGCTCTGCGTTGTAAACTTCTGTGAAGCACTTGGGGGTTGAACGTGCTCACCACACATCTAGATAAGTTCCTTGGGGCGTCTAGTTTCCAAAATGGGGTCACTTGTGGGGGGTTTCTACTGTTTAGGCATATCAGGGGCTCTGCAAACGTAACATGATGCCCGCAGACCATTCCATCAAAGTCTGCATTCCAAAACGTCACTACTTCCCTTCCGAGCCCCGGCATGTGCCCAAACAGTGGTTTACCCCCACATATGGGGTATCAGCGTACTCAGGAGAAACTGGACAACAACTTTTGGGGTCCAATTTCTCCTGTTAGTCTTGCAAAATAAAAAATTCTGGGCTAAAAAAATATTTTTGAGGAAAGGAAACACATTTATTATTTTCACGGCTCTGCGTTATAAACTTCTGTGAAGCATTTGGGGGTTCAAAGTGCTCACCACACATCTAGATAAGTTCCCTTGGGGGTCTAGTTTCCAAAATGGAGTCACTTGTGGGGAGTTCCTACTGTTTAGGCACATCAGGGGCTCTGCAAACGCAACCTGATGCCCGCAGAGCATTCCATCAAAGTCTGCATTTCAAAACGTCACTACTTCCCTTCCGAACCCCGACGTGTGCCAAAACAGTGGTTTACCCCCACATATGGGGTATCAGCGTACTCAGGAGAAACTGGTCAACAACTTTTGGGGTCCAATTTCTCCTGTTACTCTTGCAAAAATAAAAAAATTCTGGGCTAAAAAATATTTTTGAGGAAAGGAAACACATTTTTTATTTTCACGGCTCTGCGTTATAAACTTCTGTGAAGCACTTGGGGGTTCAAAGTGCTCACCACACATCTAGATTAGTTCCTTGGGAGGTCTAGTTTCCAAAATGGGGTCACTTGTGCGGGAGCTCCAATGTTTAGGCACACAGGGGCTCTCCAAACGCGACATGGTGTCCGCTAATGATTGGAGCTAATTTTCCATTCAAAAAGCCAAATGGCGTGCCTTCCCTTCCGAGCCCTGCCGTGCGCCCAAACAGTGGTTTACCCCCACATATGGGGTATCACCGTACTCAGGACAAACTGGACAACAAAATTTGGGGTCCAATTTCTCCTATTACCCTTGGGAAAATAAAAAATTCTGGGCTAAAAATCATTTTTGAGGAAAGAAAAATTATTTTTTTATTTTCACGGCTCTGCGTTATAAACTTCTGTGAAGCACCTGGGGGTTCTAAGTGCTCACTATGCATCTAGATAAGTTCCTTGGGGGGTCTAGTTTCCAAAATGGGGTCACTTGTAGGGGAGCTCCAATGTTTAGGCACACAGGGGCTCTCCAAACGCGACATGGTGTCCGCTAACGATTGGAGCTAATTTTCCATTCAAAAAGTCAAATGGCACGCCTCCCCTTCCGAGCCTTGCCATGCACCCAAACAGTGGTTTACCCCCACATATGAGGTATCGGCATACTCAGGAGAAATTGCCCAACAAATTTTAGGATCCATTTTATCCTGTTGCCCATGTGAAAATGAAAAAATTGAGGCTAAAATAATTTTTTTGTGAAAAAAAAGTACTTTTTCATTTTTACGGATCAATTTGTGAAGCACCTGGGGGTTTAAAGTGCTCACTATGCTTCTAGATAAGTTCCTTGGGGGGTCTAGTTTCCAAAATGGGGTCACTTGTGGGGGAGCTCCAATGTTTAGGCACACGGGGGCTCTCCAAACATGACATGGTGTCCGCTAAAGATTGGAGCCAATTTTTCATTCAAAAAGTCAAATGGCGCTCCTTCCCTTCCAAGCCCTGCCGTGCGCCCAAACAGTGGTTTACCCCCACATATGAGGTATCAGCGTACTCAGGACAAATTGGACAACAACGTTCGTGGTCCAGTTTCTCCTTTTACCGCTGGGAAAATAAAAAAATTGTTGCTAAAAGATCATTTTTGTGACTAAAAAGTTAAATGTTCATTTTTTACTTCCATGTTGCTTCTGCTGCTGTGAAACACCTGAAGGGTTAATAAACTTCTTGAATGTGGTTTTGAGCACCTTGAGGGGTGCAGTTTTTAGAATGGTGTCACTTTTGGGTATTTTCAGCCATATAGAACCCTCAAAATGACTTCAAATGTGAGGTGGTCCCTAAAAAAAATGGTTTTGTAAATTTTGTTGTAAAAATGAGAAATCACTGGTCAAATTTTAACCCTTATAACTTCCTAGCAAAAAAAAAAATTGTTTCCAAAATTGTGCTGATGTAAAGTAGACATGTGGGAAACGTTATTTATTAACTATTTTGTGTCACATAACTCTCTGGTTTAACAGAATAAAAATTCAAAATGTGAAAATTGCGAAATTTTCAAATTTTTTGCCAAATTTCCGTTTTTTTCACAAATAAACTCAGAAATTATCGACCTAAATTTACCACTAACATGAAGCCCAATATGTCACGAAAAAACAATCTCAGAATCGCTAGGATCCGTTGAAGCGTTCCTGAGTTATTACCTCATAAAGGGACACTGGTCAGAATTTCAAAAAACGGCAAGGTCATTAAGGCCAAAATAGGCTGGGTCATGAAGGGGTTAAAGTGGTTACTTGCAAGTTGTTCTCCTGTTTGAATCTCCTCTGAAGAGTGGCATCATGGGCTCCTCAAAACAACTGTCAAATGATCTGAAAACAAAGATTATTCAGCATAGTTGTTCAGGGGAAGGATCCAAAAAGCTGTCTCAGAGTTTAAACCTGTCAATTTCCACTGTGAGGAACATAGTAAGGAAATGGAAGAACACAGGTACAGTTCTTGTTAAGGCCAGAAGTCGCAGGCCAAGACATCAGAAAGGCAGAGAAGAAGAAAGGTGAGATCAGTCAAGGACAATCCTCAGACCACCTCCAGAGAGCTGCAGATGGTGTCACTGTGTATCAGTCAACTGTACAACGCACTTTGCACAAGGAGAAGCTGTATGGGAGAGTGATGCGAAAGAAGCCATTTCTGCAAGCACACCACAAACAGAGTCGGCTGAGGTATGCAAAAGCACATTTGGAGAAGCCAATTTCTTTTTGGAAGAAGGTCCTGTGGAGTGATGAAACCAAGATTGAGTTGTTTGGTCATACAAAAAGGCGTTATGCATGGCGGCCAAAAAACACAGCATTCCAAGAAAAACACTTGCTACCCACAGTAAAATTTGGTGGAGGTTCCATCATGCTTTGGGGCTGTGTGGCTAATGCCGGCAGCGGGAAACTTGTTTAAGTTGAGGGACGCATGGATTCCTCTCAGTATCAGCAGATTCTTGACAATAATGTTCATGAATCAGTGACAAAGTTGAAGTTACGCAGGGGATGGATCTTTCAGCAAGACAATGATCCAAAACACCACTCCAAATCTACTCAGGCATTCATGCAGAGGAACAATTACACTGTTCTGGAATGGCCATCCCAGTCCCCAGACCTGAATATCATTGAACTTCTGTGGGATCATTTGAAGAGGGCTGTCCATGCTCGGCGACCATCAAACTTAACTGAACTGGAATTGTTTTGTAAAGAGGAATGGTGAAAAATACCTTCATCCAGGATCCAGGAACTCATTAAAAGCTACAGGAAGCGACTAGAGGCTGTTATTTTTGCAAAAGGAGGATCTACTAAATATTAATGTCACTTTTCTGGTGAGGTGCCCATACTTATGCACCTGTCAAATTTTGTTGGAATGCAGATTGCACATTTTCTGTTAGTACAATAAACCTCATTTCAAGGCAGAAACATTACTGTGTCCAACAGTTATTAGATACAGTATATGAAACTGAAATAGCTGTTGCAAAAAAAAACAATTTTTATAAAACATTAAGCTTAAGATTAATAGGGGTGCCCAAACTTTTTCATATAACTGTATATACTATATACAGGAGGAGATGACACAGGTATATACTATATACAGGAGGAGATGAAATGTATATACTATATACAGAAGAGATGACATACAGGTATATACTATATACAGGAGATGACATACAGGTGTATACTATATATAAGGGAGATGACAAACATGTATATACTGAGGGGAAAATGAGAGGTGTGAGGTGAAAATGAAAAGGTGTGAGTGCAAAATGAGAGGAGTGAGGGAAGATAGTGGAGTGATCAGAAAATGACAGATGTGAGGTCGAAATGACAAGTGTTAGGGGGGAATGAGAGGAGTGAGGGGGAAAATGAGAGAAGTGAGGGGGAAAATGAGAGGTGTAAGGGAGAAAATGAGAGAAGTGAGGTGCTAAATGAGAGGGGTGATGGGAAAATAAGAGAAATGAAGTGCTATAACTAACCACAGATATTTACTATGCCCAGGCAACGCCGGGCTCTTCAGCTAGTACACAATAAAGTAAAAAGGCTTTTCCCCATAGAGGAAGTTAGTGTAAGCTTGTACCTCACACAAAACAGTTTGGTAAGGAAAGCAGCTGTATAAAGAATGGAGAAAAACAAAGCTGCACCCCAAGCTGATGATCAGACAGATTTTACATCACTTAATACAATACCACTGCGCCAGTCATTTCTAGCGGTGTGCTAATGGCACAACCCGACTAACTCATCATTTTCTGATATACACCATTATGTGATATGAACACCACAGAAAGAGGCCACCGGCCCACAAGTCCTCTATGGGCTACAGAGGACAGCAGGAAAGGTTAGGACTAGCGAAGAGGAAGATCCAATAGCTGCTATAGTCAGATAGGAGCCTCCTGGGAACTGATGGATGTGATTGCTATTGAGAGGCAGAACATTGTGGTTCTACATAAGTAATATAATTTCACTCACAAAATGCCTCATGTAAGGCGAAGATTACTAATGTAAGCAATTGTATGATGTGCCTATCTATACAAAATCTAAATAGTGTGAACTGGAGGTACAAAAGAAAAAAAATAGACATTTGAATACAGATTTTAATAAATGTTTGACGTTAAATGGCTTGTATCACAAATACATCCCCCATCCATGTACCTTCTTAGGACATCATGGAGTGGGGTTCTCATTTCATAATTTGTAAGGCTCCATTTCAGAAATGTCTCATCACAAGCGGCTTTCCTGGCAATATATTTGATTAAAAACAAAATATAATATAATATATATATGTGTATGTGTGTATGTGTGTATGTGTGTATGTGTGTATGTGTGTATGTGTGTATGTGTGTGTGTGTGTGTGTGTGTGTGTGTGTGTGTGTGTGTGTGTGTATGTATGTATGTATGTATGTATGTATGTATGTATGTATGTATATATATATATATATATATATATATATATATATATATATATATATATATATATATATATTCCCCCCCCCCCCATTTATCTTTAACTGGGCTCCAATCAACAATCTAGGATGAAGGGTGAATGGTATCAGAAATCCAGCTTGTACATTATTATGCTCAATCTCAGCCATTTCTAACCTTCCTCCTGGGGCTAGCCATCACAGATTGGGCTAAGAGAAAAGATAGCACAGCTTCGGAGGACGCCATCACCGTGGCTAGCTTTGCTATACTGCTTTCCTGGACCATTCATTTCTGTGGGAATTACTCAAACAACACTACACCTAGTCAGTAATTCCCATCTTGGCCATGAGAGTCACAGATGAGACTAAGGCTATGTGCACACGTTCAGGTTTTTTCGCTTTTTTTGCACTAAAAACGCTATAAAAACTCATTAAAAACGCATGCATTATGCATTCTATCATTTAGAATGCATTCTGAATGTTTTGTGGACATGGATGCGTTTTCCACGAAAAAAAGCATCGCGGTAAAAAAATGAGCATGTTCATTAATTTTGCAGATTTTCTGCGTTTTTCCCACAATTCTATGCATCTGGGAAAAAACGTGTCAAAAACGCGTCAAAAAACACAAAAAAAAACGCATGCGGATTTCTGGCAGAAATTTCCATTTTTTTGTCAGGAACATTTCTGCAAGAAATCCTGATGTGTGCACATACCTAACCGTTCAGGTGACCCACCCTCACACAATGACTGGCAAGGCACAATAAATAATAAATGGGAGGCATGGCATGCACACAAGTTTCTCTGTGAAAATGTAGCCAAAATGCTGGTGTATTTAGCGGAGTAACTCTGCCCCATCGTGTGCATTTAAATCTTATTTCTAGAAGTTCATGGACGTTATAAGTAAAGTAAAAAGGCAGAGTTACAGTAATTCATGCAGAATTAAAAATCATTAGTCCTATTAAGAAACTCGGCAGCTCTAATAATACCGCAATCCGTATGCTCAGCACGTCAGGCATTCTGGCACTAAACAATAACCCAAATTATGCACTACAATGTTCATAGCTAGGAACCTGATCCCCCAGCGATGGGAACGGCATGTGAAGGGATCCCGTTACTTTAAGACCTTATAATTATCTGAGACAAGGACTCTGGTACAAGCTGTCATTAGGACACTAAATTAGAGCTAAAACTCGCAGCCTCTGCCATCCCGCCATGCCATACCCGAATACCCGCACACAGTCCGGAGGAGATGTAACAACAAAGGAGTAGCATGTGAGCAAACACAGATTTCTATTTTCCAGGAAATACAGCAGAAATTAACTGGGAGACACGCAGCACGGTGGCTCAGTGGTTAGCACTGTGGCTCTGCAGCAATGGAGTCCACTAAGTACAACATCTGCGGGAGTTTGTATGTTCTCCCCATGTCTGCTTGGGTTTCCTCTCGATACTCTGGTTTCCTCTCACACTCCAAGACATTCTGAGATTGTGAATCCCAATGGGGACAGTGATGATGAGGATGATGACAAAGCGATGAGAATCTCTGCGAGACAACAGCACAGAACAGCATGAAAAAGTGGCCCATAGGGTGGTGGCCTTCTCAAAAAAAGTAGATAGATTTGTTCCAGCTCCTTAGATAAAATCTTCAAAATTTATTTCATCAATTAAAAATGACAAAAGGCATGCTCCAAGACCACACCATGTGCACACAGAAACAGCAGGTGACGCGATTGGATCGCATGAGCGATCTTTATCAAAGCTGCTATATGCTACAAATGAAGGAGACACATATACCGTATATACTTGAGTATAAGCCGACCCGAGTATAAGCCGACCCCCCTAATTTTGCCACAAAAAACTGGGAAAACTTATTGACTCGAGTATAAGCCTAGGGTGGAAAATGCAGCAGGTACCGGTGAATTTCAAAATTAAAAATAGATACTCCAAACCGTTCATTATGGCCCCATAGATGCTCCACATAAAGCTGTGCCACATATAATGCTCTGCACCGTTCATTATGGCCCCATAGATGCTCCACATAAAGCTGTGCCATATATACAATGCTCTGCATCGTTCATTATGGCCCCATAGATGCTCCACATAAAGCTGTGCCATATATAATTCTCTGCACCGTTCATTATGGCCCCATAGATGCTCCACATAAAGCTGTGCCATATATACAATGCTCTGCACCGTTCATTATGGTCCCATAGATGCTCCACATAAAGCTGTGCCACATATAATGCTCTGCACCGTTCATTATGGCCCCATAGATGCTCCACATAAAGCTGTGCCATATATACAATGCTCTGCACCGTTGCCCCATAGATAGCTGTGCCATATATATAATGCTCTGCACCATTGCCCCATAGCTGTGCCATATATATAATGCTCTGCACCATTGCCCCATAGCTGTGCCATATAGTGCTCTGCACCGTTGCCCCATAGCTGTGCCATATAGTGCTCTGCACCGTTGCCCCATAGCTGTGCCATATAGTGCTCTGCACCGTTGCCCCATAGCTGTGCCATATAGTGCTGTGCACCGTTGCCCCATAGCTGTGCCATATATATAATGCTCTGCACCGTTGCCCCATAGCTGTGCCATATAGTGCTCTGCACCTTTGCCCCATACCTGTGCCATATATATATAATGCTCTGCACCATTGCCCCATAGCTGTGCCATATAGTGCTCTGCACCGTTGCCCCATAGATACTCCACATAAAGCTGTGCTGCTGCTGCTGCAGCAATAAAAAAAATAAAAAAAAACCCACATACTCACCTCTCTTGCCTGCAGCTCCTCAGCGTCCCGTCCCGGCGTCTCTCTGCACTGACTGATCAGGCAGAGGGCGGCGCGCACACTATATGCGTCATCGCGCCCTCTGACCTGCACAGTCAGTGAGGAGAGACGCCGGGAAGATGGAGCAGCGCCCGGCGTGTGGAACGAGGACAGGTGAATATGTCATACTTACCTGCTCCCGGCGTCCCGCTCCTTCCCCCGGACAGCTGGTCTTCGGTGCCGCAGCTCTTCCTCTATCAGCGGTCACCGGCACCGCTTCATTAGAGAAATGAATAGGCGGCTCCGCCCCTATGGGAGGTGGAGCAGCCTATTCATTTCTCTAATGAGCGGTCCCACGTGACCGCTCAGGGGAAGAGGCTGCGGCACCCGGAGACCGTGGGACGGGCAGGGGGAGCGACAGGATCGCCGGGACTAGGTGAGTATATGACAGTCCTCACCCGCCGACCCCACCACCGATCATGACTCGAGTATAAGCCGAGAGGGGCACTTTCAGCCCAAAAATTTGGGCTAAAAATCTCGGCTTATACTCGAGTATATACGGTATATACACTCACCGGCCACTTTATTAGGTACACCTGTCCAACTTCTTGTTAACACTTAATTTCTAATCAGCCAATCACATGGCGGCAACTCCGTGCATTTAGGCATGTAGACATGGTCAAGACAATCTCCTGCAGTTCAAACCGAGCATCAGTATGGGGAAGAAAGGTGATTTGAGTGCCTTTGAACGTGGCATGGTTGTTGGTGCCAGAAGGGCTGGTCTGAGTATTTCAGAAACTGCTGATCTACTGGGATTTTCACGCACAACCATCTCTAGGGTTTACAGAGAATGGTCCGAAAAAGAAAAAAAATCCAGTGAGCGGCAGTTCTGTGGGCGGAAATGCCTTGTTGATGCCAGAGGTCAGAGGAGAATGGGCAGACTGGTTCGAGCTGATAGAAAGGCAACAGTGACTCAAATCGCCACCCGTTAGAACCAAGGTAGGCCTAAGAGCATCTCTGAACGCACAGTGCGTCGAACTTTGAGGCAGATGGGCTACAGCAGCAGAAGACCACACCGGGTACCACTCCTTTCAGCTAAGAACAGGAAACTGAGGCTACAATTTGTACAAGCTCATCGAAATTGGACAGTAGAAGATTGGAAAAACGTTGCTTGGTCTGATGAGTCTCGATTTCTGCTGCGACATTCGGATGGTAGGGTCAGAATTTGGCGTAAACAACATGAAAGCATGGATCCATCCTGCCTTGTATGGAGCATCTTTGGGATGTGCAGCCGACAAATCTGCGGCAACTGTGTGATGCCATCATGTCAATATGGACCAAAATCTCTGAGGAATGCTTCCAGCACCTTGTTGAATCTATGCCACGAAGAATTGAGGCAGTTCTGAAGGCAAAAGGGGGTCCAACCCGTTACTAGCATGGTGTACCTAATAAAGTGGCCGGTGAGTGTATATATATATATATATATATAGTGACAAAACACTCCGGGATCGCCTTTGCTGGGGTCAAAGGTCACGCGGTTTGTGCATTGAACTCTGAGGCGACAGCAGGTTTCCAGGTTGACTGACCTTAAGTCAGGTTTATTAAAGGGGGAACCTATCACCCCGTTTTTTAAAGATTAGATAAAAATAGTGTGAAATAGGGGCAGAGCTGGGCTTTACATTACTGCCTTTTTGGTGCCTTTACACCCCCGTTAGGCTGCCGAAATACCTTTGTGAAGTGGCCGTTTTGTCCTGTCACTCAAGTTGGTCAGGTCGGATGGGCGTGGTCACAGCGCTGTTTCTCCCCCAGATCAGGCTCATCATTACGTTGGTGGCGTAGTGGTGTGCGCATGTCCAAGGTCCCGAATCCTGCACAGGGGAGTGAAAATAGCAGCGATGTCCGTTATTTCATTGGTGGTCGGTGGGCGCGGCCATCTTGCTTTGGCTGCGCGTGCGCAGAAGCGGCGCTCTGCTGGCCGCGGCTTCAGGAAAATGGCCGCGGGCATCCGCGCGTGCGCAGATGGCTATCGCGGCGGCCATTTTCGTGAAGCCGAGATGCGCTTCTGCGCACGCGCGGCCAAAGCAAGATGGCCGCGCCCACCGACCACCAATGAAATAACGGACATCGCTGCTATTTTCACTCCCCTGTGCAGGATTCGGGACCTTGGACATGCGCACACCACTACGCCACCAACGTAATGATGAGCCTGATCTGGGGGAGAAACGGCGCTGTGACCACGCCCATCCGACCTGACCAACTTGAGTGACAGCAGAAAACGGCCACTTCACAAAGGTATTTCGGCAGCCTAACGGGGGTGTAAAGGCACCAAAAAGGCAGTAATGTAAAGCCCAGCTCTGCCCCTATTTCACACTATTTTTATCTAATTTTTAAAAAATGGGGTGATAGGTTCCCTTTAAAGTGAAAGCAAATACAGAAAACGAAACATAAAAATAAATCCTAGCCTGTCCGGCGCTAACTAAACAAACACGTTCCTATCTAACAACTGGGGGGGGCTTCTCCCTCCCAGCTAACATTACATAGATCATGAGCACAGCTCTCACTCACGTTTGTCTCACACAGACAGGCAATCTGTGTGCCCCAGGCTGACACCTGAAACCTCCAGCTGGTCAGCCTTTATTCCTGCACTTATTAACCCCTCGGTATCCTGAAGATACTGAGCGGCCTAATTCACATAGGACAAATACCTGGGCGAGATATACCTGCCCCCGACTACCAGACCGACATGACTCTTACAATATTATATATATATATATATATATATATATATATATATATATATATATATATATATATATATATATATATATATATATATATATATATATATACATACAATATACAAAGCAAATGAATAAAAGACAAATTCATTGATAATGAAACATAATTTCATTGCGTTAATTCAGTCAGTCTGGAAATCTGGTGCCTAGGTAATAAATCCAGTAGGTTTGTCGGGTTAATAGTCGGCATTTGACATCTCCACCATGTAGCGAGTTATTAACCTTCTCCAGTCCACAAATTTGCAGTGAGGAAATGTTACCAGCATGTCCAGGTATGGACTGGGACTGAAATTCAGCCCTGGCATTTGAAATAATACAGGCCCATTGTCCCATCGCCAAGCACCAAATTGAATATATTACTGACTAGCTGTTTCCAGCCAGCTAAGACTCGGCATGCTCATTGCTATCTAATTAACGCTGCTGGTGATTAACCTAAAGTAAATAATGACAACATTCAATAGCGCTTACGCAGGTGGTAAATTAACTTAAAATGAAGTTAATAACAATAATGATCATTAAAAATCTGAATACTACTAATACATTTTATTCAAAGTGTAAAATCAGAAACAAACTGGATTCAGTAAGATGTGCGTTTTTTATTCATTCCAGCACCTAATCAAATTTCATAACGAAAGATAAATTGGTGGGGGGGCGGGATTATGTGTGGTAATGTGGTGGGGGGCGGGATTATGTGTGGTAATGTGGTGGGGGGCGGGATTATGTGTGGTAATGTGGTGGGGGTCGGGATTATGTGTGGTAATGTGGTGGGGGCGGGATTATCTGTGGTAATGTGGTGGGGGTCGGGATTATGTGTGGTAATGTGGTGGGGGCGGGATTATCTGTGGTAATGTGGTGGGGGGCGGGATTATTTGTGGTAATGTGGTGGGGGTCGGGATTATGTGTGGTAATGTGGTGGGGGGGCGGGATTGTGCGTGGTAATGTGGTGGGGGGTGGGATTATCTGTGGTAATGTGGTGGGGGTCGGGATTATGTGTGGTGATGTGGTGAGGGGCGGGATTATGTGTGGTAATGTGATGGGGGTGGGATTATGTGTGGTGGTGTGGTGGGGGGCGGGATTATGTGTGGTGATGTGGGGGGGCAGGATTATGTGTGGTAATGGGGTGGGGTTGTGGGATTGTGTGTGTTAATGAGTTGGGGGGCAGGATTTTGTGTGGTAATGAGTTGGGGGGCGGGATTATGTGTGGTGATGTGGTGGGGGACGGGATTATGTGTGGTAATGTGGTGGGGGGCGGGATTATGTGTGGTAATGTGGTGGGGGGCGGGATTATGTGTGGTGATGTGGTGGGGGGGATTATGTGTGGTGGGGGGGCGGGATTATGTGTGGTAATGTTGTGAGGGGGCAGGATTATGTGTGATGATGTGGTGTGGGGGCGAGATTATGTGTGGTGATGTGGTGTGGGGGCGAGATTATGTGTGGTGATGTGGTGGGGGGGCGGGATTATGTGTGGTGGGGGGGCGGGATTATGTGTGATAATGTGGTGTGGGGGCGAGATTATGTGTGGTGATGTGGTGGGGGGCGGGGTTATGTGTGGTGGGGGGGCGGGATTATGTGTGGTAATGTTGTGAGGGGGCAGGATTATGTGTGATGATGTGGTGTGGGGGCGAGATTATGTGTGATGCGGTGGGGGGGCGGGATTATGTGTGGTGATGTGGTGGGGGCTGAGCTACTGTGCAGGGGGCGGGATTAGCGAGTAATCAAGATGCCTCTTAGGGTATGTGTCCACGTTCAGGATTGCATCAGGATTTGGTCAGGATTTTACATCAGTATTTGTAAGCCAAAACCAGGAGTGGGTGATAAATACAGAAGTGGTGCTTATGTTTCTATTATACTTTTCCTCTAATTGTTCCACTCCTGGTTTTGGCTTACAAATACTGATGGAAAATCCTGACCAAATCCTGATGCAATCCTGAACGTGGACACATACCCTTATATATATATATATATATAGATATTACCCTGGATGCAGGAATGCAAGATTTACTACATGACCAATATTTCTAATGATTCCAGTGGGATAAGTGACGGAGTCAGTGACTTTGTGCTCCGTCACGACACTTAACAGCATAGGTGTCTTGAGAACACTGATTTTGTTAAAGGGAACCTGTCACCCCCAAAATCGATGGTGAGGTAAGCCCACCGTCATCAGGGGCTTATAATAGCCCCCGATGTTACCTGAAAGAGGAGAAAAAGACGTTAGATTATACTCACCCAGGGGCGGTGCCATTCCAATGGGCGTCTCAGATCCGATCCGGCGCCTCCCATCTTCATTCCATGACGTCCTCTTCTTGTCTTCAAGCCGCGGCTCCGGCACAGGCGTACTTTGTGTGTCCTGTTGAGGGCAGAGCAAAGTTCCACCTCTCGTGTCTCCCCTTTTCCTCATAGATTGTAAGCTTGCGAGCAGCAGGGCCCTCATTCCTCCTGGTATCTGTTTTGAACTGTGATTTCTGTTATGCTGTAATGTCTGTTGTCTGTATAAGTCCCCTCTATAAGTTGTAAAGCGCTGCGGAATATGTTGGCGCTATATAAATAAAATTATTATTATTATTATTATTAGTACTGCAGTGCGCAAGCGCCAGAAAGGTCAGAGAGGCCTGCGCACTGCAGTACTTTGCTCTGCCCTCAATAGGGCAGCGGCGGCGTGAAGACCAGAAGAGGACGTCATGGAATGAAGATAAGAGGCGCCGGACTGGACCTGAGACGCCCATCGGACCGCAGCGGGACCGCCCCTGGGTGAGTATAATCTAACGTCTGTTAGGGCTAGCGGAACGCACCAAATTATAAGAGAAATGGTATAAGGTGCGTTCGCAGCCCGGGGTCCACTGTGCAGAGATGGAACCTGCTGCTGAGTAATGATGGACTATATGGCGGTACAATGTGGATACACACCCTGTGTGAAGGAAGCAAACCCTGTTGCGTCACAGGGCCGTGGTACCGCACCAAGAGCGCAAGCAAGGAGTCTCAGGACTCTATCCCAAGACACAGGATTAGAGTACTTACAGACCACTTGCGCTCGACACCGCAACTGGGGTGTCAAAGTAATAGAATAACTTAAAGCACAAGAGTGCGTGCTGTGCTGCTTTGGCGGACGCCACTAACCACCCAGACTTGGGATAGGAAAGCGCTCTATAAGCGCACGGCACCGCACTGGCGGCTACAGCAGTAGACGCTGTATCGTGTGTCTTTATGTTGACAGCTTAGTCGGGCGCTAGACAGCAAGCATCCACCTTTCGCGAGCAGTCATACACAAGGGAGAGGATATTTAAGAACGACTTGCACTCATCAACACACACACGTATACAAATGTACACTAGCGCATGGCCGTGCAGTCATGCGAAGCTTATATAGCTGCAGCATGTACAGGACCTTCCAAAAAGGACCAATGGAAAGCTGCCACAGAAGTTCAGGACCTTCCTGGAGGACCAATGGGATCAGCTGCAGTATCTGAGCATGTGACCTTCGATCTCCAATGGGAGAACTTGCCCTGGGCATGCTCAGAAGGGGAAAAGCAGGACTTAGTCCCAAAAGCGTCTGCTCGCCGCTGCCCAGCATTGGCTTTAATGGCAGAAGCTGGAAAAGCAGCAGTAACTCTATGCACAGAGTGAGACTGAGCAAGACGCCTGGACCGACATCTCTGCTGAGCAAACTCCACTGTGGCTGGAGAAGAATGGGAGACCGCAGCGGAGATGGTTCGAGATTCCCCCTGTGCAGAGGCGGGAACACGACACCTAACAACGTCTTTTTCTCCTTTCAGGTAACATCGGGGGCTTATCTACAGCATTACAGAATGATGCCCCTAATGCCGGTGAGCTTACCTCATCATCGATTTTGGGGGTGACAGGTTCCCTTAAACAACGTAGTAGACAAGGTGGCCCGTGACCAGACAGGCCCTTCTGGCATTTGCCAGAATTGCCAGATGGCCAGTCCGGCCCTGGGCATGTCTCTGAACGAAATGTTTTGCTACTGAAGATATATTACGGGAAAGGTTAGTGTCAGTACCATTAGAAATATAATTTCAATGT
The DNA here is from genome assembly GCF_051348905.1 of Ranitomeya variabilis. Classification (NCBI taxonomy): domain Eukaryota; kingdom Metazoa; phylum Chordata; class Amphibia; order Anura; family Dendrobatidae; genus Ranitomeya; species Ranitomeya variabilis. The sequence goes on along the minus strand of NC_135236.1, from coordinate 562,691,207 downwards.
TCAGCTATGCGAGTTTTAACTTTCTTATTGTGCAGCCTACATAGGCTAATTTACAGATGGTACAATCAATTTTAAAAACCACTGATTTAGTGTTACAATTAATAAAACTCCTAATATTGAATTTTTGAGTATTGTCATAATTGTGAAAAAATGTGGTATTGATAGCTTGTTTGCTTGTTTTGCAATTTGTTATTCCACATTTATTGCTACCCTTTGTGCTCAACCATGTCTCCGGAGAAGTAGGAGATGTATACATGCTAGGAGACAAGACGTTACCTACAGTGGGTGCCTTTCTTGCTACTATATTGCATCCACTTTGCAATATCAATGCAAGTGTGGGATCCTCATGCAAAATTGGAAGGAATTTTTTGATGATATTTCTGATTAAATAAAATTGAGAACTATATTGCAAACATAAAAAAGGTTTACGAACAACAGAGTCTTTAGTTATATTGTTAGAATTATAAGAGGAAATCAAATCCTCGTGATTTTTGGTTGCCACTCTATTTAGAGCTCTGTTTAGCATTCAATTGGGATAATCCCTTTTTGAGAAATTTTTACAAGACTGCTTTAGTTCTGTATTTAAGTTTTGTTGATCATTACAATTACGTTTAATCCTAGTAAACTCACCAACAGGTATAGACGTGATGGTGTGTTTAGGATGACAGCTTTTGGCATGAAGAATTGTGTTGCCACTCATTGGTTTATGATGCGTTTGTGTGGAAATCTTGCAATCCTGAACCCCACATCATGTACATGGAGGCATGGGACGCCACAGCTGAATCACTGCAGACACCTATGTACATGACACAATGTGCGAGTGTGGAATTCATGTGACGTTCAGGTCATCACAGCTAATAATAAGCACGGCAGGGTATATATGGAGATCACAATGACACATCCCAGACAAATGTAAAGGTTCTGGCCATCTCACCAAATAATAGTGGTGTTAGAAGTTATCAGGGGAAATGTCCAAATACAACACAATGTGATATCACGGATTGTCAGAGCAGCTTTCTGCCAAAGATTAAGGTTTTGTCTTGATCCCGTTATCTGACATGAAGCTCCACCAGCACAGACCTACTTACACACTGCCTGGGCACCTCTTAGGCTACGTTCACATTTGCGTTGTTGGGCGCAGCGTCGTCGACGCATACCGACGCATGAGTCATGCGCCCCTATCTTTAACATGGGGGGCGCATGGACATGCGCCGGTATACGTTGTACTGCGTTTTACGACGCATGCGTCATATAGACGCACAAGACAGGGCGCAGGGAACGCTACTTGTAGCGTTTTCCCTGCGCCGAAATTCCCGATCTGTAGGATCTTATGGTATAGCATGCGTCGCAAAACGCTGCGTTGTGTACATGCGTTGTTCGTTGCGTCAAGTCGCCGCGCCCAAGAACGCAAATGTGAACGTAGCCTTACAGGCCTCAGAGCAGGCTGATGAGGTGCCTCTCAAAGTGCCTCAGAATACTGGCTCAGTGGTTAACACTGTTGCCTTGCTGCGGTTCAAATAGGGATAAAGATTGTATGAGAGCACCTAACCGGTGGACAGACCTGTACCCGGAGGAGGGCACACAGTTGGTATAATGCCATCTGATCAGGCACAGCAGGCACTGGCTTGGTATTGTGCCATCTGATCAGGCACAGCAGGCACTGGCTTGGTATAGTGCCGTCTGATCAGGCACAGCGGGCACTGGCTTGGTGTAGTGCCATCTGATCAGGCACAGCAGGCACTGGCTTGGTATAGTGCCATCTGATCAGGCACAGCAGGCACTGGCTTGGTGTAGTGCCATCTGATCAGGCACAGCGGGCACTGGCTTGGTATAGTGCCGTATGATCAGGCACAGCGGGCACTGGCTTGGTATAGTGCCATCTGATCAGGCACAGCGGGCACTGGCTTGGTATAGTGCCGTATGATGAGGCACAGCGAGCACTGGCTTGGTATAGTGCCGTATGATCGGGCACTGGCTTGGTATAGTGCCATCTGATCAGGCACAGCGGGCACTGGCTTGGTATAGTGCCGTATGATCAGGCACAGCGGGCACTGGCTTGGTATAGTGCCATCTGATCAGGCACAGCGGGCACTGGCTTGGTATAGTGCCATCTGATCAGGCACAGCGGGCACTGGCTTGGTATAGTGCCATCTGATCAGGCACAGCGGGCACTGGCTTGGTATAGTGCCATCTGATCAGGCACAGCAGGCACTGGCTTGGTATTGTGCCATCTGATCAGGCACAGCAGGCACTGGCTTGGTATAGTGCCGTCTGATCAGGCACAGCGGGCACTGGCTTGGTGTAGTGCCATCTGATCAGGCACAGCAGGCACTGGCTTGGTATAGTGCCATCTGATCAGGCACAGCAGGCACTGGCTTGGTGTAGTGCCATCTGATCAGGCACAGCGGGCACTGGCTTGGTATAGTGCCGTATGATCAGGCACAGCGGGCACTGGCTTGGTATAGTGCCATCTGATCAGGCACAGCGGGCACTGGCTTGGTATAGTGCCGTATGATGAGGCACAGCGAGCACTGGCTTGGTATAGTGCCGTATGATCGGGCACTGGCTTGGTATAGTGCCATCTGATCAGGCACAGCGGGCACTGGCTTGGTATAGTGCCGTATGATCAGGCACAGCGGGCACTGGCTTGGTATAGTGCCATCTGATCAGGCACAGCGGGCACTGGCTTGGTATAGTGCCATCTGATCAGGCACAGCGGGCACTGGCTTGGTATAGTGCCATCTGATCAGGCACAGCGGGCACTGGCTTGGTATAGTGCCATCTGATCAGGCACAGCGGGCACTGGCTTGGTATAGAGCCATTTGATCAGGCACAGCGGGCACTGGCTTGGTATAGTGCCATCTGATCAGGCACAGTAGGCAGTAATGACACCTGACAGCTCACATTTCATCAGGACAATAAACACCTGTAGAACTACAAGCCCCAGCCTGGCACAGCTCTGTGTAACTTGTAGTTCTCCGAGTCGTAGGCAGCCACAGGCTGTGTGCAGTGCATCACCCGCTAGGAACAACGATGTCTGCAGCCACCCCATGCCGGGGTCCTACCTGAAGGCATAGTCCTCCCGGGGGTCCCTACTCGGGGACAGCTGCCCGCTCCGCTTACTGAAAAGCTTCTGGAATAGAGTCGGTGGCATATTGTAGGGAGCCCGTCGGCGGGCACTCACAGCCTGGCACGGCGCACCGAGCCCCAGCGCTCCATCAGTGCTCTGGTCATATGACTGCGCTGTCACCCGCCGCTGTCACATGGGAGGGGCGCACTGGGCGGGGCCGCGGCGCACTACAACAATACACGGCTCCCAGGTTTGCCAGCCACTTCCTGGACCGCGACCCGTTACACCCGCTCTGATTGGTCAATTCATCAGACCCGCTCTGATTGGTCAATTCATCAGACCTGCCTGATTGGCAGAAAGCTAGTTGTTGCTGTTATGTGTGAGGGAGAGCACGGTGAGGAAATCACGTGACGAGGTCAGATGACTGCAGGGTTGCGAGGAGATCCCTTGTGCGTGGTTGGCCCCAGGCAAATCTCCGCTCAGCGGCGGGCACCCGTGTGCTGGGTGCGGTGTGTGCAGGCGGGGGTTACGGTGACCGGGAGTGAGTGCACCGAGCCGCTGTGTGAGAAATCTGCTAGCTATAAGGAATGCATCAGCTATACCAGTCTGCCAAAAGGCATTTTACTGGAGACTTGCACGGTGGCATGGAAGGGTTAATCCGAAAGCTACAGCCGCCCCCCTCCAGGGCCGGACTGGGACTAAACGTCAGCCCTGGCATTGAAGTTACACAGGCCCACTTGTCACATGGTGACTGTATAATATCTTTGTACACTTGTAGGCAGGGCCGGTTTTAGGCAAAATGGGGCCCCAAATGCTGACAGATTGCACATCACACAGAAGCATGTCGGTTGTATTTACATGCGCTGATCTCAGGACGCGGAGTGTGATCGACAATATTGGGAGTTGTTCAATGCTTGTTTCCCGGCCTCTTTCCACCAGCTGAGGAATAATGATGGGACAGAACGATCACTAATAGATCACTAACAGATCACCATACAGTATCATGTTATCAGCAGCACATCTACAGTTTACAGCGGCGATGTGCTGCTGAGAACAATGATTTTTGTTCCAGCAAAAACAATCTGAATATGCAGCATTTTACTTGTTTAGTAAAATACACCCCATAGTCCTCCATATAATATAATGTGCACCACAGTCCTCCATATACTATAATACACTCCCTATAGTCCTCCATATACTATAATACACTGCTCAGTCCTCCATATAGTATAATACACTCCTCATAGTCCTCCATATAGCATAATACACTCCTCATAGTGCTCCATATAGTATAATGCACCACCATAGTCATCCATGTAGTACAATTCACTTCCCATAGTATAATGCACCCCATAGTTCTTCATATAGTATAACGTATTCCCCATAATCCTCAATACAGTATAATGCAGCCCACATATACTATAATGCAGCCACCACCCCACAGAATATAATGCAGCCACCCCAGAGAATAATGCAGCCAACCCAAAGTATAATGCAGCCACCCCATAGAATATAATACAGCCCACCTCCTCATAATATATAATGTAGCCCCCATAGAATATAATGCAGCCCCCATAGTATAACACAGCCTCCCCCTTAGAATATAATATACCCCCACAATAGTATATAACAGCCACATAGTATATAACATGGCCTCCCCCATAGAATATAATATACCCCCCATAGTATATAGCACAACCCACATAGAAGATAACAAAGTCCATGTAGCAGTATACAGCACAGCCCATGTAGCAGTATACAGCACATCCCACATAGTAGTATACAGCACTGCCCACAGAGTAGTATATAGCACAGCCCACATAGTAGTATACAGCAGAGCCCACACAGTAGTATATAGCACAGCCCACATAGTAGTATACAGCAGAGCCCACACAGTAGTATACAGCACTACCCACATAGTAGTATATAGCACAGCCCACATAGTAGTATACAGCAGAGCCCACACAGTAGTATATAGCACAGCCCATATAGTAGTATACAGAACTGCCCACATAGTGGTATACAGCAGAGCCCACATAGTAGTGTATAGCACAGCCCACATAGTAGTATACAGCAGAGCCCACACAGTAGTATACAGCACAGTCCACATAGTAGTATACAGCACAGCCCACACAGTAGTATACAGCAGAGCCCACACAGTAGTATATAGCACAGCTCACACAGTAGTATACAGCAGAGCCCACATAGTAGTGTATAGCACAGCCCACATAGCAGTATACAGCACAGCCCACACAGTAGTATACAGTAGAGCCCACACAGTAGTATATAGCACAGCCCACATAGTAGTATACAGCACTGCCCACATAGTAGTATATACACAGCCCACATAGCAGTATACAGCACAGCCCACATAGCAGCATACAGCACAGCCCACACAGTAGTATACAGCACAGCCCACACAGTAGTATATAGCACAGCCCACCTAGTAGTATACAGCAGAGTCCACACAGTAGTATATAGCACAGCCCACCTAGTAGTATACAGCAGAGCCCACATCTCTCCTCCCCTCCTAGAATGGCCCCACAGTCCAGTAAAAAAAAAACTCACCTCCCCTCGTGCCTGCGGTGCTCCCTGCTCCTGTCTCGGCAGCTGCCACTGCACTGCCTGGGACACAGTGAGTGCTCGCGCACCCGCAGTGTCAGAGGCAGAGCGGGGAATGATGGGAGAGGGAGCGCCAGGTGACGCTCTCTCCTCCATCATTGCATTCAACTGTACCGGCGTCATTGACGGTTGCGTTTTTTCTCCATAGACTTGAATAAGCGACGGTTGCGTCGGACCGTCGGCACAAAAAAACGTTACATGTAACGTTGTTTTTGGCGTCGATAGCATCTTTTCCGACTGCGCATGCGCGGCCGGAACTCCGCCCCCGCCTCCCCGCACACCACAATGGGGCAGCGGATGCGATGTAAAACAGCATCCGCTGCCCCCGTTGTGCGGTGCTTCCACACTATGCGTCGGTGCGCTGCAACGTCGCATAGCGACATGCAGTGCACGACGCTAGTGTGAAAGTAGCCTTAGTGGTAAAATTTGGTCTATAATTTTCATATATTTATGAAAATATCAAAAATGTGACAAAAGTGACCATTTTGCAGTTTTCAAACTTTACATTTTCATGCACCTAAATCAGATAGTTATACCACACAAACTAATAAATATCAGCACAATTTTTGAACCATAATTTTAGTCTGTTAGGCTATGTTCACACTTTGCGGTTTTTGCTGCGGATCCGCAGCGGATTCGATGCTGCGGATCCGCAGCAGTTTTCCATGCAGGGTACAGTACAATGTTACCCTATGGAAAACAAAAACCGCTGTGCCCACATTGCGGAAAATCCCTTTAAAAACCACGCGGAATTGCTGCGGAAAAAAAGAAGGAGCATGTCACTTCTTTCTGCGGATTCCGCAGCGGTTTTCAACATGCACCAATAGGAAAGTGCTGTTGAAAACCCGCAGAAGAAACCGCAGGAAAATCCACAGTGAAAACCGCAGCGGTTTTGCACTGCGGTTTTTCCAAATCCGCTGTGGAAAAATCCGCAGCAAAATCTGCAAAGTGCGAACAAGCCCTTAGGACGTTAGAAGGGTTAAAAGTTGACCAGCGATTTCTTATTTTTCCAACAAGATTTACAAAACCATTTGTTAGGGACCACATCACATTTGAAGTGACTTTGAGGGGCCTATATGACAGAAAATACCCAAAAGTGACACCATTCTAAAAACTGCACCCCTCAAGGTGCTCAAAACCACATTCAAGAAGATTATTAACCCTTCAGGTGCTTCACAGGGATTAATGGAATGTGGAAAGAAAAAAATAATATTTTTCTTTTTTTCACAAAAATTTTGCTTTGGCCCCAAGTTTTTTACTTTCACAAGGATTTCAGGAGAAAATGGATTCCAAGACTTGTTGGGCAATTTCTCCTGAGTACGCCGGTACCCCATATGTGGGGGAAATACACTATTTGGCAGCATTTCAGGGCTTGGAAGGGAAGGAGCGCCGTTTGACTTTTTGAACACAAAAATGGCTGGAGTCGATAGCGAACGCCATGTCACGTTTGGGAGCCCCTGATGTGCCTAAAATGTGTAAACCCTCTACAAGTGACCCCTTTTTGGAAACTACACCCCTCGGGGATTTTATCCAGGGGTGCAGTGAGGATTTTGAACCAAAGGTACTACACAATTTGATAACATTAGGTCATCATATTGAATATGTCATCATTAGTGTTGAGCACAAGCGCTCCCTACTCGAGTTTGTATCGGGTGCCCGGCTATGCAACAAGTATCGCTGGTGCTCGAGTGACCCCGATGCAGATTCGCGTAGCGAGCACTTGCGCTCAACACTAGTCATCATTTTTTAAAAGAACCCAACCCCAATGCTAACCCTACCCACAACCCTAACCCTAGCCTTAACCCAATCATTACCCTAGACTGACCCTAATGGCAAAGAATGAAAGAAATAAAAATGATAAATTTAAAAAAATGTAATCTAAGGGGATGACACACGGGGGAAGGATGCCTTACTAATTAATTGGCTTTTGATTACTGTGATAAGGTCTAGCACATTAACCAAAATGAACCAATTGGAAAAATCCCTGCTGTTGCCTGGTGCTGACTGGCAGATCTCGACTGCGCTATTTTGTTTCAGGAAGAGAAGGCAGGTGGGGACGGGGACAGAGAGAAACAAATGTTTTTATTAGCTGGCACATTTTTTTTTTTTTTAACGTGATCACCCTTATTGAATAACGGTGATCACATGATTGGTAGCCGGAAAAACGTACTCTGATCATGTTCTCCAGCTACCTCCAGTAGCTGAAACCCTGTAGATTTTCTGACGCGGGGGGGGCGCTTTAACCTTATTCCCAATTGTCGCCTTTTTAAATGAGGGAATAAGTCCTCTTCACGGATGCCATTTTATGCGTATCGGCGTCCATTAAGGGGTTAAAAGAAATTTGGCACCGGGTTTTTGTCATCTGAGAGCAGCATAATATAGGGGAAGAGACCTTAATGTGTCAATTACTGGGCTACTTGCTGTAGTTTTGAAAAATGACTTTCATCAGAAGGAGATTATCTTTAGCGGAATAGTCAACCTGCTGCCATGTAGATCTCCTATTTGTGAGCTCTATATAACCCCACCACTAATTGACATCTTCCTGCCTATGCACAGTGTACCCAAAAGCTGCTAATCAGTGGTGTGGGCGAGGTTATACAGAGCTTAGCATTCACAGAACTGCTAGATCTTAAAGGGGTTGTCCACTACTTTCAATTAACCCCCCAATGTAGCCCCTAATGAATTTTGTAAATACCTTGTGTTGCCTTTTTTTGCCTGTGAGCGGCGCTATGGTGGCAGGTGAGTCCGGGTCACGTGACCCCCAGGCTGCAGCCGCTGCTAATTTCCGCCGACGTCACGTCAATTTCCAGACTCTGGAAATTGACGTGACGTCATCAGTAGGAGTGACCCAGCCTCCACAGACAGCGGTCACTCATCAAGAGTGATTGGCCTGTGGGCGGTGCTGGGGGCTGCTGGGATGTGCAGGCGCGAGGGGGTCTGCATGGCTGCGCCGGGATGTGCGGGCGCCGGGTGGTGCTGGGGTCTGCGGGTGTGTGCGGTGGGTCCGTTGGCCATGCTGGGGTCTGCTTCGGTCGGAGGGGTCATTGGTGTGTGTGTCTCTGTGTGCAGGCATCGTCCGATGGGACTACAAGTCCCATTGGGCTATGGCTGCTACAGTGACAGTGAGTGACACATTTGCCAATGATGGGACAGTAGTAGTCCCATCATCCGGCTAATGTGTTGAATGTAAAACAAAACACAAACATATAGCATATAACATACAACAGAACATACAAGATTTAACATACAACAGAACATATAACATACAACAGAACATATAACATACAACAGAACATATAACATACAACAGAACATACAACATACACAGAACATATAACAGAACATACAACATATAACATATAACATACAACAGAACATGCAACATATAACATACAGCAGAACATATAGAATACATACAGTACATTCATACATTACATACAATACATACAGTACATATAACATAGAGTACATACTCACCATCACTTGTCACTTTGATCCCCGAAGCCAGTGTCACCTGTAAAAAATATTAAAATAATAAACAAACACTATACTCCCTGATCCGCAGAAATCCAATTAAAACGAGTGTCCCTTGACGATCTCCCATGGAGAGCAGCAGCATCAGCTGATGCGACCACTCTCCAGGGGCTCCAGGAATACAATGATGGAAGATATCCTTCGGCACTGTATTCCTCCGCCACTGTAAAAAATAGTCCCTAGTCTCACTTGTGGCACTGCTGTGTGAGAAAGTTCCCACACAATAATGCCATAAAGTGAGACCAATGAACTCAGGTAACCTCAGTGATACACTGCAGGAGCCATTGTCTCCTGTCAGTGTGTCACTGAAGGTCCTATAGAGCAGTGACATCTCTGTCATCTATGTCACTGTTCTATAGGGGAGATCGTCGTGGGACATTCATTATTAATTGGACTACGGCAGACAGGTAGTATACGGTTGGTTTATTATTTTTAATTTTTTGCAGGTGATCGAGTATGGTAAGTATGGTTAAATTAAGAATATTAAAATACTTTTTTCTGGCTGTCTCTTTTTTTTTTAACTCATTCACTACTATAGGATTAATAATGGATAGGCGTCTTATTGACGCCTCTCCATTATTAACCCGGCTTAATGTCACCTTACAATAGCAAGGTGACATTGACCCCTGATTACCCCATAACCCACCGCTACACAGGAGTGGGAAGAGAGGGGCTAAGTGCCGGAATTGGCGCATCTCACAGATGGGGGCTGGTACTTGTGGCCGGGGGGGGGGGGGCAATATCCATGGCCCCTCTATAGGCAATGAATATCAGCCCGCAGCTGTCTGCGCAGCCTTTCTGGCTATAAAATATAGCCAGTAAAGACTACGCAGACAGCTGCGGGTTGATATTCATAGCCTGGGAGGGGGCTGTGGGTATTACCCCCTTCCCAGGCTACAAATATTGGCCCCATAGATAAATCTATCTATACATGGATATCTATGGCTATATGTATATATATATAACTATGGCTATATCGATCTATAGAAATATTTATAGATAGATATATCTGTAGGTACATAGATATATCTATAGATATATCTATCTGGCTACTTTCATACATCAGGTTTTTGCCGTCAGGCACAATCCGGCGAGTTTTGAAAAAAACATCCGTGTTTTTTTTCCGACGGATCCGTTTTTTCTCATAGAGTTGTATTAGCACCGGGTTACGCCTGATGGCCACACGTTTCATCTGTTTTTTGCCGGATCCTTCAGAACAGCTGTTTCCAGCGGATGGAGAAAACGTACAAAAAAAGTTTTTTCTGTCCGGCGAGAAGACGTATGAAACTGAGAGGTGAAATGATGAATCTGGCCTCCGAATCCGTTTTTTCATGCATTTTTCCATTGAAATCATACACATTTTCCGTTCTGTCTCTCAAAAAAACGGATCAGTTGCATCAGGTTTTCACTATTTGCAACGGATCCGTTTTTTCAATAATTCTCCGGATCCTGCCTGATGGATAGATGTAGATAGATATATGGATAGTTAGGCTACTTTCACACATCAGTTTGTTTCCGTGAGGCAGGATCTGGTGAATTTTTGAAAAAATGGATCCGTTGCAAATAGTGAAAAACTGATGCAACTGATTCGTCTGTTTTTTTGAGAGAGAGCAAGAGAGAATGGAAAATGTGCATGATTTCAATGGAAAATATGCATGAAAAACCGGATTCGGAGGCCGGATTCATCATTTCACATCTCAGTTTCATACATTTTTCGCCGGATCCGTCGCTGGACGTTTTTTTGCAGGACAGAAAAAACTTTCCTCTGTACGTTTTCTCCGTCCGCCGGCAACAGTTTTTTGTACAGATCCGGCAAAAAACAGATGAAACGTGAGGCCATCAGGCGCAATCCGGCGCTAATACAACTCTGAGAAAAAAAACGGATTCGGCAAAAAAAAGTATCCGTTTTTTTAAAAACTCGATGGATTATGGCTGACGGCAAAAACCTGATGTGTGAAAGTAGCTTACTAATCATATATCTATCTACATCTAGCTATCTATCTATGAAATCTGCAACGTGTGCACATACGCCGCGGATCCGCTGTAAAAATCGCAACATGTGAACATGGCCTGATTCAGTTTTTGGTGCGGTTTTTGTGCGATTTTGATTCAGGTTTTGATGCAGTTTTTGGTGCGGTTTTTGCACGGTTTTGATGCAGTTTTTGGTGCAACGTGTGAACATAGCCTGATTCAGTTTTTGGTGCGTTTTTTGCGCGATTTTGATTCAGGTTATGATGCAGTTTTTGGTGCGTTTTTTTGCTCGGTTTTGATGCAGTTTTTAGTGCGGTTTTTGCACGATTTTGATTCAGGTTTTGATGCAGTTTTCGGTGCGGTTTTTGCACGGTTTTGATTCAGTTTTTGGTGCCCGCACAGACCCCGCCCGCGCATGCAGTCTCCGCCCACACTCTTCCCCCCTCCCTATCTGCAGCATTTTCACCCGCAGCGAAACCGCAGATCTTTTTGACATCTGCGGTTTTGCTGTGGAAGTGCCCAACTCAATACAAGTCAATGGGTGCAGAAACGCTGCAGATCCGCACAAAGAATTGACATGCTGCGGAAAAAACAACGCTGCGTTTCCGCTCGTTTTTTTCCGCAGCATGTGCACTGCAGATTTGTTTTTTTATAGGTTTACATGGTACTGTAAACTCATGGAAAACTGCTGCAGATCCGCAGTGTCAAAAACACTGCAGATCCGCGGTAAAAACCGCAACGTGTGAACATGGCCTGATTCAGTTTTTAGTGCGGTTTTTGCGCGATTTTGATTCAGTTTTTGGTGCGGTTTTAATGCAGTTTTTGGTGCAGTTTTTGCACGATTTTGATTCAGTTTTTGGTGCGGTTTTCATGCGTTTTTGTATGCGTTTTTGAAAGCTAAATAAAGTATTATTGAACAAAAAAAAACGATTTGTGATGTCATTATTGTCCAACCTCCTCGTTTACATTTGTCCAATCCACACTCCATTACACACACAGATAGACAGATAGATGATAGATGAGATGGATAGATAAATCTACAAATAGATACCATAGATCTATAGATGCATACATCTATCTATTCATATATATATCTATAGATGGAGTGCTGTCTGCTTTTTTGAAGATTAGGGCTCTTTTCCATTTGCGAGAAACATGTCCGTGTCTCGCATGTGAAAACCAAGCTCTGGCGCAGGCACTCCAGAGTAGAGCATGCGGCCGCATAGCAACACATGGAGCTGCACGCTCCGCTCCAAAGTGCCGGCGCCAGAGCCAAGAGCCCTTATATATATATCTTGGATAGATACAACCGAACAGTCCCGCACACACCTAATCAGCCCCGCACACACCTAATCAGCCCCGCACACACCCGATCAGCCCAGCACACACCCGAACAGTCCCACACACACCCGCACAGTCCCGCACACACCCAAACAGTCCCGCACACACACGAACAGTCCCGCACACATCCGAACAGCCCGCAGACCCCGCCCCCACACACATACACACACAGTCACCGCCCACACACTTCCCTCCTCCCGAACTGCAGCGTTTCTCGGACCCACATCCACAGCAAAACTGCAGATCTTTTTTACATCTGCGGTTTTGCTGTGGATGTGCCTGACTCAATGCAAGTCTATGGGTGCAGAAACGCTGCAGTTCCGCACAAAAGAAGTGACATGCTGCGGGAAAAAAAAAGTTTTGGTGCGGCTTTTTCCGCAGCATGTGCACAAAAAGTCTGCGGCTCCCATAGACTTATATTGGTTGTGCACTACACTGCGGATTTGATGCAATTCTGTGCAGCAAAAAACCCTGCGGATCTGCAATCAAATCCGCAACGTGTGCACACAGCCTTAGCATTTAGTGAACCTAGTAAAAAAGCCAAGCAAAAAACAAATGTGGGATTGTACTGTTTTTGCAATTTCATCGCACTTTGAATTTTTTTCACATTTTCTGTTACACGACATGGTAAAACCAATGATGTCATTCAAAAGTAGAACTTGTCCCGCAAAAGATAAGCTGTCACCTGGCCATATTGACGGAAAAATAAAAAAGTTATGGCTCTGGAAAGAAGGGGAGTGATAGACGAAAACGAAAAAAGTTCCAGGGGTGAAGGGGTTTAGAAACATGGATATAGACATATCTATGGAAATACAGTAGACATAGATATATAGATATATCTGTATGTATCTATCCATCCCATATCTATCTATCTATCTATCGCAGATATGTAAACATTGGGGAATGTTATATAAATGCTCTACTAAGGTAAAGGAGTTCTCAAAACCACCAATTTTCTCATATAAGCGCAATCGTACCATTGCTTCTACTCTGGTAAGGTCAGATATTGGTTCTTTTAAAAAACAGGGTCAAACTACCGTATTTTCCGGCGTATAAGACGACTTTTTAACCCCTGAAAATCTTAAAAGTCGGGGGTCGTCTTATACGCCGGGTATCGTCTTGTACGCTGGGTGTATATGGTGGGTGAGGGGGGGAGTGGTCCTGATGACGACGAGGGGGCATCTCACAGGAAAGTGCGTGGAGTATCCCCCATTACCTCATCATAGCGCTGCAGCTGCTTGGGAGACGAGATCTGAATCTGAGCAGCGGCCATTTTCCCGGAGGCCACCGCATCGTAGCAATGGAGCTGCCGGCGGGGCCTCCGGGCTTTAAGAAGATGCCGGAGGAGCCCCGACTGACTGCATGAAAATACGCCGCCGCCCCACAGCACAGAGGCCCCACACTGCAGAAGAGGAGCCGCCGCCCCACAGCACCCACGCGGCACAAAGAGGAGCCGCCGCTCCCAGCAGAGACCCCACTCTGCAGCGCTACGATGAGGTAATGGGGGATAGTCCACTCACACTTTCCTGTGAGACGCCCCCTCGTCGTCATCGGGACCACTCCCACCCAAAAGGCACATATTCACCGGCCCTATAAGACGACATACGGCGTATAAGAAGACCCCCGACTTTTAAGAAGATTTTATATTTTAACTGGAAAAGTTGGGGGGTCGTCTTATACGCCCAGTCGTCTTATACGCCGGAAAATACGGTACACTTACTGGCCATGATAGAAGAGGCTGTTTTCCGTGTCTATCTTGCATCAATTGTAATTTAATGCTCAAGGGCTCGAATTTCTTTCATCCTATGACTAATGAGGAATATAAGATACAGCATTTTTTGACTTGTGATTCGGAATTTGTTGTGTATTTACTTCAATGTCCTTATGGTATGTCGGTGAGACTTCATGTGATTTTAAAACAAGAATTAACCAACACCGACATACCATAAGGAAAAAACGTATGGATTTACCGGTTTCCAAACATTTTGTAGAAAAGTCACATACTGAGAAACAGTTGCGTTTTCGCATTATAGATATGATACCGGTTCAAAGGAGAGGGGGAGACCGGGTACGGTTGCTTAAGAGGAGGGAGTTGGAGTGGATAATGGGACTCAACACTTTAAAACCTTATGGCCTTAATGTAAACTTTAAATTAAATCCAATTATGTAAAGCATGGTGATAATTTTATTCTTTTTCATGTTCTGTATTGGTTATTGCTTTATTGTCTTGTTGATAAAAAGAAGAGTAATTAAATAAAAAAAATCTCTTTTCTTCTCTCTTCAGGTGTCCCACCCCATGAAGCAAGAATTTCAAAATTTATTACATGGTTTTGCCCAACAGATGATTGACTCATATTGTTGTTTCTGCATATTTTTTCTTTAATTAATTAATATTCACTAATCTCTGCATCATCTGATTTATTGAGTAAGGGTATGTGTCCACGTTCCGGTTTGCTTCAGGCTTTGGTCAGGATTTTATGCAGGTAAAATCCTGACCAAAAATGCACCTGAGGTCACTGGCTGGTCACCTGCGGTGTTCCTGCGTGTTTTGCTCATTGTAGCAACATGCTGCGTTCTGAAAAAACGCACCGCATGTGCGTTTTTGCGGGAAAAACGCATGCGTTTTTTAATGCACAGTGGAGACGGGATTTCAATAAATCCCCTCCACTATGCTGTAACATCTGGACGCTGCATTTTTTACGCTGCGGCTCAACGCTGCGTCAAAAAAACAGCGTTTCCTGAAAGTGGACACATACCCTAATATGTACCGTAATTAAATAAAAAATTTAAATTAACGGTTAGCATTGGAAGCAACCTTGTCTTGATCTTTGTTCTGAATATATTCTTTAAGGGATATGTATGATGTAGCCAAAGATATGGGTCGTTTAATGTCACACTTAATGGACTGGAGAAACGCGGGGGGTTACCGGCCCCCAAAGGTCTCTATGTTCATATTTAGGAATGGGATGCCCCACTTACTTGGGGAGGGTGTCCCAGACCTAGTGACATGTTCTTGGACTTATGTCCTGACCCTTTAAATTCGGCGGCACGTCCAATCGTTCCCGTATACAGAATACTGTATGTGTCAAAGTGACCTTAACCCCTTTCTGACATTAGACGTACTATCCCGTCGAGGTGGGGTGGGCCCATATGACCACCGACGGGATAGTACGTCATATGCGATCTGCCGCGCTCACGGGGGAGCGCAGCCGATTGCAGCCGAGTGTCAGCTGACTATCGCAGCTGACATCCGGCACTATGCGCCAGGAGCGGTCATGGACCGCCCCCGGCACATTAACCCCCGGCACACTGCAATCAAACATAATCGCAGTGTTCCGGCGGTATAGGGAAGCATCGCGCAGGGAGGGGGCTCCCTGCATGCTTCCCTGAGACCCCCGGAGGTCTCTTACCTCCTCCTCCCTGCAGCAGGCCTGGATCCAATATGGCCGCTGCATCCGGGTCCTGCAGGGAGGTGGCTTCACAGCGCCTGCTCAGAGCAGGCGCCTGTAAACCTGGAGCTGTGCTCGTCAGATCGCTGATCTGACGCACTGCACAGCAAAGTGTCAGATCAGCGATCTTACACTATTACATGATGCCCCCCTCCTGGTGCAATGTTATAGTGTAAAAAAAAAATATTCACATGTGTAAAAAAAAAACGAGGCAAAAAACAACGCTTTATTATCGTACCGCCAAACAAAAAGTGGAATAACACGCAATCAAAAGACGGATATAAATAACCATGGTACCGCTGAAAATGTCATCTTGTCCTGCAAAAAACGAGCCACCATACAGTGTCATCAAAGAAAAAAGTTTTAGTCCTCAGAATAAAGCGAAGCAAAAATAATTATTTTTTCTATAAAATAGTTTTTATCGTATAAAAGCGCCAAAACATAAAAAAATGATATAAATGAGGTATCGCTGTAATCGTACTGACCCAAAGAATAAAACTGCTTTATCCATTTTACCAAACGCGGAACGGTATAAACGCCTCCCCCAAAAGAAATTCATGAATAGCTGGTTTTTGGTCATTCTGCCTCACAAAAATCGGAATAAAAAGCGATCAAAAAGTGTCATGTGCCCGAAAATGTTACCAATAAAAACGTCAACTCGTCCTGCAAAAAACAAGATCTCACATGACTCTGTGGACCAAAATATGGAAAAATTATAGCTCTCAAAATGTGGTAACGCAAAAAATATTTTTTGCAATAAAAAGCGTCTTTCAGTGTGTGACGGCTGCCAATCATAAAAATCCGCTAAAAAACCCGCCATAAAAGTAAATCAAACGCCCCTTCATCGCCCCCTTAGTTAGGGAAAAATTAAAAAAATGTATTTATTTCCATTTTCCCATTAGGGTTAGGGCTAGGGTTAGGGTTAAGGCTAGGGTTAGGGCTAGGGTTAGGGTTGGGGCTAGGGTTAAGGCTACAGTAAGGGTTGGGGCTAATGTTAGGGTTAGGGTTTGGATTACATTTACGGATGGGAATAAGGTTGGGATTAGGGTTAGGGGTGTGTCAGGGTTAGGGGTGTGGTTAGGGTTACCGTTGGGATTAGGGTTAGGGATGTGTTTGGATTAGGATTTCAGTTATAATTGGGGGGTTTCCACTGTTTAGGCACATCACGGGCTCTCCATGGCGTCCGATCTCAATCCCAGCCAATTCTGCGATGAAAACGTAAAACAGTGCTCCTTCCCTTCCGAGCTCTCCCGTGCGCCCAAACAGGGGTTTACCCCAACATATCAGCGTACTCAGGAAACATTGGACAACAACTTTTGGGGTCCAATTTCTCCTGTTACCCTTGGGAAAATAAAAAAATTGGGGCGAAAAGATCATTTTTGTGAAAAAATATGATTTTTTATTTTTACGGCTCTGCATTATAAACTTCTATGAATCACTTAATGGGTCAAAGTGCTCACCACACATCTAGATAAGTTCCTTAGGGGGTCTATGTTTAGGCACATCAGGGGCTCTCCAAACGCAACATGGCGTCCCATCTCAATTCCAGTCAATTTTGCATTGAAAAGTCAAATGGCGCTCCTTCGCTTCTGAGCTCTGCTATGCGCCCAAACAGTGGTTTACCCCCACATATGGGGTATCGGCGTACTCAGGACAAATTGTACAACAACTTTAGGGGTCCATTTTCTCCTGTTACCCTTGGTAAAATAAAACAAATTGGAGCTGAAGTAAATTATTTGTGAAAAAAAGTTAAATGTTCATTTTTATTTAAACATTCCAAAAATTCCTGTGAAACACCTGAAGGTTTAATAAACTTCTTGAATGTAGTTTTGAGCACCTTGAGGGGTGCAGTTTTTAGAATGGTGTCACACTTGGTTATTTTCTATCATATAGATCCCTCAAAATGACCTCAAATGAGATGTGGTCCCTAAAAAAAAATGGTGTTGTAAAAATGAGAAATTGCTTGTCAACTTTTAACCCTTATAACTCCCTAACAAAAAAAGTAGTAAAGTAGATATGTGGGAAATGTTACTTATTAAGTATTTTGTGTGACATATCTCTGTGATTTAATTGCACAAAAATTCAAAGTTGGAAAATTGCGAAATTTTCGAAATTTTCGAAATTTTCGCCAAATTTCCGTTTTTTTCACAAATAAACGCAGGTAATATCAAAGAAATTTTACCACTATCATGAAGTACAATATGTCTCGAGAAAACAGTGTCAGAATCACCGGGATCCGTTGAAGTGTTCCAGAGTTATAACCTCATAAAGGGACAGTGGTCAGAATTGTAAAAATTGGCCTGGTCATTAACGTGCAAACCACCCTTGGGGGTACAGGGGTTAATTAGGTGCTTCCCTTTCAACTTATTCTTGTTTATATAAAAAAGTTCTTTCTCTTTGATAAGGCTCAGAGATGCAGAGTTCGATGTAATTTAGTTTTAATTTTGACATGATTTTATATAGAGTATTGTAATGGAGGGGTCCGTCACCTTTGTGGGCAAATTCTCCCTTAACTAATATGGCGCGGCGATCTCCAAAGCGACTCTGCGCAACTGCGGCTTTAAGTCTTTGACTTAGACGTCACTGACATGCGCAGTTGATGCATGAGGACGCCGGAGATCGTGGCGTGCAAGATAAAAAACGTATATGTAAGTGCGGTTTAATCATGATTTATGGGACAGGAACACCTGATTTTCTTTTATTGTTAATTGACTATTTAGTCATTTTTTAATCACAATGACGTAACACGTTGTGTATTATAATTAATAATATTGAATCTTAAGAGATAGTTCAATTTGCACAGATGCACTTTTTTATTGACTATTAATCTATATATTTTACATTAATTTTAATAATATTGCACATAATTAGTTTTTTAATAAGATGTGTATGTGTTTCATATAAAAGGCTGCTTCACCTGTGTATTCACTGCTCGAAAAAGGATATTACGGGGGCGTGGCTTCGGTGTCAATGGAGAGACACACTTGAAGAGGGAGCTCTGGGGAAAATCCCACAAAGCGGCTATCAACGCATCCTAAAGGGGGCTACCAGCCACACAACCCCTCTATATAGACCCCTCACACTACATGGAACACTCTCAATCAAAAATTGACTGGCTAAACTGCGCGATAGGCCGCAATCTGGCATCTGCCTGACGGGGCCTTTGAGGCCTTTTAAGCCTGAGAGGCCCAATACTACTAACAAGAGACTTTCTTCCTGCTTATCCCCATTCTTTCCGATTTCCTGCAAAACGGTCCCCCACTGCGATCCCTCAGGGAGTTCTGCAGGTCACAAGCTGGAGGACCTTCTGCCAGGCTAACCCCGGAGAGCAGGTGCAGCAGGCCTTACAGGCATAGAGTCAGCCACAAGCCGCGGCTCCAGGAGACCGGCGGAGGACAGCGCCGCTGAAGCGCCGCATCAAGCGGCAGACAACAGAGAGCAGGAGCTGCGGTGCAGCGTCTCATCAGACGCAGGTCTCACCACTGCTCCCCAGGCGCCGGCGTCATCCAACCGGCAGGCTCCGTGCCTCTGTATCAGAAGACCGGCGGTCACCGAGACTGCTGGATCACCGCCAGTGAATCATCCCGCCCTCTCCCTGCCTTCCGACGAGGATCTCGGCCTTCCCGGGGAGTCCCTTAGAGGCATACCGCAAGGTAAGTACATAATCAAATCGAGGCCCCGGATCCAACCCGGCGGTTTATGGAGGCCTGAAAAAAGTAGTCCCCTGAAAAACTTCCTATATACTGCGAGGAGCTCTACAAAAGGGGGCTAATTACATGAGTGTCCTCTTCTCATCGGCCCTATAAGAAATTACTCCTGGAGAGGAGTATAAGTGCGTTTTTTATTATAACACTGTCACGTACAGCATCTGTATATAGGAAATAGTTCCGGCCATTCCACAACATTAAGAATCACTCCGCCAGCTTCCTCTGACTGGGACCATGTACAACTCAAAATTTAAGGGGAAAGCTAACCCCACTACCCCAATTAAATCAATACAGAACAAGATAAACCTCAAGGCCGTAGAGAACAAGAAAGAAACGGCTAACTTCACTTCTCCTAGACGTAGGTCTAGATCTCCTCTGAGAGATATGCCTCG
This sequence comes from Ranitomeya variabilis, assembly GCF_051348905.1. Taxonomy (NCBI): domain Eukaryota; kingdom Metazoa; phylum Chordata; class Amphibia; order Anura; family Dendrobatidae; genus Ranitomeya; species Ranitomeya variabilis. The sequence goes on along the minus strand of NC_135236.1, from coordinate 562,671,121 downwards.
TTTACTTGACTATGGGCCTAATACTAAATCCTTTGACAGTAAATCTCCTACTAAAATGGACTCTTCTACTAGTTTGAAAAGAATGAACCCAGGAGCTATAAGTGAGAGATATATTTCTTATGGGAATAATTCTGAAGTAGGGGATGATGTCGAATCCAGCGACATGTCCCCTAATCAAACACCACTGAAAAGCAAAATAAAATACGACGACTTTGAATCCCACAAAGGTGCAAACGCAGCAAGTTTACTCGCACCTACACACTCTGCGGGTTCAAGTAAATCAGATCAAGACGACCTAATAAGTAAGTTAATGAACAAAATGGATGAAAAGCTAGAATCTCTTGTAAAGACAATGAAAATAGAAATGGACTCCAACTTCCAAAGATACTGTGACAAGATTGACAAGATCGATAAACAACTGTCAAAACACGAGGAGAGGCTAAATAGGCTCGAACACAGATCATCAATATCTTTTGATGAACTGGACCGGCTCATCCTAAAGATGAAACATTTACACTCCAATATGGCGGATCTTGAAGACAGAGGTCGACGAAACAATCTGAAAATAAGGGGCATTTCGGAAGATGTGACTCAGGAACAACTGTCTACTCACCTCAAGAATATTTTTAAATCGGCCTTGCCCGACCTTTCAGATCTGGACCTAACGATCGATAGAGCCCACCAGTTGCCCAAACCTCCCAAGGTCTCTGCGGAATTACCAAGAGACAGTATCCTCAAACTTCACTTTTTCAAAACCAAAGAGATGATACTTGCCTACCTAAAGGATAAGAAAACCTTCCCAGAGCCTTATAAGGAACTAAAGGTTTTTCCCGACTTTTCAAAAGAAACTCTGGAAGGCCAAAGGGAATTCAGGCCTGTGACTACAGCTCTTCGCGATAAAGGAATCAGTTACAAATGGGGCTTTCCGTTGAAACTGCTAATTTCATATCGGGGAAGAACCATACGAATTTTCTCCATTGAAGACGGACTGAATTTCATTAGATCGTTAGACCGCTGAATAGAGACTAACCAGATGATGGTCATAGGGAAGTTCTTTCTCAGCCATCCTCTAGTGGTGGGGGCCTCCGTCTCAACCGCTATTTGGGATTTTTCACCTATTCCCACCCACTTTTAATAACCCCATTTCTCTTTTCAGGTAGTTCTGCGGACCTACTTGTGTAGACATTGTAGACGTTATCTTATCTTTCAGGTCTCAACTAAAGACCCATCGAGACTGCGGTTCGCAAGAAGAAAGATATAATACGGTACACGGGTGATCACTATATTTCGCTCCTCAGTGCAATTTTTCCTTTTCAGACTATAGAAATCCTAAGGTTTAAAGTGTTATTTTCTATCATAGCGAACTGGTTAAAATTACTTTTAAAATTCTCTCTTACAACATCAGAGGGCTAAACAGCACCCCAAAAGAGGCATACTATATGGAGAGAGTTACTCAAATCTCAGGCAGATATTGCTTGTATTCAGGAGACAAAGTTTTTGGCAGGAAATCACCCCTACTTCAAACATCGCAGCTTCCCTCATATTTTTGAAGCCTGCAATTCCAGTAAAAGAGCTGGGGTGATCACTTTGGTCAAAAATACCGTCCCCTTTGAGGTCCTTGAATAGTTTGGTGATGCCAAAGGCAGATACCATATCTTGATTTGTGTCATCAATGGTCAAACGTACCCTGGCGAATGTGTACGCACCTAATAGAAACCAGGTTAGATTCCTATCAAGACTACTGAAGAAGGTAAATGAGGTAAAAAAAAGGAATCTCATACTTTTGGGAGATTTCAACATTACACATGACAGGTCTCTAGACTCTTCATCAGGCTCTAGACCAGCCTCAGATAACCTAAATTGGTGGCTGGATAGAAACGAACTCTATGACACTTTTAGATGTCTGAATTCCACATCTAAGGAATTCACTCATTTCTCTACAGTCCACTAATCGGCTTCTAGGATAGACCTGATCCTCACAGACATTTTCTCTCTGGAGAGGTTCAAAAAAGTATACATTGGAGATAGGACGATATCGGACCATTCCCCAGTCACTGGTGAGATTCTCCTTGGCCCATTACTAAAAAATGCGAGGTTGTGGAAATGCAACTCCTCCATCACCCATAATCCCATTCACATGGCCACGATCCAAAAAGCTATTGACAACTATTTTACTGAAAATACTCCAGAATCCACTAACCCATCCATTAACTGGTGTGCCCACAAGGCAGTTATCAGAGGCACCATATTTCTTCCAAAATCAAAAAAGAAAACAGGGAGAAAATACGCACATTACAAAGGTCCATACGTGAATTAGAAAAGACTCTACTAGGCCTCCCCTCCCCCTCCCCTAAGAAACAGTCTGACTTAACATCTCTAAGGCAAGAATTAAGATCTTCACTCTACTCACCATACGAAGCAGCACTTAATTCTTCAAAATATAAGTTCTACTTTTCATTAAATAAGCCTACCCGGTATATGGCAAACAGAATCAAAAAATTAAGAACCCAAAACAAAATAAATAGAATCTCCTCTATGGAGGGAAATACTACGTTTACTCACCCTCAGGACATAGCCAACGAATTCTCCAAATATTATACCAAACTATACAACTTAAACTCAGACCCATCTTCCCCTCCCCCTAAGGAACTCGATATAAAAACTTACCTAGCAAACATTGAATTGCCAACCCTAACTAAAGACGACTTGGACTCCCTATCTGCACCTTTTTCCACCCAAGAGGTGGAAGATACTATCAACCACCTCGACCTTCATAAGTCCCCGGGGCCAGACGGCTACAATAATGCCTATTATAAAGCCTTTGGCAAAAGTTTATCTCCACATCTTGTGAAGCTTTTCAACTACGCCTCAAAGTGAGGATCCTTCCCACCAGAGATGCTGGAGGCATCCATTACACTAATCCCAAAACAATCAGGCAATCAGGCATCCCTTAGTAGCTACAGACCGATATCCCTCTTAAACACGGATATAAAAATATTTTCAAAAATCCTGGCTAATAGGCTTAGCTATATTTTACCCAATCTAATAGCTAACGACCAAATGGGATTTGTTAAGGGCAAACAACCAGCTGATGCTACAAGAAGAATACTGGACTCCATTAAACTCACCAATTTAACCAGGACCCCAACAGTCTTCATATCACTAGATGCTGAGAAAGCATTCGGCCGTATTGATTGGTGCTTTCTCAGACAGACTTTAATCAAATTCGGATTTAACAGTAACCTTATCACCACATTTATGACACTATATAATGGCCCCACAGCTAGAATTACCTGTAATAACCACGTTTCGGGCGCATTTGCCATTAATAACGGCACGAGACAGGGATGCCCCCTTTCACCTTTACTCTTTAACTTAGCATTGGAACCCTTAGTGGAACACATAAGACAAAATCTCAAAATATCTGGTATACGCACTAATAGACGCCAGCATAAGCTTAGCCTATTTGCAGATGACATAATCCTGACCCTCACGAATCCTGTAGCTTCTACTCTGGAGACCCTTAATGAGTTAGAGATATTTGCAGCTCTTTCCAAATTTAAAATTAACAACCTAAAATCTAACATCTTGCCCATCCATGTTAACCCACAAGAAATCCGTTTTCTAAAAGCTTCTACCTCATTTAAATGGTGTAAAGAGGAATTTCCATACCTAGGTGTTACAATCAATAAAAACTTAGACAAGACCACCATATCAAACATGAAAAAACTGACAGTCTCGATCCTTAGAGACAGTATCATTTTTAAAGATAGAGATTTGTCCTGGTGGGGGAGAAACTTGGCGATTAAACTATTTACACTGCCCAAAATCTTATACAGGTCCTTCTCAAAAAATTAGCATATAGTGTTAAATTTCATTATTTACCATAATGTAATGATTACAATTAAACTTTCATATATTATAGATTCATTATCCACCAACTGAAATTTGTCAGGTCTTTTATTGTTTTAATACTGATGATTTTGGCACACAACTCCTGATAACCCAAAAAACCTGTCTCAATAAATTAGCATATCAAGAAAAGGTCCTCTAAACGACCTATTACCCTAATCTTCTGAATCAACTAATTAACTCTAAACACATGCAAAAGATACCTGAGGCTTTTAAAAACTCCCTGCCTGGTTCATTACTCAAAACCCCCATCATGGGTAAGACTAGCGACCTGACAGATGTCAAGAAGGCCATCATTGACACCCTCAAGCAAGAGGGTAAGACCCAAAAAGAAATTTCTCAACAAATAGGCTGTTCCCAGAGTGCTGTATCAAGGCACCTCAATGGTAAGTCTGTTGGAAGGAAACAATGTGGCAGAAAACGCTGTACAATGAGAAGAGGTGACCGGACCCTGAGGAAGATTGTGGAGAAGGACCGATTCCAGACCTTGGGGAACCTGAGGAAGCAGTGGTGTGGAAACATCCAGAGCCACCGTGCACAGGCGTGTGCAGGAAATGGGCTACAGGTGCCGCATTCCCCAGGTAAAGCCACTTTTGAACCATAAACAGCGGCAGAAGCGCCTGACCTGGGCTACAGAGAAGCAGCACTGGACTGTTGCTAAGTGGTCCCAAGTACTTTTTTCTGATGAAAGCAAATTTTGCATGTCATTCGGAAATCAAGGTGCCAGAGTCTGGAGGAAGACTGGGGAGAAGGAAATGCCAAAATGCCTGAAGTCCAGTGTCAAGTACCCACAGTCAGTGATGGTGTGGGGTGCCATGTCAGCTGCTGGTGTTGGTCCACTGTGTTTCATCAAGGGCAGGGTCAATGCAGCTAGCTATCAGGAGATTTTGGAGCACTTCATGCTTCCATCGGCTGAAATGCTTTATGGAGATGAAGATTTCATTTTTCAGCACGACCTGGCACCTGCTCACAGTGCCAAAACCACTGGTAAATGGTTTACTGACCATGGTATTACTGTGCTCAATTGGCCTGCCAACTCTCCTGACCTGAACCCCATAGAGAATCTGTGGGATATTGTGAAGAGAAAGTTGAGAGACGCAAGACCCAACACTCTGGATGAGCTTAAGGCCGCTATTGAAGCATCCTGGGCCTCCATAACATCTCAGCAGTGTCACAGGCTGATTGCCTCCATGCCACGCCGCATTGAAGCAGTCATTTCAAAGGATTCCCGACCAAGTATTGAGTGCATAACTGAACATTATTATTTGATTGTTTTTTTGTTTGTTATTAAAAAACACTTTTATTTGGACGGGTGAAATATGCTAATTTATTGAGACAGGTTTTTTTGGGTTATCAGGAGTTGTATGCCAAAATCATCAGTATTAAAACAATAAAAGACCTGACAAATTTCAGTTGGTGGATAATGAATCTATAATATATGAAAGTTTAATTGTAATCATTACATTATGGTAAATAATGAAATTTAACACTATATGCTAATTTTTTGAGAAGGACCTGTATTTTTTTAGGTGCATCCCACTTCCCATCTCCACGGCCTACCTGACGGCCATTCAATCTCAATTGAACAACATTGTCTGGAATAACAAAAAACCCAGAACTGATACTAGATCTCTGTTCAAAACGAAAACTCATGGTGGAATCAACCTTCCTAATATATATGCCCATTACTTCACGCTACTACTCAAACAGAGCACATTTTGGTTTTCAGACCAATATGTCCCCGCATGGTATGACTTGGAGATGGAAATTAACGAAGACAAACACCCTAAATCCCTGGTCTTTAAAGCTATATCTAGCTTGACTCCAAACACTTCTACGCACCCAATATTTCAAGCAATCTCCTTGGCTTGGTCCAGAATCTCCAGAATTGATGGTCTCAGCCAGAAAGGGTCCACGCTACATAAATTGCCTCTAACTTTTGTTTACTCATTTTTGAACCAAACTATGCCCCCCCATTTGGTGGATTTTAAAATTCACACTCTGGGTGATATCTCGGATGGACCCAACCATTTGAATTTCAGCACTCTAAAAAATAAATTCAAGGTCCCATCATCCTCCTTCCTTGATTACATGTTACTGAGGGAACACGTTAAATCATTTCTGGGTTACAAGTTGAGATTCTCGGAGGCATCTCTAAAAATATTGGTCAATCCAAACCACCAAATTTTTTGGAGTCATAAGTTTGTCTATGATAGCTTTAACAAAGACACGTCATTTGCAAAAAGCGCTTTCATACTAGCTTGGGAAAAGTCCATTAATTTCACTGCTTCTACAGATGACTGGGAAGAGGCGTTTTCAACGTCTTACCATTCCACAATATCTGTAACAACTCTGCTGGCATCACTGCATGGCCTCCCATCCCCCACCTGCATTACACTCAAACTCACTTCTCTGGGCCTTGTTGTGACTTCTCTCTGCTGCCAGCTCCATGCTGTGTGCCTCATGTCTGCTGTTTGCTCTGTGCATGCTCTGTCTGTGTGCATAGGGGGGCGGCGCCGGCAATTCCTGTTTCTTATAGAGACTGTGTGCACCTTGCTAAGGTGTCCCTGGCCAATCTCCATGAGGCTTCCTGTATTTAAGACATCCCCACCCATTGGTGGGGGCCTGTGCAACTTACTCCCTCAGTCAGTTCCTAGCTGCTGAGGTGCCAGGCCCTGTCTCGCTTACACTCTTGTCTGCCACCCAGAGGGGCTTAGTACCCTGGTCTATGTCCTTGTGTAGCCACCCAGCAGGGCTTTGTACCCTGGCCTATGTCTGCCACCCAGAGGGGTGTCGTACCCTGGCTTGTGTCCATGTCTTTGTGTCTTGTCCGGTTCCTGACTTTGTCTTAGCCTAGTCTTGCTCCTATGTCCGTTTATATCCCTGCCTTGGTTTCCTTTCCCTGCTGTGCGTACTCTGTGTCTTGCTTTGCTCTGCTCTGCCCTCTGTGTCTTGCTTTGCTCTGCTCTCAGCTCCGCACTCTGTGGCTTTGCTCTAAGCTCTGCTCTCTGTAGCTTTGCTCTGCACTTTGCTCTGTACTCTGACTTTGCTCTGCACTCTGTGGTGCGGCTTCACTCAGCTCTCGCTCTGCGGCTCTGCTTCTTCTGGTTCTACTTTGCTCCGCTCCTTGCGGTTCTACCTGGCTCTGCTCCTTGCGGTTCTACTTCTCCCGCTCTTGGCTCCACCTCCTGCATTTCTGCACTTGGCTCCGCCTCCTGCTCTTGACTCCGCCTCCTGCGTTTCCGTTCTTGGCTCTTGCTCCTGTGCTTTCGCTCTGCATCCGCTCTTGCGGTCTTTCTCTACTTGTTATTTAGTCCTCCTGTCTGAACAGGTTCCTACCTGTTTCTCATACCTGCCTGCAGACCGGTCCCTACTGGTTCTTCCTGTGTTCCAGCCGTACCCGCCTGTCTGCCAGAGTACCAGCCGTGCCCGCTTGCCTGTCTATGTTCCATTCCCCGGTGGGATCAGCAGCCACAGCATAACCACCCTGGAGTGGTACCTGGTAGCTTCCTATTGCACAAGTCTGACCTCACCATCAGAGGCTCCAGCGAACACCTAGGAAGCTACTTAGTTACGCCCGTTCCAGGGAAGTTTGATCTGTGGTCCAGTGAGTCCACACGCCCGCGCCTACCAGTCTGAGCGCGAGCGTGACAATATCTATGTCTCTCCTAGAGTCACACTTCAAGGTATGCTCCAGATGGTACTATACACCATCTATCTAGGCTTTCTCACATAGATACTTCTAATTCCCCACTTTGTTGGAGAGAGTGTGGCCACAAAGGAGACCTACTACATATTTTCTGGAACTGTCCCATTGTCGTCGCCTTTTGGTCGGAAATCTCAATAATCACTAAACTATCGGGTTCTACATTGACCCTCACACCCCAATTGGCTTTACTTTCCTTAGATACTAAACTTCTATACCACTTTCTGCAACATATAGTTTTGCACATATGCATGGTCGCCAAAAATTCCATTGCCTACCATTGGAAAAAACTTACTCTACCCAACTCCGACCTTATCATCAAACTTATGTCTCAACATAGAGAACTTGAGCTTAAATTCGCTTTGTCCAACAATGGATTTGGCAAGTTCTATCAGAAATGGTACAAATGGGATCAACTTTTTACGTTTTGATCATTTACTCTCTCGCCTCACTATCATTCTTTATCCAGTTCGCTCTTTAACAATGGTCTCAAATATGTCTCAACAATGTACTCTCTGTTTTCTGACTTTTACACTATAGTTGTTGATTATAAGGCTGCTTGTTCCAAGGGCTGCGTCCCTTGCTTTATTCAGGCTAAACTGTAGCCAATTCGCATTTCTACGTGTGTTATGTTTTGTTTTACTCCCCTTGCCTTCCTAACATCTCCCTGACTCACTCCCCCCCCCCCCCCCCTCTTTACCCCTGTTAAAACAAATAAAATATTGGGAAAAGAAAAAGGATATTACAACCGAAACGTTGCCACGCCGTTCAGGCATTAAAGTCCACTTTTTTTCACTTGTTTTGTGCTGCTTTCCTTTTTTTGATTCAATCTATCTATCTATCTATCTACCTATCTATCTGTGTGTAATGGAGTGTGGGTTGGACAAATGTAAAAGAGGAGGTTGGATAGAAATGACATCACAAATCTTTTTGAAGCTAGAGGAGCGAGCGGTTGGGTGTGTTTTGGAGTGGGTGTGCTAGGTTCTGGCTTACAGGTCAGTGCAATGCATCATGGAACTTGTAGTATTAGAGCACAATAACTCAGGAGAAAGGAAGTTGTCGATTAACCCCATGAGAGCTGGATCCAGCACTGAAGATGTGCTGCTACAGCATGATAAAATGTAATATTGCTAAAATAAACACAGTGGATGTTTTCAGTGGCACATAATAGCAAGATTTATGAAAAAAAAAAGTTATAGTAGTGGACAACTTCTCTAAGCAGGTAGCATGGATTTTTTCAAAAATATAATATGCAGACCAGTAAGTGACACATCGCTGGAATCAGGGTCTCTCAGATGGGATAGCAACAACCTAGTGACAGATTCCCTTTATAGGTTATTTTTTTGTTAGACAATTATGGCATGTCCACGGGTTACCACATATTACAGAAACCTCAGCCCTGTCAGTGTCCCATTTTAGGCAGTACAATGCAGAGGCATCAGTACACTGAACATGAGAGGGAGAAAACCATCTTCCCTCCATAGGGAAAAGGTAAGAGATGTTTTATGTTTCTTAAAAGCAAGCATGTGTGGTTTGTCAAACTAGCTAAAAATGAGTTAACCCGGACAGAATCTGCAAACATCCTGTGATGATCTGGTTTCTCTTTCCACTAGCTAGATCTGCATTTAATAATAATAATCTTAATAATCTTTATTTTTATATAGCGCTAACATATTCCGCAGCACTTTACAGTTTTGCATACATTATCATCACTGTCCCCGATGGGACTCACAATCTAAATTCCCTATCAGTATGTCTTTGGAATGTGGGAGGAAACTGGAGGAAACCCACGCAAACACAGGGAGAACATACAAACTCCTTGCAGATGT